>NC_090932.1:1381154631-1381456881 GCF_040938575.1 Ambystoma mexicanum
TCCTTCCTCAAAATCTAATTTGTAGTTCTAAGCATAATAATGTCTTCATTGTTACTGTGTACAAAACTGTTAGATTGTGTTTCTGGTTTAAGGTGTATTTTAAATGAAATGTATATATTTGTTTTGTTTTTATAGTAGTCTGGACTTGTCAGAATTGGCCAAATCTGCTAAGAAGAAACTTCAGTCGGTAAGTGTAGGATATTGTATTGGGGTTTTTAAAAATATGAAAAATCTTTAAGCTAACTTATAGGTTGTCAGTAAAATCAATTTGTTACATAACAATCTTTAATTGTAGCCCCATTAATTACTGAGAGTTAATTTGAGCAATGTTTTTATGTTCATTTTTCCCCTTTGGGATTGAGAGTATTTTTTCAATTTATGATTTCCCAACAGCAGTGCAATAATGGCTCATCAAAAATATAATGGTCATGGTGTTGGAAATGGATATCAATTAGCCACATCTATCCTTAAGAGATTGGCCTGGTCACCAGATATAGCTCTCACCTAGTTCTCATTTTAGCATAATTATAAACACTAGTTGTACCCTGCAATATCATATACGCTAATCTAGCATTTTTTATGATGGCTGCATTCATGATCTCTTAATGCTCATATCAGCAACAGGAGACACAGGACATCGCCACCCCCAACCCCACCTCCGCACTTATGGCAGGAGACATCTGTACGATTCGTTCAATTTAGATTTTGCCCTTCACTTCACTACAACTCAATACGGAGGTACGACATCTTCTTTTTACTGTCCTCCTTAATATCTGTTTATTTTTAATGGGTTTATGCAGTGTGTAGTGTGATCAACCTGATGGAGTCATCATCTCCTCGCATCTGGCCAGGCCACGGCAGCCGCTACCCGATTCTGACCCTGGGGGCAGATATATGAGGGTGGATCCAGATGAGGGAAGATAACCTGTAGGGAGCTGTCATGGCTTCATTGGGTGAGACATGTTATCCCCCATTTTCTGAATAACCCTCCCATATCCAATTCCCTCATGGACTCTTGTGATGCATCCACTTCTTCCCCCATGAAGAATAGGGAAATCACTCTCTCCAGTTCCACCTATCCTTCATTCAGAACCCCGTTGCCATTTGAAACTACTAATAATGTTTGCTCAATTTTCCAAGACATTTCTCAAACTGGACTTACTTTCCCAGAATGACTGAAATATTGGGACGGGAAAGAGGGATTGAGCAGTGCAGAGCGCAGGAAGCACCCCCTGCGTGTACTCTAATAGTTGTGCATACACACCGGTGCCCGTGAAGTTTACAAGGTAGACGAAGCAAAGAATGGAAGTCGACTGCAACTGGCCAAGTTTCTCTGAGGTTGAGAAAAACGACAGGTGATTGTTCGTGTGGTGGAGCCCAGAGGCTCGCCATCGAGGGAAGCAGAAGCTGCTGCCAAGAAAAGGCATGCTACGGGAACGCAAGGAGCCGCCAAGGGACTCCTGGGCATTCGCAGGTGATTGCGAGCAGCACATTGCTTACCGGAGACCGGAGCGAAGCAAACGTGTGTAAGGAAAGTTGCCAGAGAAATCAAGAGGAAGTGGTCAGGAGAGGAAGACCGATAGAAGCACATCACCGGCTGAAAGCGTGAGAACGCATCAATGCCAAGAGAAGACGTTGAGTCTACCAATAGGCAGTAAGGGATCTTGACCGTATCGGCGTGGCCATACCGAATGATGGTAAACTAATGAACTTAATATCAAAAGGGAATTGTGAACAAAACCCTTACAAACACATGAATATGTATTGTGCAAATATTGATATTGAAGTAGGCAAATACATCCCACGGCCATAGTGAGACACAACGTATATGTGCAACCTTGGAGAAGAGCAGAGAGCCTGTTTAATTACAAATGTGCAGATTCAAGCAGTCCCAGCAAGAGAATATACCATGCAGTCACAGTTTTGTGCTTGCAAGAAGCTCTGGCGGGTGAGTATACCAGCAATCGCAAATGTGTGAAAACAAGAAGCCCTGGAAGGAGAGTATACCACGCAATTCCAAGTGTGTGACAATAAGATGCCCTGGCAGGAGAGTATACCCTGCAATAGGCAGGATGACACACTCTGGCTCGGGTTTCAACACATTAACTGTTCAAGACGTGGATAGTGGCCCACCTGTCCTTCCACGTTAAAGTTGCTCTTCCCAGCCTTTCAAACAGTGTTTCACAAAGAGTTCACACTGGCCCCCCCTCTGTCAGGCTCAGACCTCAAAACCAAATTCATCAAGACTTGCAAGGGCGGCTCTCTTCCCCAAGCTTGTTACACTTCGGGTCTCCCTCAGTCAGGCTCAGACTGCTTTCGGGTGTCGAAGACTTTCGAATGTGCAAGGCTCTCTTTACATACATCCACAGGACCACTTCGACTAAAATTCCAAGGTTCAACTTTCACTCTCCCCTTCTCGAGGAAATAATTTTGCTTACTTTCCTTTTGCAGTTCATTTGCTTTATCGTTACAAACAATGTACCTTTCACAGAAACTTTCGAGTGGGCTACTTCCTTTTCGCCGGACCATTCCGTTAATCAATACAGCCAATTTCACAGCTGTCCTTACTTCAAAGTTCATTCACAGGTCTGTCTCTCCCCACGTCTCATCCACGCACATGCAGCCTTCACTTGCGATATAATGTTGCCACTTCCATCTTTAACACACACCGGTCTCTCAGGTTGCATGCCAACTCAGCGACTGTATGCGTTTCTTTCTTGGTTTTACGATTTACAATTCACGAGTCAAGGCTAGTAACCCCAGGCATGGCATTGCCTCCCCAACTGTGTCGTTCACACGAAAGTGTCACTGGCGTCCTTGGAACACAATGCAGCCTTCTGATGTGGGATCTGGCCTTCTCCATGTGTCTTTCGTGGCCTGTCGGAGGCAACGGCCTCCAGTAGGAAACTCCTGGGGTTTTCGACCCACAGCTCTCGTCCCTTGGTCCTTCGCTCTGCTCCAGTAGGCTTGCCTTTGCCCCGGAAGTGCTGCTTGTACTCGTGTTCCACCTTGCTCAGCGTGTGCCTCTAGGTTCTGCCTTTTATCAATGTGAGGAGAGCTAATTGGAATCAAGTTTATGCACTTAGTCTAGTGTCTGACTTTGCCTGACCCAATTAACGGGGCATGTCCAGTATGATGTACGAAAGTTAGTCTAGTTACTCTGTAAATCCACTTCCTCGGTCCAGTGTTTGTTTAAAAGGGGGCGTTGGGACCTTGGAGAATCCTAAAAAATAGTATGGGTTTGATGAACAAAAAAGGGAGACTACTGCGTCTCACCATCAGCTACCTCACCCCCACTGCCCGAAGACCCCTCGTCCAGATTATCCTCCCGCACTCATCCACCCCTAGGAACTGTATCCAAAAGCGATGGCCGTGTACTGGTCACCTGGATTACAAGTCCCCAAGGACTAGCGGGTGAGACACCCTTTGCTTTCTCATACCCCTCACAGTGGATAAACACTTTATTAAAACCAAAACCACACTTGCATATCAGTAATAAAATAGAGTATTCGTAGGTGAAAACCCTTTGCTGTAAATAGTGTATTTATTTATTTTATTTATTGTTCGCTTGTTAGCCGCTTATACAGGAAACAAATACTGTTTCAAAGCACCCACAGGGCAACAGGGAGGGGGCAGGGGATGATGGACAATATAATTACAACAATGTTAAATAATGAAATGCAACAATATAAGAAGAGACAAAGGGGAAGGGAAGACAAACCTACTATGCCTTGTGAGTGTTCAGAACGTACAAGTGCAGAGTGGAGAGGGGTATGGAATGGGTGCTGTGGTGCTCAGGGAGAGCACCACAGCCAGATGCCAGGGAGGCACCTGCCCAGCCTCTATCTTTAAAGAAGCTGCAAAAGACTTGACCCCATTAATTACCACTCTAATCAGTTCCTCATTCAAAACTTGTACAGTTCCTACCAACCTTAAGAACGCATGGCTCCTTCCGCTCTTAAACCCACTCTGGACCCAAATATCCCGACAAATTATAGACCTATTACAACAGTCCCGTTCCTTTTAAAAATAATTGACAAAGCTTCCTATCTCCAGATACGAGCGTACTTGGAACAATCTACTAGGGCTCTGGCAGTCAGGATTTAGACCCAAACATGGCACTGAAACAGCATTGATTGACCTGAAGAACCAAATTGACGAACTGAAGGACAAAGGAAAACTGGCCCTCCTACTCCTTTTAGACCTCTCGTCCACCTTTGATTTGGTGGATCATAAAGTGCTTTGTAAGCACCTATCTTCAGCTGCCCACTTCTCCTCAGAAGCAACGTAGTGGATCCAATCATTCTTAAATAACAGGTCCATGAGAGTATTCTCACCGTCGACATCAGCAGATCCCAATCCTATAACATAACATGTAGAGTACCGCAAGCTTTTTGTGTATCCTCTACTTTGTATAACATCTTCACCAAGCCATTATTTGATGATTTAGACAATTTGGGTGTCACCAACACTAATTATGTAGATGACACCCAGATCCTCATCCCCTGACTGGTGACAATGAAACTGACTTGCCCTAGTCAACAAAATCTATCTTATCACCCAGGCCTGGATGGCATCTCACGGCCTTTGCCTAAATGATGAGAAGACTGAGCTACTTCTCCTAGGAGCATCAGCTAGTTTGAACAAACATTGAATGAGCCAAATTGACTATTACATAGACAGCATCAACATTAAAGTGGCGTAAGAGGTCAAAACCTTGGCCTTCTACTTAGATTCAGCCTTAAACCTACGTAAACAAGTCAATGCCACGGCCTCAGCGACAGCTTACACCTGCAAGCTGATCCATGCCTGCAAACCATTCTTATCAATAGACAGCTGCATTAACTTAGAGCATTAATCCTCTAAAAAAATTGACTACTATAACACACTCTATTTGGGCGCAAGTAAATTCATCAACAAACTGCAAATCCTGCAGAACAATGCACTCAGAATTGCGCTAAGTATCCCTAGGAGACAGCACTTCTCAGAAGCTAGACGGAAGACTAACTGGCTCACAGTTAAGTATAGGATACAGTTTAAATCAGTTTCCCTTAGTTATAAATGCCTAAATAACTCAGCCCCTAAATACGTAATGGAGAAATTTGTTAAAAAGACATTGACGGATTCCAAGATGGCTGCCAGCACAGTATAGACGTGCTGACGGCACTCTCCAGATCCCGACAGTTGCGAGGTGCCCACCACCCCACGAGCGGGTCCCCAATCGATGTGGAAGGGGACCCCCGCGGTCCGGGGAAGCCGAGTGAATGGCAGTGAGGAGGCAGAAGACATCGTGATCACTCGAGAAGTGGAGCTCCAAGGCGAGACGCAGCAGCCCTCAGCGAAGGAGTGCAAGTGGGAGAATCTTTTCTGCCTAACGAGCGGTAGCGAGAGAGGGGAGCGTCCGGTGGGGATGTGAGGAGTATCCAGCGGCCCCACACCCCTGCGCCGCCTCAAACACCAGGAGCATCCCAAGAAAGGACAAGACTGGCAAGGAGGGGAGGTCCCGCCAGCCGCCCGGCTTCCGTGGATGGGAAGTGCGCCAGCCTTGGACGCCTTGACGGGGAAAGGAAGGCATCGGAGGCCCACAGCGCCGATCACCGAACAGTGACAGGAGCCGCGGACCGCCGCAGGAGGAGGAAGCCCACGCCGACAGTGCCCGGGAAGCCGCGGATGTCAAAGGAGGCCTGGAAAGCGAAGGAGCCAGGACGCGGCAAACAGTGGAGGTGCCATCATCAGCTGGCACGCCCCGACCCGGGGAGGGCCCAGCTCATGGACTGGAAGACTGTGAGGACGATGCAGAGAGGGGCCGGTGAGTGCGTGCAGAAGCAGGAGGAACCCCAAGCAACGGGGGGCCCTGCAGTTCAGGGCCTATGAACCGGCAGTGGTGGAGGGGCAGTGCCCGTAAGGGTGCCAACCCGGCCCCCCTCCTCAGAAAACAAAGGCAGGGCACCTCATAGTGCGATACAAGGAGGAAACTCACCGCGAGAGAGGAGGGGGTTGGAGAATCCCCCCCTCCTAAATACGGGGGTGCAGCAAAACTCCAGGGACCCTACAACTGCAGGAACAAGAGAAGGTCCTGGCTTGCGTGGCCATACTGACGGATCACCGGGGGTACTGCCTGGTGCTACAAGGCGGATTAGGCTACAACATGTAGTGGTCTACGCATTCTTGCCAATTTGTCGTTGGGGGCACAAACACTGCGCAGTCTGCCTGAAATTGCCTGGGCCGGCATGGAGGCGGAGGAGGTATAGAGAAAAGGGGCGCTCAGGTGGGCAAGGCATATAGCGTGAAAAAGGAGCAGGAGCAAGAGGATTGGACTGAGCGGCCGCTTAAAGGGGGAAAGCATAACGGTGATAGAGCACCTTACTTTGAAGTATAAGGGAGGACTAGGAAGAAGCGGAACAACCTCGAGAACACCCAGCGGAGAGGCGGAGGTACGTTGGGGAGTGGAAGGTTGAGGATCATGTCCACGAAAGCTAAAGGAAAAGGGGGTAAGATGGCTCAGGTCCTGGGAGACCCATCAGGTACCCTCCACGCAATGTGGCACATGCAAAACACGAAGGCCGGGGCCAGGGACAGCCAGGAAGAGACTGGAGAAGCCAATGCTCAAGGGGGTATGGAGGGTTTGACCCCAATGTCGAGACAGGACTTCTTGGGTGAGCTGCATGCCCTACATACCAATCTGGCAAAGACTTTTCAGGAGCAGTTTCAACTCATGCGTGCTGACTTAAATGAAGCCCTAGAGGAGATTAGACAGGAGATGCGGCAACAGGGGAGCGAACAGAACTCCTGGAAAAAGGCCTCCAAGAAGTGGACAAGGAAACTGGCTAATAGTGAAGCCGTTGAGAAACTGGATGTAGCAACTCGGAACCTTGAGACTCAGATGGAGGATATTGAAAACAGATACCGAAGGATCAACATAAGGGTAAAAATGCTTCCAGAATCGGTGCCAGATAAAGATCTAAAAGCGGTACTCCAGGGAGTTTTTCGCTGGCATTCTGAAAGAAGGGAATAGGGTTGAACTAGATCGTGTGCACAGAGTGGGGAGACTGGCCAAGGGACAAACAACAAGGCCAAGAGATGTATTGGTGGCCTTCACCAGATATGCTCAGAAGGAAACAGTCCTCCGGGCAGCAAGAAAACGGGAGCCAATTATGTTCAAGGGGCAGCAGATTGCATTATACCAAGATTTGGCGAGCAGCACGCTCACAAAGAGGAGACAAATGAGTCCGGTGTTAAAAGCACTAAAGGAGAAAGACATCCGTTATAAATGGACCTTTCCGTTTGGTCTGATCTTTGAGTGGGAAAGGAGCCAGAAACGTATCACTTTAGTGCAGGAAGGGGCAGATATACTTCAAAGAGAGTTGGAGGAGACCCCCACAGGTTCTGGCACGCAGGGGATGAGCAGTCGGCCTAGGCCGACACCTTGGGAGTGGACGACAGTCAGATAGAAAAGGAGAAGAGGATTGAAGAAGGGCGGAACAATGCGAAAAGAGAAGACCAGAGAAGAAGTAACGGGGACTCAAGACGACCTCTGATGCAAAATGGTGGTAAAAGGGGTGGTGGGCTTTTAAAAGGGGAATTGAAGCTTTGGGGTTGTTGGGGGAGCAACCGTGTTGACCTTTTAAGTGGCTAACGCATAATGTGAGAGGATTGAACACCCCTCTTAAGAGGAAAAAGCTGGAGCAATTTACAAGGAAAGAAGGACCAGACATCATGGGGCTACAAGAAACGCACCTTTTGCGCAGGGATCATGGGGCGGTTGAAATTGCGGGGGTTTGACCAGATTCTACACGCCTCCAGCCATAGCAAAACAAGGGGAGTGGCCTTGGCTATTAAGAATACGGTTGACTTTAGAGTCAGTGACGTACTACAGGACAAGGAGGGGAGGTATATCGTGGTCAAGGGGAAGTATCAGGAAATTCCCTACACAATAGCGGTCGTCTATGCCCCAAACTCTGGACAGGAGCAGTTCTTACAGCGAGTGCTGAAGGTGATAGAGGAACAGGCCTGGGGGCAGATAGTCCTGATGGGAGATCTCAATATGTCCTCGACTGGGACAGGGAGCGGGATCGGATCGGTGGCCAAGTATGAGGGGGGGGCCGTAATGTCTGCGGGACTGAAGGATAGGATTGGTAGGATGGGGTTGAGGGATACGTGCTGGAGCTGTGGGGGGGAGAGGAAGGATACACCTTTTTATCGGGAGTCCATGGGTCACAGTCTAGAATCGACTATATTTGGGTTCCAGATGGACCGGTGGGCGGGATTCGGGAGGTGAGCACGGGTCCGATAGGGATAGCGGATCACAAAACGGTATCCGTCACTCTGGAACTGGGACGAAGGGAAAGGGGGGTTTGGGGATGGAAGTATCCAAGGTCCTTATTAAGAGATCCGGTGATCAGGGGCAAAATCGTGGAGAACATCAATATTTTCTTTGCCATCAACAGGAAGGGGGACACGAGAGAGGATGTACGATGGGACGCGTTCAAGGCCACTCTCAGTGGGAACTAATAGCAGCAGCTGCTCAACCAGCAAAACAAATGACGGCATTGGAAACGCAACTTGCGGCAGAAGTGGAGGAGGCCAGGGAGTACCAGGTATGACTCCATCCAGGTCTGCTATGAGAGAATACAGAAGGGCACTGGGGCAACTAGAACTTCTCCGAACTAAAAAAGCAGAGGGGGCTCTACTTGCGGTGCGCCAGAAATATTACGCGAAGGCGAATAAGGCGGACGTGCTATTAGCGCGGTTACTTAGGGGAGCGAGGGCGAGGAACGCGATCACAGCATTGAAAATGGGTTCAGGGGAACGGGTCACACGTATGGGGAAACTACAGGAAGTATTGGCGGAATACTTCGACTCCCTATATGCCTCACAGAATCCTCAGGGCAGCTTGCTGGAAAGGTTCCTAGAAAGGGTGCAGCTGCGGAAGATTGGGAGGGAGACACGAGAGACCCTTCATCAAGAAATTGCAGAGGAGGAACTACGAAGGGTGATTAGAGCTCTTCCGGCAAACAAAGCCCCGGGCCCAGATGGCTATACTGCGGCATTTTATAAAATGTTTATTACACAACTAGCCCCACAATTGACCGTGCTCTTTAATACATTTAGACGGACAGGCAGAGTTGCCCCCTCCATGGAGGAAGCTAAGCTAACTCTCATACTTAAGCCAAACAAGGACCCGGAGGAGAGAACATCCTATAGGCCTATCGCGCTGTTAAATATCGATGCCAAGATATTTACAAAGATCTTGGCAAACAGACTCGAAATCCATCTCCCAACCCTGATACACCCCGATCAGGCAGGTTTCGTTAGGGGCAGGCAAACGGCGGATAATATCAGGCGGGTGGTCCACTTAGTAGAAAAAGTTCAGAGAACGGACACTCCCGCGGTCCTTTTGGCACTAGATGCGGAAGCATTCGACCGCATGGAGTGGTCCTTTCTGTTCCGGGTCATGCGGAAAATGGGTTTTGGAGGGGAATTTTTGACTATGGTCCAAGCTAATTATCAGGCCCCATCCATTAGCATCATGGTGAATGGAACAACGTCAAGGCCGGTAAGACTGCAGAGGGGCACGAAACAGGGCTGCCCGTTATCGCCACTACTTTACGCGATCTATCTGGAGCCTCTTCTACAGGCAATAAGGGAGGCGGAGGGGATACAGGGCATTCCTTTTGGGGATGAACCACAGAAGGTAGCGGCATTTGCTGATGACATGTTGCTCACCTTGACTGCACCAAGCAACTCGATCCAAGCTAGCATAAACTTGTTAGAGGTGTTTGGGGAGGTGTCAGGACTAAAGATTAATGCAAACAAATCTGAAATCCTGAACCTAACACTTAGAGCAGGGGAGCGCGACACGCTGAAGATAAGCACTCCTTTTATATGGAGCCCGGGAGAGGTTAGATATTTGGGAGTTAGGATTACAGCAACCCTGGTGGGTTGGTATATGGCCAATTACCCCCCACTCCTGAACGAAAAAAGAGACTTCCAGAGTTGGAGATGTCTCAGGGTGTCATGGTTGGGCCGGATTGCTGCGGTCAAGATGGTCACTCTCCCGCGATTGTTGTATTTATTTCAAGCAATCCCGCAGCAGATACCACCGGGCTTTTTTAGGGAATTGGGAACATTTACTAATGAATTCTTATGTGAAGGGAAAAGAGCCAGGGTGGGCAGTTGTTTATTGATGGCATCCAGGGGTGAGGGAGGGCTGGCGTTACCGAATTTTAGGCGGTATTATGAAGCGGCGCAGTTACGGGTCATTAGGGAATGATTAAAGGGAGAGGAGGGTATGCAATATAAGATGTGGGTGAAGATGGATAGGGCGGTCGCGCACCGTAACCTGGCAGAAGTCCTATGGCTGCCTAAATCGCACAGACCTAAACATCTTTACGAGAGCTCTATAACCAAGCTCATGGCAGACACCTGGGACAAAGTGGCCGGTCCCAAAGGAATTACGACATTTCCATCGCCTTTCACATCTATTTTTGGCAACCGGTATTTCACACTGGGAATGGAGAAGGGGGCTTTTAAGCGCTGGCAGGATGAGGCTGTAGAACGCTGAGGGACATGTTCCGAGGGGGGGAATTGTTTTCTTTCGAGGATTGTAAACAGGAATATGCAATACAAGAAGGGGAAAGATTAAGGTATGCACCGATAAGGCATTGGGTGTTACACCCGGAGAACTGAACGGCGGCTACTAGAGAATCAACGAAATTTGAAGGCTTTATTTTGTCCAATGATGGAGCGAAGGGTCTAATTTCCAATATTTATAAGATTCTGGGTAGCGCGAGCACAGGTCACCAGTGGGCGTATATGCAGAAATGGGAACATGTCCTGGGGAGGGAAATCAGCGGGGCAGAATGGGAGAGGCTGTGGAGGAAAATACCCAAACTGGCTAAGGCTTCCCAACTGCAAGAAGCTAGGTATAAGATATTGGTCGGATGGCACTATACGCCGGCCTGCCTTCATAAGATGTATCTACGATCCCCGGGGGTGTGCTGGAGGGGCTGTGGGTTGGTGGGCACTTTGGAGCATATTTGGTGGGAATGTCCAAAAATTGAACTCTTCTGGAGGGAGGTGCAGGGGGCGTAGGAGCAGGCCTTTGGCTCCAGAGATGGAAGATCGCCGGTACAGATCCTCCTAGGCATTAGAGGGACTATGAGAGAGGGGGAACCTAGGGCGAGGGAGAAAGCGAAACTGATACTAACTTTGGCGGCTATGATGTTAATAGCCCAAAGGTGGAAGTGCCCGGAGATCCCCAAGATTCAAGATTGGCTACGAAAGATCTGGGAAATAGTGGCTTTGTAATGGACAACGTATGCCATGGACAACAAAGTACAGGACTTCGCCACGGATTGGTGGGAAATATTGACTTTTCTTAAGGATGATTTTAGAGTGATGTGGTGCCCACAACGCCTGAGACTGCTAGATCTACAATGAACGTGAAGTGTAAGCCCGGGAAAAAAGAATCAGGAACTGAGTAGTTGTCGCCTCAGGAGGGACGGGGAGGAGGGTTTGTTGAGGAATGTTTTAAATATGTTATACAATTCAATAAAAAGAGTTTATAAAAAAAAAAGACATCGACACGACCTATGAGGACCCCACACCCTTTCTGTGTGAAGGTCCCTAGATACAAACTGAAAAAAGCAGGAGGTAGCAGCTTTCCTGTTATGGCAGCCCAGTTATGGAACTCCTTACCTTTAACTTCAAGAGTTGACCAGTCCTCCTTCAGCTTTAGGAAAAATACCAAAGGCTGGCTCCTTATAAAAGATATTGGACTGTAACCTATGACTATAGTACTGATGTATAATATTGTCTAACTTCCAGTCCAATCTATCGAATGCCATGTAATCTGTGTAAATAATGTAATAATTTAAGATTGTCATGCAATTCATGTAAATAATGTAGTCATTTTATGAAATGAGCCTATTATGTATCTGATCTTATATGCAACGTGTAATCCACAAATACTTGCAATGCACCTAGATACCTCTGGGTGTGGAGCGCTATATAAATAAACAAACAAACAGAGAAGCAGCAGGTGAAGTGCTATGAAGAAAGGTAAGTGCAACCTCCAGTGGTGGAGGGTGAGCTGAGGCAAGTGCAGAGGATGGACAGCAGCTGGGATTAGAAGATGTGGGAAGTAGGGCCCTGAGGATGCATAAGTACCCTGCACACGAATCAATCTACTGTGCGATTAGCTTGGGAGCTAGGGAGGGAGGGATGGAGAGAAGGAAGAGGTAAAGAGGAAGGACTTGATGCTTTTCTGCAATTTAAGGAGGTCCTGCTCAAGTTGAAGAGGGAGGGGGAGGTTGTTCCAAGGAAGGAAGCCTCTGTTTAGCAAACCGCTTTACACACAAGGCATTGGTGCCAGAGGAGCGCAGGTGTCTAGAGGGGGAATATTTAGTCTGAAGAAGTTGCAGATAGTGGTTCCCGGCCCCAGACAACCATGTGGATGATGCAGAGGGATTCGAATTTAATGTGTGCTGCGACCGGGAGCCAGTGAAGACTTTGTAGGGCAAGGGAGATGCAGTCTCTGGGCTTGAGGCCAAGGGCAAGTCTCGCTGCCCTATTCCTGATTAGCTGGAGGGGTCGCAGAGTGGACGAAGGTAGGTTCAGGAGGAGGCTATTGCAATAGTCATGCCTAGAGAGAACCAGAGCCCGGGTAACATTGAGTCTCTGGGGGAAGGTGAGGAAAGGTAGAATTCCTTTCAGACGGAAAAGCTGAAAGTGGGACTTCTTGGCAATGTCTTAAATATGAGGGAGGAAGGAGAGAGAGAGAGAGAGGAATCGAAGATGACTCAGAGGTTTCTGGCTTCTGAGGAGGGAGCAGGGGAAGAGCCCATGGAAGAAGTTGTGTGCCGGGGTCTTATTACTGTAAACCTAAAGTTGTTATGTCATGTAACATACATTCAAATATCTTTTGTATGTAGTAGTACTCAAGCAATCAATTGAGAGTGCAGACAAAAATAGAAAATAGAAAACAGCTTTTATTTATTTTGCTGTTTATGCATTTCGTATTTATGCATTTGGCCCTTCTAACTACCTGATTCACATCCAGACGTTGACCATGTGTTGGGTCACCCTCTAGCCTGGCTAAATACAACCAATTGTGGCACTATTAACTATGTTTCTTTGTTTGGTTGTATCCTGTATTTGAGCTATCACTTGTCCCTATAGGTGGTGGTTATACACAAAAAATCAAAAGCACAAATTTGTTCTAGCAATGAACAATTAAACTGTGTTACCATTTCAGTTGATATAAAAGTTTTGTAAATGTCAAGAAACAAACTACACTTGGTAAACTGAACTTCAAAAAAATCTTTTCAAACAAAGTTTAAATGCATAACTACGAAATGCATGAACAGCTAAATAAAAGCTCTTTTCTATTTTCGTCTGCACACTCAATTGATTGCTTGAGTACTACTACATACAAAAGATATTTGAATGTATATTACATAACAGAACAACTTTAGGTTTACAGTAATAAGAAAGTAGACCGTATAAAGACAGTCGTCAGGACAACCCCCCCTTGTACCACGTTGTAATAGCCCCAAGTCCTGACGCTCTTAGGGCCTTCCCTGCAGTTACCAGTGTACCAGGGTCCCATCACAAGTAGCCTGCACAGTTAAAAAAGCTTGCAACATTCTTTAAAAGTTCAGATTAACATGCATGTATCCGTAGCATACGTGTAAGCATTAAAGATCAAAACAGGTAAATGAAAAATAAATGTCAGTCTGTGAAAAAAGTACGACCATACACCACAGGTTATTTACACCAGTAAATGTATTAACAATGCTATGGCAACTGGAAAATGGCAAAAAGTATTTGAGAACACTTGTAATGTTCCTATTAGGGGGTTATCTTTTCCACTTGAGGAGCTTGAAAACTCAGGCCTACATCCCATCCCATCCCTCTCCTCTATACTGTATGGTTGTCCCTCCCTACGGACGGGACCGGAACCTTTTTCCTCCAAAAAAGTGAATTTTCCCTTTAAATTTAAGGCGGGCGTAGACCCCGGCGCATGTCAGCTAATGCTGGCTTTAGCAGGTGTTTCCTCCTGCGAGAGATGTTTTCCTACGTCAAACCCGCCTTCGCTTTGCCTCCAGTGTTTAGGCATGGGCCATGAGCGGGAAGACTGCAGGTTTGTCACTCTTACTCCGCACTCGTTGAAGAATCGGTTGGCTTGGTGGAGGGAGACCTTCGCAGCTCCGCACTCATTGAAGAATCAGTTGGCTTGTCTCAGTGGAGGGAGATTTTCGCGGCTTCCTCTCCAAACCATCTGAAGGACTTTGTGTGACGCAGAAGCAAGTCGGACAAGGTAAGTGCTAAACTTTTTAATGAAGTACCCTGTAAGGGGGATTTCTTTTAAGGGTATCCACCAAGCGGTAGGTGTTCTAAGGACCCTCGTACCATTCAGGGTCTCGAGGCTCCCAGAGCTGCTGGTCCCCGGACCAAGGGGCCTTCGGATCCTCCCGCGACATCGCCTTAGGGGTGGAAACACTCTGGCACCGGGACTCGTCCTGAGGGGGCATAAGTGCTCTGGTACCGGGCCTCGGCACAAGGGGACACCTTCACGTACACCGACTAACGGATGCAAGTCCAAGGGCAGCAAGCCTACCAGGGCTCCCCCAAAGTCATATCCAGCACCAAGCAAACACTCGATGGCCCTTTGGGGTCTGGGGGCTCAGGCTCTGCGCCAAACATTTTTTTCCTGTGCACTACTGAAGAAAGCTCTGTGCACAAAATGTCATTGAGTGCTAAAATGGCGCCTAGCAGCAAGGCAGCACCCAGGTCGCAGCAGAGTCGACAGCCAGTGACTAAGCGGAAAGAGGACTAGAGCAACCAGATGCTCCTTGGAGACCAGATTTCACCTCTCGAGTGGAATGGTCGGCTGCACAGGTTCTGTGGTGCACCTCGTACCCAATCATGTCCACCGCGCAGCAGTACATCGAGAACGGTGGGACACAGCACAGGACAGCTGCTCCGCAGACTGAATCAGCAAGGGGTGCTCCTTCGGTGTCGCCAACAGCACCGCCTTGCAAAGATATAGTTAGTTTGTTCAACTGCTTCATGGGGCTCATGAGGTCCCAGCAGAGGATAGGGCTTCTCGAGTCCCTGATCAAGGAGTTGGTGCCACAGGCGCCTCCACCTCAGGAGGTGCCACCACAGCCCGAGTTAGGGTAAGGTGCACCAACAGGCATTAAGCCACAGCAGAACTTAGTTTCCCTAGCGGACGGCGGGACAACCCTGCAGGCTACAGCAGATCCGACCCCCGGCACCAGCATCAGCGTCTGTGGCGGATGCTCTACAAGAGGGGGAGCTTGTGGGGCAGGCAGACAAGGACACTGTCGAGGATGATGACCTGGAGGCCTCAGCGTCTGTGAAAGCTTTCATGACAAAATGGAGGGGTTGGCAAAATTCTTGGGGTTACCTCCTCCACAGCATGTGCAGCCAGAGTCTTGGTTGCTGGCAGAAGTACTGGCTCTTAGGGCGCACAGTAAATCTGGCATCCCACGGCAGAAGGATTTATTGGCATAAGCGAAGAAGTGGTGACTGAAGCCCCATTTGGCACAGCCGGTCAACAAGAGGCTGGATGCCAAGTACAGGCAGGTAGGAGGGGAGGTCGTCATCCTCTCCTCCAACCTGCAGCCGCATTCCTCCATAATTGCAGCAGCATCCATTTATGCCAAACCTCAGACCTCTGGTGCATCCGCGTCTTCAGCAGCAGCCCTCCTGTGGAACAAAGGCAAGCTGCTGGAGGCCTATGGAAAAAAGATCTACCAGAATTCGGGCTTACACCTCATGCCGGCAAATGTTTACGCAATTTTGGCAGCCGCCAACCAAATGTTGCGGATGGAGATAGACTTGCTCCCAGGCTTCCCTACACATAGGCAGACTGCATTGAAGGCGGGTCTGGCAGAGGTTAAGGTGGAAGTGCAAGATTTGCTCGAGTACACTGTGGCACACATCAACACAGCAGGAAGAGGAATTTGTGTTGCTATGGACATGCGCAGAGTGGCGTGGTTGCATGCCACCAGGTTTAATGCCGACATCCACGACAGAATACTGGATCTCCCGTTCGAGGGGGCAGAGCTCTTCCACTCCTCTACAGATGAGGAGCTTGCAAATGGTGAACTTGCCGGCAATACTGGCGAAACCAGTGGAGAAACACAGTTCGGGCAATCGTAAGGTAGGTGTGACCAGAGGAGCCGGCTGTTTGCCAGGTTTCAGGGACTTTCAGGATCGAAGGTCCAGGCAGCCGGACAGGACACACAATTTGCAAAGGCACAAGCATCAGCGCACCACTGGCAAGGGGTTCTTGCAGTCCTCCCCCTCAAACTCAGCCTCAATAGCCAAAAAGCAATGAGGGCAGCGTCCCGGTCCACCCCTCCCCAGTGGGGGGCAGATTGGCTTTCCACGAGATGCAATGGCCTTTTCTGTTCAGAGACCCCTGTGTGGTTTTAGTGGTTTCCAGAGGATTTCGACTCCCAGTTCCCTCCCTGCACCCATGTTCTTCCCCACTTATACAGAAATGCTCACCGGCACTGCTGTTAGAAATTGCTTCCCTTATGCAGAGCAGGGCGGTGGAGGAGGTACCCCTGTATCAGATGTGGTCTGGTTACTATTCCAGGATTTTTACCATTCACAAAAAGAGCCAGGCTGGCCTGAGGGTGCTGCTCAATTTATCTTTTCTGAATCTTTACCTTCCACTGAAAGAATGCAAGGTGGTGACGCCAGCACAGATCGCAGAGGCTCTCTGCATGTCATGATGCCTACCCCCGGAGCACCAGGCCAGGCCCAGCACCCCCGGGAGCAGGCATCATGCCCCCGGGTAAAAGCCCAGCGGCCCCTTATGGGGGCTCTTTGGACTCTGTCTTGGCGCCAGGCTCATGTTGGACATCAGTCCTGGCGCCATAGGCGCCAGGCTCATAAAGGAAGGTGTTTTGTGCACTTACCTGATGCAGACCATGCTGCAAGATTCAGGCCTCCCTGAGACCTGAAAGGGACTATTTTTTCATCGGGACTATTTTGCCACTCGGGCGTGGCCGGGGAAGGATACTTACCTGGAACTACTTTGGGGGCTATTTAAGCCACGCCCAGACAGCTCACGCTTCGCGTTGTTCTGCATCCAAGCAGCTGAACGCTCACCGTGTCTGCTCCTGCATCTGGTCTCCAGCCACGCCCGCCTCGATCCTGGAACATCTGTAAGGAAAGAAGAGAAGAGAATGGTGAAAACCAAGAATTTTATCAAACTTCTTACCTGCATCCGGAACGATCACTGAGAAAAGACTTTCATTTAAAAGCACTGCGTTGCTCGCTGCAGCGCCGCGCTTCACTTACCTGTCCTCGGGAGTTCTTCTGGCTCCACCGCGACTGTCTGCACCGGTCGCCACATCTCTGCGCCTAGGGGAGAGAAGAAGAGACAAAAGGTGACCAGAAGGAACATATTAGGAAAGCCTAATTTTCCGCCATAACACTTACCGGTCTTCTGTTGGTGGACCATTCCTCATTTCGGGTCGGTGCCGCTTCGTTGGCAGGTACCGCACCTCGGCCCCTATGGGGAAAGGACAAAAGATATTACTGGAGGAATACAAAGACATTAAGAGGGATCGCCCCCATCGCTAACTCACCTGAGTTTACCATTTGCAATTCAATCCCTCAACGCATCGCCTTCATTCTGCACCTGAAATAAAGGACAGATCACAGGTTAGAAAGGCAACAGAAAAGGAGGCTCAACACTTGAACTTTTGTAATCTTCATACTTAGGGCGTTCCGCTCAGAAAAGTCAAGTGGATTTTGCCAGCGCCATTCTGAAAACCAGTGAAGTAACTGGACAAACACGCGCCCCTGCACCAGAAGCAGGATGGAGAGTTCATCCTTTCAAACCATAAGGTGAGCTTCAACCGGGGATTTCGGAGGAAGTTAGAGAAGAACGAAGGGGGGAGCAAGCACACTATTCTGCAGACTGTTAATCCCCTTTCTCATCTGCAGAAGGATATTCCTACGGGCCAGACAAGCAAGATTTGTGGGTCCTGTTCAGTCGGTGCTCCGAGTTCTGCGCATCACGCTCGAAGAGGCCACAGCAACCCAGACTAGACCAGCGCCTCTGTGGGAGTCAGGTGAGCGTTTCACTGCAAGGGGGATTGGATATGCTCCTTGGACCTTAAGGACGCATATTTGCACATCCCGGTTTGGCAGCCGCACAGGCTATTCCTGCAGTTCACAGTAATGGGGCAGCACTTTGGTATCTAGTCCTGCCATTCGGTCTCAACTCTGCTGTTAGGCAGAAACCTGTGCAGCTCCCTTTGGGAACACTGCAAAAGATTTAGGACTACAGGTGTTAGCAGTAAACCCACTTGGTAGCAGTCTGTACCACCCAGATTTACCTGGTAGCTGTGGCTGAGCATTCAGACTTCCCTCAAGAAGAGTTAGGCAGTATGCAAAGTATACACAATAGGCACTCAGATACAACAATACAAGCAAACACTGACCAGAGCTTGGGTATCAAAGTATATAATTATTTATTTAAAAACACACTGTTTGAAACACCCCAGCACTCTTATCGTAAAATACTCTAAACACAGTTACTATTATAATATATACAACCCTTGTTCCTTATCAGATAAGTCTTAGTTAACATCACTTATTTTCATACAGAGGTGAGTGCTTAACTATAGATGGCACTCCAACAAGTTCATGAAGAAGGGAGGGGAAAAGACAGAATATGGGAAGGTACACCACTCTAAGCTTTAGGAACACTATTAGCAAGGCAGAAGAGCAAAAGTCACTTGTGAGCCAAAGTCCATAGGCTGGGCCCACTCTTAGAGAGAGCAGAGCTCAAATGCGCCCAAGATCACACAGTTACCCTAGGCTTAGAAAGTCTTGCAGAGAGTTCGAAAAGAGTTTAGAGAGGCTCAGAAAAGTTTAGCCAGGGTGTCCCAGGCTAACCCAGGTTTGAGAGCCGGGGGCTAAATCTACCCCGTACAGTCGGTGGCAAGGGAAGCCGTGCGGGACACGGTACCTTAAGTGGTAAGGATCCTCCAGCGGTGGCAGTTGTTCCTGGCGGTGGGTGCAAGTCTCGTTGTTGTCCAGGGGAAGAGAAGATCTCGACTTGGAGGAAAGATGAAGGTCGTTGCACTGCCAGGGAAGAAACCAGCCGCAGAGTTTTCCGGTTAAAGGTATTACCCTTTAATTCGCGGTCGTGGTAAAACGTGGTATCCCGGTTGCCGGGGTGCTTGGCACAGGCAAGGCAGCCACGAGATACGTCGGGAAGGTGAAAAGACGGTGAAACTGGTTATCCCCACCAGTCAAAGGAAGAAGACTCTCCGGCGGGAGATCTCCTCTGTCGTTGGGAAAAGTGGTGAGACGGTCCAGCAGGGCTCCACCGGTGGTGTCGTCGTGGCAGGTCGGCTCAGCTTCTCCCTCGTCGGATTCTTAGGTCCTGTGGCGACTTCTGAAGTTCCAGTCCCCAAAGCCCTGCTTTTATGCAGAAAACCCCCATTCACTCAGCCTAGCTGTCACTCAAACATGCTAAGTGGTGAGCCGGCCGGCTCACCACTTGGGCCAATCAGGACGGAGTGCGACTTGAGTTGCCTAGGCAACTCAGTCCAGGGTGCCTAAATCCCCCTCCACCCCTCCTAAGTACCCCAGACAGAGTGGCACCACTTTGGAGGGCTTCTGTGGAGAAGCCTGCCAAAAAGTGGAACAAAGGGCTCGACTTGGGTTGGAGTCACAGAAGAGAACACAAACGCCATTTTAGAACCGAGTTTTGGCAAAAAAATACCAACCAGAGAATTAATATTAATTAAATAAACCGGCGGTATGTTCAAGGCTATCGTAATTAAATAAATAAAGATAGTAGCCTCGAACAATGGGAAAATCCCATAGAGAAATATTCGCGGTTGAATATAAAAAGTAGTATCTACTGCCACCAGCCAAAACTCGATCAGGGGGGACGGAGACGTGCCCCCTCGGCTAACAGATCCCGGGGAAATCGAATTTCCCCAGCCAGTACGTCCACAATATGATGGTTTGTACTGGTTCTGTTCAGAATTTAAGACTAGTAAAGTCAATGGTGACTTTACAGACCCTGGGAGACAGTAGTCAGTCCCAGGGTATGGAGTCTATACTGGGGAGTTACTATGCCACCCCTGTGTTACTGCACTGAGGGTGCTGTGTAACGCACATCACAAAAACACATGCAGCGCTATGGAGTAAAAGACCCCATAGCCCATTAAACACATCTAGAGTCAAAGGAACACACTCAAATCATGTCCAAGAGTGAGGGTAAAAGATTCTCACTCTTGGCAAGAGAAAAAAAAAAACCCCAAAAATCCAGCAAAGCTGCTGGGGGACTCACTAGGTTAGGAAATTCAGCCTAAACAGAGAATTCTCCCTAACACCCGCCCCACGCATGTTCATGAGGCTGGTGAACACAATAGCGGCACTGCTCCGGGCCAGGAGTCATCTCGTCTTTCCATACTTGGATGACTGGCTAGTCAGGGGCATCTCGTAGGAAGGGGCAAGCTACATGTTGTAGTGCCTCATGGACATTCTTTACTACCTGGGCTTCTTGGTGCAAGACCAAGTCGGAGTTTACTCCTTCTCAGTCCCTGATCTTTCTCAGATTCTCATGTGATACAGTCTGGCAAAGTATTTTCTCCACTCAAGAAAGGGTCAATGCGATCCTCAGGGTTACCAGCCACCTCCTGGGCAGTCTGTTGACGTCAGCATGGTGGTATCCGCACCTGCTGGGTCTCATGGCAGCCTGCTTTCTGGTAGTGCCCTACGCCATACTGGAGATGCAGAGAATGCAGTTGTACCTGGCGGATAACTGGGACCTGCAGAGACGCTCTCAGACGGACAGGGTCACACTACCGATAAAAATCAAGCCAGATCTCGTATGGTGGAGGCAGCAAGAAAACCTGATTAAGGGAGCGTTGTTCCGCCAGCTGGGGGTATCGGTGGTGATTAGTACAGACTCCTCGCTTGAAGGCTGGCGGGCCACGCTGGACAGCTATTCCATTCACAGGCTGTGGTCTCTGCAGGAGCAGGCAGAGCACATAAATGTTCTGGAGCTGAGAGCGATTCATTTGACTCTACGGGCATTTCTTCCTCTGATTGTGAACAGTGTTGTGCTCATCCTAATACAATACCATGTTTTACCTCTACAAGCAGGGACCGACAAGGTCTCCTGTGCTGTGCAGACTAAAAATTCAGATCTGGGAATGGTCTCTAGAACAGGGCATTCACTTGACTACCGGGAGAGAGCAGCACAGAGGCAGACGGGTTGGGCAGGCTTCCAGCAGACAACTACAAATGGGAGGTGGGCTTGCAGGTACTCCACTCCATCTTCAGGGGATGGGCCACCTGGAGGTGGATCTTTTCGCCTCAGAGAGCATGACAAAGTACAGGCAGTTTGGCTGATGGATGAGGAGAGACTACAGAAGTTCCAAGACGTGGGGCACTGTTGCATGATTCTGGTAGTCCCAGAATAGCTAGCCAGGTGCTGGTACTCAGACCTGGTGAGGAGGGCAAGTCAGGGCCCAGTTCCCCTGAAGTCGATGGGGCCCGTCACACCTCTCACAGCAGGGGGAGCAGTAATACACCCCCCGTTTGAGGAACCTGAGGGCAGCCTCACTTCTTTTCCCCCTGCATCCTCCTCTAGGGAAAGGCCATCGCTTTTGGATACTGACCCTAGGGGTGGATATGTGAGTGAGGATCACCTGGGTGGAGGTAACTTGGGGAGTGGGGAGAGAACGTCCTTGGGTGAGACTTGGTATCCCCCATTTCCTTTCCACAATGAACCCTCCTTCCCACAAGCCTTCATAGGCTTTTGTCACCCCTTTTCCTGTTCTTACCCCTAAAATATTCCCCAAGAAACAACAATACTCTACTGGGACGAGGAAGAGACCAACTAAAGCAACACATCCTCATTTTAATCATGCACACACATATAGACCTCAACTGAGTACTGGGATGAGGAGGAGGACGGCAAGAGCAAGGCAGGATTACCGCTTCAGTAGTGAGCGGTCTAGTCCTTTTTGTTCAATCATGATGGCAGGAACTTTAAAAGGCGTCATCTTTACAGAAATGAAGGCAGAAGCAGCAGTTGGGAAAGCAACGCCAAAGCAGCGATGTTGCAGACAGCACCCAAGACCCGTGCAGAGATGCAGAGTTTGTGCAGCAAGAAGCGAAGCTGAGGGACACTGGGACACTGAAGGCCGGTAGCAGACCACAAGAGGGATACCGGCGCGACCGAGCAAAGCAGTCGTGAGAATCCTGATCTGCAGCTGGGGCATCGCCGGTGAAGCAAAGCCACAGATAGCTGCTGGGAGAAGAAGCGAGGCACTGCACGGGGGTCGCAAGAACCCGTGGCAGCAGAGGACCTTGCAACGCCGTAATCTCTGGCCGGTGAGTGTGCAAGGAAGGGGAACCACCGGGCTGGCAGGCGAATGTGCGAACGATGCAATGAACATTGTTTTGAATATTGAACAAAGCAGATGCCGTTATAAGGACTTTTGAATATCAAATTAAATAAAAATCATTACAAGTACTTTTGAATACCAAACAGAGTGAAAACAAGTTTTGAGCACTCAAGATTGAGTGGAGTGAAAGAAAGGTGGTGAATTTGGCACATACTACGAACTGTATTATTTGAGGCACAAGTGTTGGCAAAGTTAAGAGAATATCAAGAATGGTATAATATGATAAACAAGTATTGGCCAAAGCCAAAAGAGTTTAATGAACTGCATGTTAAACAAGCATTGGCAACAGACAAAGGAACTGTATGTTAAACAAGCATTGGCAACAACCAAAAGAGTTCAAGGAACTTCACGTTATGAGGAAACTCGTTTTGGCTGAGCCAGGAAAATACAAGAAAGTGCAACAAACGCATGATATCCCTTCATGTTATGAGGAAACCTGTTTTGGCTGAGCCAGGAAAATACAAGAAAGTGCAACAAACGCATGGTGTCCAAGCAAGCCAGAGTGTGACATAAGTGAATAAACCAAGCATCACTATTAAATTGAAGCAGTGGCACATTGTTGATGGAAAGCAGCCAAGAAGGGGTATTGGTTGCCTGACCTGTAATGGGCAGACCGTGTGCCCCCCTGTATGGAAAAGCCACTGAAAGTATTCATCAAGAGGTTTGTGCTTTACAACCATCTCTTATGTGATTTGAAGTTTAAACATGATGAACACCTACAATTGAGAGGTGGAAAGAGATGCAGAACGGGCAAAGCGGGAAGTAGAACCGAAAGCAGAAGCAGACGCACGGAAGCAAATTGTGTTGAGAGAAGCAGGTGCTTCCAAGCAACCGCTTGGGAGCATAACTTACCAGAGAGCTGTGAGATCGAGTGAAGCGCAGCAAATGCCTTCGAAGGACCGCTGAAAGGCCGGCAGCAAGGCTGTTGGGGATGCCGTCTTGGTGAGCAGCAACAGTTCTACCGGCAATTGAATGCTGAGCCAGCGGGAGAACTGAGTGAGGGTCTGCAAATCAGGGGAAGCCTTCCCAGAGGATAAACTTTGCAGCATCAACGTGCCTCGATTCGGAAACACCATCAAACACTGGTGAGTCCACCATAGGTGTTTCGGGGCTCACCGTAAGTCTCCATATATGAGATGTCAATATGGGGAAAAGTTGGAACAAGTAGTACCTAAAGTCAATGAAGTATAAACCATGAAGGAGTACAACTGTTATACTGAAAGAGAACATTGTAGGAAGTCCTGGTGAAAGAAGCAAATCAGGCAGTGAGCCTTTCTGGAGAAAAGATGTCTGCAAAGAGAGTATAACAGGGGATCTGGCAAACCCAGAAGGATTCCTGGCAGGGGAGTATACCAGGAGACCATTCATAAGAAAGTGTTGTGTGAGGCGGCGTGGCCTGGCAGGTGGCTGATGAGTCGTGAACTCCTCAGGCCTGCCGTCGCTTATGCAGCCTCATGGTACCCCATGGCCACAATAATCTACAAGCTTGATGATTTTATGTTCTAGAAGCTTTGAAGCAGGTCCCAGCATAATCTGATTGTGAGTGATCTTCCAGTATAGGGAGGTTTTCGCGGCAGAGACTTCAGTCGGCAGGGCGCCTGGTTGCCTAAAATGGCCACACTTCCCCAATGACCTGCAGTAGATGGTGCCGGACTACTGCGGCGCCTGCATGTGAAGTGCCGGAATCGGGGAAGTGGAGGGAGAGGAACCGTGCCAGCGATCTTTTTTGCGCACCCACCTCCCCCGGTGCTGACAGCGAGGTCGAAGTGGCACCGCTTGATACAGGCACCAGAAGCTTGCAGCGGTGTGGGCAGAGGACTGCTGCCGATCGTGTTCCGCCTAAGACTCGCTGCCCGCGCTGGTCCGGCACCTCTCCTTCTCTGGGCCCCGCTTTCACATTCTGCAGTGTCCTGTTGCTGCTGGGGGCCCAGATCCAGAGTTGCGGTGGGGACTGCTGAAAAGCTGCAGCGCCACCTCTTTCAATCAGGCAATGGTGGCGGGAGCTGCGGTTGTTGCGGACTGAGACCGGGACTCCTGCATGGTGAGTGTGGGTCTGTCTGCTCACAGGAGGTTTTTAAGGAGAGCACAGCACACAGCTGGATTCAATTGGAAGAGAAGAGCTCACTACACTTGTGCCTTGCTGAGTGCTCTTCATGGGCATGGGCCTAGAGCAGAGGTTCCATTGGTGAGTGTGAGCCAGCAGTGCACTGAAATTGGTTCTTTTAACTTGTGAGTTCAGTGCTATAAGCACCTGGTAGACTGTGTGATTGTGACTAATGCCCTTAATTGGTATGCTTTGCCTTGGCTATTGGTCCCTGCAGTTTTGCTATTTCATAAATGGTCTTGCTAGAGCCACAATTCTGTGTACCCTGATCCCATTTGGAGAATGCAACAACTGCAGAGTGCAAGTTGTATTTGGGTGCACCCTTTAACTGGAATATTACCTGGTTCACTTGGCCTACCCACCCCCTTGGCCTGTATATTGGAGCTTTACTGCAGTGCCTGGAATCCCCTGGGTGTCTGGCTCATACGGGTCAGACAAATTAGCCCTGGATATGAAGACCAGCAAGTACAAAGAGAAGCTCAAAACCTCCATTAAAGACCTGCTACAATCCTCTAAGCCTGGTGCAGCTTGGTCTTCAGGCATGGATTTGTCTCCTGCACTGGATCATGATACGCAACCAGCCACTAAGGGTGACATTTGCAGCTATTGCAGTCTATTCAAAAGGAGATGGCCTCCACCCTGCAGGAGCTGAAAGGTTAATTCCAGGAACTATCCCACAACGTCCAATGGGTTGAGCACCGGTTGAATGATCTTGAGATGGCTTTCTGCGACCAGGCTAATTCTCAAGACCAGTTGGAATAGCAGTTGGCGCCACTAGAAAGGCATATAACAGCTACGAAGGAGCGTCTTGAAGATACTAAGAACCGTTCCAGAAGAAATCATTTCCGGATTCCCGGTATCCCACGCGAAATCCTGGACCGGGACTTGGAGGCATATGTGTCGGACCTCTTCTGCAGTATCCTGGGGGAGGATGAGCAGGCACATATGACACTGGATTGGATGCATAGTTTTCTCAAACTGCCAACATTTTCAGAATCTTCTCCCTGACGTGCTGTCTAAGAGTTGATTATTTCAAGACCAACGACCTAATCTTCTGGAAGGCCAGTGCACAAGGCAATATTCGATTCAGAGGAGCCGACCTCCAGATATTCCACGGTCTAGCACAGGAGACGATTCAGAGACGTCGACAAATGAGGCCCCTCGCCCTGTGGCTGCAGAAAAAGCACATTCAATTCAGATGGGTATACCCGTTACGCATTATAGTCGATTATGAGGGGCCCTAGCACCAATTTGTGTCTCTTGCTGCAGTACTAGAAGTGTTGCAGATCCCCGGCTCAACGCTTAAGCTCCCCGATGGTCCGACCACGATGCTCCCCTGTTTGAAATGTCCTGACCGTTTTCACCCTCTTATCATTGTTCCGGGTCTTTGTTTTGGGACATTTTACCTATTGTTACTCCTTTGTTAGACTGTGTTATACATGAATATCTGAGCCGGAGTACCCGCCCTCATTGGGTTCGTTCCCATACGGTATGTTTTTGTTATAGGTTTCCTATTTGGGGTTTTTTCCCTTACAGTTGTTGGTTCCTGCAGCGCTGGGGCTTCCTTTTTGATAGTACTTTCTGTCCAGTCGATGGTTGGCATTCAGAAACTGTTAACTGTGCTGGCGGGGACGGGGAGGAGCTGTTGCACTACCCGGGTCTGTGTTGTGTTGTTGAGTAATGCTGAGGAATGTACTATGGGTATGAATGGGTGATCTCAAGGTGGTATCACTAAATGTGCAAGGCCTCAATTCTCCCAGGAAAAGAAAGTGTGCTTGCCAAGTTGCTGGAACTGAAAGCTGATGTGATCTTGCTCCAGAAGCCGCACTTATTGCATGTGGACTGGCCCAGACTTCTCTTTAAGCGGTTCCCGCGCCAGCATTTTGCATCTCCCCCAACTAAACAAACTGGTGTGGCTTTTTGTTATCTCCTTGTATTTTACTTCAGTCATGTTCACTAAAGATCTGGAAGGGAGGTACCTGGGTCTCCATATTCGCATAGGAAATACAGATTTTACTTAGTTCTCTATGGTCCCAGTCAGTCACATGATATGTTTTATGCCCACACACACATATCCCTCAGTTCCAGGTGGTTGAACTCACAGTGGGCGGGCTTTTAACTTAGTTCTCGATGAAATATTGGACAGGTCTGCACTGACATGGGGCTCCACTACAACCTGGTCTGACTCTCTTAAGAAAGCTATCCAGGACCTACAGATGGTTGACATATGGAGATGGCAACACCCCCCAAAAAAGGGATTATACCCACTTTTCCCATGTTCACTATTGACTTTCCCGGATTGACTTCTTTCTGGTATCCTGCTTCTTAGTCCCGAAGGTGGCCACTACCTTCATTGGGTTGGCGGTGGTCTCGGACCATGCTCCGATTATGCTCCAGGTAGATGTACTGGCACAAGGGGCTCGGAAGGCTTCTCTGTGGAAAATGAACAATTCTCTACTTAATGAAACAGCGTTTAGCGCTTCCATCTCTCAAAAAAAAATTGCCCTGTATTTTCAAGAAAACCTGATGTGTCTATTGGCATTGTTTGGGATGCGCCCATACCCACATTGCAGGGAGAAATCATTAGCATGGCTTCTGCCAGGAAGAGGCTTCTACGATCCCAGATAGGAGAAGTAGAGAAGCACGTAGATGAATTGGACTTATATAAAAGGGAATCTACAGGCAACTGCAGGTAGCGAGGGCTGAACCAAGGCGTTATGGGCATCCGACATTTCTCACAAGCTGGTCCAGACAAAACAATTCTACTTTAGCACTTTCAACAAGGCTCCCCGGCACCTCCTTGCATACAAACTGAAAGCCCAGAAAGCTAGGATTGCTATCGTTAAGCTGTGACATAGTGTTGGTCAGTTGAAAGAGGATGAAGATTTCAAAATATGTATTTTTGTAGAATATTATAAGTCGCTTTTTAGTGCAGATATTTGGGAAGTTGCAGCTCAGGAAGCATTCATTAGAGAGCTACACCTACCTTCCATCTCCGTTGAAGCTCGTCAGAAGCTTGAGACATGATTACGCTGGATGAGGCCACCTAGGTTATATATTCTCTCCCAAACAATAAAACCCCGGGACCTGATGGCTATGCAGCTTATTTTTCATAAGAAATGTATTGACCTTCTCGCCCCCCAGCTATACACCTTATTAAATAGCTTTACTGATACTGGTGTGGTTTCACCTTCCATGGGAGAATCTTTGCTTTTTCTTATTATCAAACCTGATAAGGATCCCACCCTCTGTACCTCACAACGGCCAATTGCTGGGCTAAATTGACTCCCGAATCTATTCCAGGGTCCTCGCAGCCTGGTTGCCAGATGTTCTCCCGGGGTTAATTCAGTTAGACTAAACAGGTTTCATCCCAGGGCACCAGACCTTTCATAATGTCTGCAGAACCATAAATGTGATTGAGTAGGTACATTCAAGAATTGGCGGTGCTATCTGTAGATGCCAAAGAGGCATTTGACCACATGGATCGGTCATACCTCTTGGAAGTGTTGAGGGGATTTGTTTTCGGTCCATTATTCATCAAAATTATACAAGGTAATTTTGTCCACCTGACCACTCATATAAAACTGAATGGGACTTTGCCTGAGCCGTTTGCTCTGTCAAGGTGTTACGCTCACCTGGTCTCTGTGGAGGCGTTGGGGCACGGTTGCAGCCCTTCCGGGGTGAGGTCGCTCTGGTCCGACTTCGCCCTCTGCGCTTATGTGGTGACTGGTGGTAATAGGTGATGCTGCTCTGGACTGCTCCTGCGTGGAGAATAGGGGGCGTGAGTTTGCCAGCTTGTGCGCCTGATCCCCTTCCAGACCCCTTCTCCCAAACCGTGGTACCCGAGGGATGCGCTGTCCCTGGAAAGCTCACCTGTTGAGTAGTTTTGGCGAGCACTCCGTCCTGCTGCTTCTGGCAGGGGCTCTTGTATGATCTGGACCGAGTTCCTTCACTGGTCCCTTGCACATGGTAGTCCAGTCCTGCTGCGACTAAGCCACTATACTTCAGGTAAGTGTTCCTGTTTGCCTTTGTCTTTCCTTGTCTGTTTTTGTTGTATTGTAAAGTTTGTTATCTTGTATTGCTGTCCGTTCCACTTTTGATGTTTGCTCTTTTGCATTCTTCCCTTGCAGGTGATGTTGCCGGCCTGGCAGAAGCTGCGGAGCTCGAGGCGACAGCCGGAGGGAATGAGGAACGAAGCTGCAGCAGTACAGTAGCTGGTAAGTTGTTAACTAGGGGGCGCGCAGGGTTCAAATGCGGTGCGGCCCTAGGACGGAGGTTCTAACCTTGTCATTCAGAAATCTTCACAGGGTCCGAGTTCGTGGATGCGGAGTGCGGTGCTGCAGCATCGGGATCAAGATCACTCGATATCAGGACATGAGTCTGCAGATGAAGCGATGAAGTACCGGTTTCCTGGAGGTGAGTATGCAGGAGAACACCTGGTTTCAAAGGTAAGTAAACTGGTCCAAGCGGCGGTGAGCGTCACGTTGCACGCGAGCGCTCAGTAACACGAAACCACCGGCCTTGAGGATGGAGCAGCTTATATAGCTGAGCTTCTGAAGCCACGCCCACCAGGTTCAGCCTGCCTGCCACACCCGATGAGTCAGCACATGAGGATGTTCTCTGGAATAAGGCTTTCAGCTCCTGGAAAGTTCTTGTAAAACAAAAGCACTGCTTCACTGAAATAAAGTAAAAGCACTCCTGCACTGAAAGAAAGTGTTCCTGCTCACATCTCTATATGAGCCTGGCGAGGCGCCAGGACTGAGTCCAGCCAGGGCCCCTGCGTTTATAGGTCCCAAAGGGACATAAGTGAGTCAAGTGACCCATTGCCCCCATCGCTAGATGGTGTGGTTTTTGTGTTCTGGGGCCTGTGGCCATGACACAAGGGGAACTCTCCAAGGATGCCTGCTGTCCTCATTGCTATTTGTGTAATCGATGGAGCCCCTGGCAAGTAAAATTCGGCAGGCGGATGATATCTTTGGCATTACCATAGCCGGATATCAGCATGCTGTTGCGCTCTATGCTGATGACCTCCTTTTGTATATGCAACGTTCCCGAAACACTTTACCTCGGATAGCCTATTTACTAAAGTCGCTCCATCAGGTCTCTGGCTTCAAAATTAACTGCTCTAATTCCACTATCCTTAATGTTTCTGTCAGCCCCGAGATAAAGCAGGAACACCAGAGAGCCTTGGAATTTCAGTGGCCGGAGACATCCCTTAAGTTTCTGGGGGTTTGGGTCACCTCTTCGCACTTTCAGCTGTATGCGCAAAATATCCTCAGCCTTTTTTCTTCTTCTACAGCGTACTTGTCCCGCTGGGCTCAAGCGGATATCTCATGGTTGGGACGGGTCACGGCCTTCAAGATGACGTTATTACCAAGATTGCTATATGTCTTCCAAGCTCTCCCGATTTGGGTTCCCAATCAGGCACTTTAAGATTTGCAGTCCTTCAAATCCTTCATCTTTAAGTTCATCTGGGCAAAGTAATTCCTGAGAGTTCCCTGTTGCACATTACTACCAGCAAAAGATAAAGGGGGCCTGGGAGTGCAGCACATAGTGTTATCGCTATGCGGCACAGTTAGCCCCCTTGTTTGATAGCATGAATGCTGCCCAGAGCCCTAAACACGGGTTGAATATCGAGCAGCCCAAGCTTCAGGTCCTCTTGCATTACTGGTGTAGATCATCACCCGCAGTTCACAGACTAGCATCCTCCTACTGACTAGGGTATTGATGGAATATTGGGACAAAGCGGCTTGTAAGTATCAGGGGACTGTAATAAATACTGAGGCGGGGTAAATTTGAGTACAAGCCTTTATTTATGGCCCCCGGAGGCGAGGACCTCTCCACGCTCCATGTCTCTCCACGCTCCGTGGTGGATCGTGAAGGGGAGAACATTCTCCATTCTAAATGGAGTGATGACATACATCATAACATCTCCTTATCTATGGGAAAAAAGGGGAGCGGACGAGGGATGGGGGAAAGGAGAAAGGTTGAGAGGGAAGGGTGGCTAAGTGGTAAATGCAACATGGATTGACAGCTGCTGGTCAATAATAGACGTAGTCGCTGTTGAAGTTTCGGATGATCCTCCGATTTCTTTTCGACAATTTCCTGGCAGGTGTTTCCTCATCGTCGGAACGGGGCTCATTGTTTCTTGCATGCTTGTGATGTAATGTCTCCTCAGGATTGTGTTCATTTCTTGACCATACACCATCATCTAAGTCTTTAGATGCGCTGAGTCTGCATGTGTCATAGGTTGTTCCCATCAGATCTTTTCTTGACCATGTGTCATTGTAACTGGAAGTGCTCGGTCTGCAGGTATCGCTTGTTATTTTCACTAGATCATCTTCAGACCATCTCTTTCCATCATCCAATATGACAGATTTTCCATGGCAACGTGCCACTCTTTGTGGAGACCTGAATTTAGATTCACCCTTGAGCGTTTTCTTCGGTTCTTTGACACAGACCCAGTCTCCTTCCTGAAGGAGCATCTGTTTTACTCCGTTCCTTGAATCGTAATATGTTTTATACTTCTTTTGCTTCTCCTTTATGGTTTTTTGGATTTGTTCCATATCCATTCTTGCCTCACCAGTGTCCAAGAAGATCCACGCTGGTCTCTGTTGATTGGTTGCGGTTCTGCCCCGCATCATGGTGAAGGGCTCCGAGTTGGTGGTGGAGTGTGGAGTTGTTCTGTATGCATATAAAGCCTCCTTGAGGGTTTCTCTCAATGGTAGGGCATTGGCTGTGGCTAGTTGGATCACGCTTTTTACCAGTCTATTCATTCTTTCCACTAGTCCGTTGGACATCGGATGGTAAAGTGACGTGGTGATGTGGTTGATGGATTTGTTTCTGAGGAACTCTTGGAATTCCGCTGATGTGAATTGGGATCTGTTGTCTGAGACTATGTCCTTGGGGTCACCTTCTCTGTTAAATATTTCAGTTAAGAAGTCTGTGACCTTTTTGTGGTTGCGTTGGTTTCCACCACACCCCATTCGGTCCATTTGGAGGTGTAATCTACGATCACGATAATGAATATTTTCACTGCATCCAGGTTTTCAAAGGGGCCCATGATGTCTATCGCCAATTTCGACCATACATGTTTGGGAGGTGCCACAGGTTGGAGTGGGGTTTTTCTTAAGGTTTTCGATTTGTCACTGGAGGCGCAGGCACAGCAATTTTTGACTACTTCCTCCGCCTCTTTCCACATGTTGGGCCACCAGTAGTTGTTCCTCATTCTGTTTTTTGTCAAGCTCCTTCCCAGATGTCCTTCGTGAGCCAGGTCGAGTAGCTTCTTTCTGAGTGCCACGGCTGGAATTACTCTGTTACCTCTATAGATGTGCTTCGCATCCATGGATATTTCGTCTTTAAAAGGTGTGAAATACTCTAACTCTTGCCCAGCGTCTACCCAGTCATTCATCACAGCTCTCCTGATTTCTTGTTGTTCTGTGTCGGTTTTGGTGATGTGTGTCCATTCATCAGGGGGAATGGCGGGATTTATGGTGGCTATGATGTCTTCGTCAGGATTTTCAGTTTCAACGTCTTGTTTATCTTCAATGGTGGGTAGTCTGGAAAGGCAATCGGCTACCTGGTTTAGAGGACCAGGAGTGTGGCAAACTTGAAGATTATATTGCATGATGTCTAGAAACCAATGCCTGATCCTCGGTGATATGAGGTGTGGCGTTCTGGATTGTAGAATGTTCACCAAAGGTTTGTGATCAGTCTTTAGGATGATGGGCAGGCCCCAAATTAGATTCCTGAAATGTTGTAGAGTCCATTTGACAGCTAAAGCCTCTCTCTCGATGGTGGAGTAGTTCAGTTCGGCACCTCTTAGTATTCTGGATGCAAATGCACTGGTTACGGTGCTTCCGTTCTGTTGCTGCTCTAGTACTCCACCAAGGCGAATCTTGCTGGCATCCACTGATATAATTGTCTTAGCTTTGTAGTCAAACATCCTTAGAGCTGGAGCTCGATTGATGGCAGACTTGAGATTCTCAAATTCGTTTTTACATTCTGTGGACCATTCAAATTTGTTTGATTTCTTCATGAGGTTCCTCATACCTTTTGTCTTGTTGGCATAGTTACTCACGAATTTGGAGTAGCACTCCGTCATTCCTAAGAAGCTTCTCAGTTGGTCTTTATTGGTAGGTTCAGACAAACTCAATATGGTGTCCAGGAGTTTTTTCTTGGGACGGATGCCCTTAGCGTCAATGGAATGGCCAAGGTTGGAGACTTGGCTGCACTTTGTTACATTTCTCCAATTTAAGGGTGAGCCCACTACTTTGGATCACCCGTAGGACACCCATGAGTTTGGCATTGTGTTCTTCCTCAGTTTTGGCTGATATGAGGATGTGGTCCTGGAAGCACTGTACTCCATCAAGGCCTCCGAAAAGATGTGACATGAGTCTCTGGAACACTGCCGCCGCTGATGCGAGCCCGAAGGGCATTCTGTTGAACATGTATGCTCCCAATGGTGTGACAAAGGACGTGAGAGTTTTTGAGCTGTCGTCCAAGGCGATTTGGTGGTATGCCGAGGAGAGGTCTAAGGTGCTGAAGAAACTTGCTGGTTCCATGGTCGACAGAAGTTCAGCTATGTTAGGAAGTGGGTGCCTGTCGACCCATATGTTTTTGTTCAGGTCCCTCAAATCAACACACATCCGTATCGAGTTGTCGGGCTTCTTTACTAAGACGAAAGGGGCGAGCTATTCAGAACTCTCTATGGGTTGTATGATGTTTTCATTGCATAAACGTGTGAGCTCGTTTTTCAGTGCCACTTTGGTCCCGAAGGGGATTCCACGCATTCGATGGGCCACGGGAACAGCGCCTCTTTTAAATATGATCTTGTGCTGGAAATCCTTGAGTAGTCCAATTTTGTTTCAGAACACTTTGGGGAATTGCTCGGCCAAAATAGATTTGATGTCGGTACTGCTTTTGAACACACTTAGCACAGGGATATCTTCCCCAGGGTGGATTTTCACCTGTAGGGCTGCTTGTTCCTCCCAACCCACCACCGAGGATCCATTCCTGGCTACAAACAATTTGCAGTACGTTTGTCTGTCGTGAAATCTGAGTTTAATCCAAGTGTACCCAATGATATCAATGGGAGTCTTCCCATATCCTGTGGCTTTCACCAAGGAGTTCCGCAGATCATGGACTTTACCAGAAAGGACCTTCAAAAATGTTTCAATGTCCACCATAGTATAAGGGGACCCTGTGTCCACCATCACCTTCAAGGGTATGTCGTTGACATACATGTTGACCCAGGGACCACTGGATTCCTGAAAGGAGGTGATGGTGAGGATTTGCACTTGTGGGCACGTCTGATTGATGGACAACATGCTGTCTGACTCCTGGTCGTAGTCCACTGTCTTCACAGACCCATTTCTGTTGAAGGCTCGTTTGTTGGTGTTGCCAAATCTTCCTGGTCTCCCTCGGGTGTTTCGCAAGACTTTGGCGAAATGACCCAACAGGCCACATTTGTAGCACTCAACATGGTTAGCGGGGCACATCTTCCCGGCGTCATGGCGTTTATACCACCCGCACTTTTGACAGCGTGTGGGGTTCTGGATGTCATACATTGAGGCTCTCCCTCTTCTGGAGTTTCCCCTTGTGTTTTGAGGTGCACTCCTCACAGCTGCCACCAAGGCTCTGTCATGGTCAAATTCAGAACTGCCTTCTATGGACTTCACTTCAATGCCCTCTTTCAGGACCAGTCTCTCCTTCATGCAACGGTCCCCGAATTCCATACTTCTCACTATTTCGGTAGCTTGATCCAGCGAGGGATTCTTTGTCTGCCACAGTTTTTGTTGTATGTGGGGATCAGCCACATTGATCACAAGCTGGTCTCTCAAATATTCATCTCCAACACCGGTGAAATTACACGTGGACATAAGCACCCTGAGGGAGGCTAAGTATGTATCGACTGATTCGCCCTTGGCTTGTTTCCGAGAAAAGAACTTGCACCTTTCCAGCACCACGTTTGTCTTACTGCCGAAGTGCTTGGTGAGCTTGGCCAAGGCAGTGTCAAACTTTCGATTGCCGTCACCCCCTACATCACCTGGCTCCGGAAGTGCCCTGAATAACCTTAGGCCCTCAGACCCTATGCAGTTCAGGAAGGTCGCTTCCCTAAGGTCATCGTTGAACCTATTCCCACCAATGGCCCTGAGATATATGTGGAAGCTATCTAGCCATTGCTCCCAAGGGCACGTTGGGGTTCCTGGGTAAGGAAGAAACTTGGTAGGGTGCGGCACGTGCTGCATGGCTGGCCAATGTGTGTGTGAGGAGTGTCGAGTTACACTGCTAAAATTCCTGGGGCAATGATGTGATCTGTACCACTGAATGCACCACCTGACAGTCAGTTGGCCTGGCCACTTTCCTTCACCGGTGTCCGCAGTGGCAGTATGCTCTGGTATCCTGGACTATTTGACAGTTTCTAATATTGTATGCACGGTTGTCAGCTTTGGGGGGCTGGGCCACATTATTATTTTTTTTTTCCAGTGCAGTTAGAGTCTGGGCTACTTGACTCAATGTGCCACAGTCCTAGTGTGATTGCCAAAGTGTGATTACCACAGCATCCTCCGTGGGTGTCAGGCTGCCTGCCCCATGCAGGATGGTCGGCTTACTGGAGCGCTTTGTGTTTTTTTTTTTTTTGCGGTGAGCGGAGCACACACAGCTGGCAGGGCTCTCGGCTGCGTCGCCGTGGAAACGAGGGCAGGGCCTGACAAGATGGCCGTACGCACGGCACACAGCAGGGTCCTTTCCTCTAAGCGCCGTTGGCCGGCGATTCGAATGACGCGTTTGGAAAAAGAGGAACATTTGGTACCTTTTCGCCGTGACTTCTCTCCCTCAGGTGCGATCTGCGTTGCCGGGCGGCCTGTCACTCCCACGCATGGCAGCGAAGCTGCTGTACTGGGGAGGAGGGCGGGAGCGGCGGTGGGGGAGGGCCGCGGGGGCCGCCGCTGCTGCTGGAGGTCGGCAGGGACGCGGACAGGAGGGCTCCGGGGGCCTGGACGCGCTGTGGGACTGGAGCCTCGTCGCCAAATGTAATAAATACCGAGGCAGGGTAAGTTTGAGTACGAGCCTTTATTTATGTCCTCCGGAGGCGAGGACCGTCAGTTGGGGAATGTCTCTCCACGCTCCGTGGTGGATCGTGGAGGGGAGAACATTCTCCATTCTAAATGGAATGATGACATACATCATAACAGGGACTACATTCCCCTCCTTCCTGTCTCGTACTTGGGACACCCCAGAATTTCCGCCAGTCTGTCCTCGGATTCGGTTTTCTAGATGGGTTGAGGGGTTCTGGAACTCTTTGAGATGCTTTTCGAATCTGATCAACCCCTAACATTTGATCAATGTAAACAGCTTTTTATGGTTCGGGACATCAATAAATATACCTATATTCAACTTTGTCACTGGACTTCCAGCGCAAAGGTGTGCCAAGAGGGATGCCACGTTGTTTGAAGATCTATTCATCAGGGATACCCAGTCTCGTAGGGTTTCTTCACTATATCACATTCTCAATGCCTGCCATTTTAAGCCCCTGCATGCCTATTAGTTGTGCTGGGAGGAGGAGGTGAATGCCCCTATAGGGGATCTTTAATGGTGCAATATATGGACCAGGGCTGCCAAGTCCTCTAGGTGTGTGCTGTGAGAAACCTGAGGGTATTCTCACTCCTACTCCCCTTGGATCCTCTGCGCAGGTGGCAGGGGGAAGGCGATCGCTTTTGGATCCTGACCCTGGAGGTGGAGAAGCAAGGGGCGGGGATCACCGGGGTGGAGGGTCTTCGAGCATTAGGAGTGGGGTGCCTTCGGGCGAGACATGGTACCCCCCTTTCCCATTGTTGTTCAGCCTAACCCTCCCCTGTACTTTATGAGCTATTATAAGCCAGCTTTCCTCATTTCCTCACATTTGACTCTTGGCGGTACTGAGACAAGGAAGAGGCGACTCAGTAATACTATGCCATGTCACCACTTGAGTACTGGGACGAGGAAGATGCCTGTAAAATGAGTGAAAAAGTGAAGGTCAGGCATGTCCTCTTAATCATGGTCCGGCAAATCCAATTGGAAGTCCACACCTGCAACCTGTCACAAGGTTGCAGGCGTATAATAGGAGACAGAATGTGCAGCAGGTTGAGAAACAAGGAGGCCTGTGGGAAGGAGATGTTAGGCAGAAACCTGTGCAGTTCCCTCTGGGACCACTGCAAAAGATTTAGGACTACAGGTGTTTGGCAGTAAACCCACTTGGTAGCAGTTTGTACCACACAGATTCACTTGGTAGCTGTGGCTGAGCAGTCAGACTTCCCTCAAGAAGAGTTAGGCAGTATACAGAGTATTCACAATAGGTCAAGAGCACACAATAGAACAAGTAAACACTGACCAGGGCTTGGTGTAAAAGAGATATAATTATTTATTTAAAACCACATCTAGAAAAACACACAGGCACTAATAGTAAGCAATTCAAAAACACGGTCACTAAAAGATTTACACTCCCTTAAAAGAATATTAGACAAGTCTTAAGTAAAGCCCCACTTATTTTCAGACAGCGGTGAGCGCTTAACGTAGATGGCACTCTAATAGTTTGTTTTAAAAAGGGAGAGAAAAGCAGAGAACAAATCGAAACAGATCCCAACACTTTTTCAAGAACACAACAAGGGGGGAAGGCAAAGTAAAACCGTGAAGTTAGAGTTCAAGAGGCCGGATCCACTTTCAGAGGATCCAAACAAAATGGGTCCAAGGTCACATGGTTGCAGTGCACAAAAGTCTTGTAAAGGTTCAAAAAGGAGTTGGACCACCGAAAGGGACCAGTTAGAGGGTCAAGGCGGCCAGCCCAGTCCAGAAAGTTAAGGAGTTATTATTACCTTATAGCAATCTTTAGAAGGGGAGGCCTGGCTGACACGGTACCTGAAAGTGGTGAGAATGCTCCAGCGGGGGCAGTTGTTCCTGGCAGCGGTTGCAAGTCGGTGCTTCGTCCGGGGGAAGAGAGGATCTCGTTGTGGAGGAAGACAGGAGTCTGTTGCACTGCCAGGGAAGAAACCAGCCGCAGAGTTTCTTGGGTACAAGGAGCGGTCCGGTGATTCGCGGTTCAGTGGTGAGTGGCTATCCGGCCACCGGGGTGCTTGACACGGGGAATTCGACCACAAACCGGGCTGGGGTGCGAAGAAAGAAAGGAAAACTGGTTGTGCCCACCAGTCAGGGGAAGAAGCCTCTCCAGCCGGGAGATCTTCTCTGTCGTCGGGAAGTGGTGAGCCGGTTCTGCAGGGCTCCACCGGTGGTGTCGTCGTGGTAGGTCGGCTCAGCTTCTCCCTCGTCGGATTCATAGGGTCCTGTGGCGACTTCTGCAGTTCCAGTCCCCAAAGCCCTGCTTTTATGCAGAAAACCCCCATTCACTCAGCCTAGCTGTCACTCAAACATACTAAGTGGTGAGCCGGCCAGCTCACCACTTGGGCCATTCACACAAGAGTGCGACCTGAGTTACCAAGGTAACTCGGTCCAGGGTGCCTAAACCCCCTCCCAGACCCTCTGTGGTACTCAGACAGAGTGGCACCACTTTTGGAGGCTTCTGTGGAGAAGCCCGCCAAAAAAGTGGAACAAAGGGCTCGACTTGGGTTGGAGTCACAGAAGAGAACACAAACGCCATTTTAGAATCGAGTCTTGGCAAAAAATACCACCCGGAGAATTAATATTAATTGAATAAACCGGCGGTATGTTCGAGGCTATGAGAATTAAATAATTAAAGTTGGTAGCCTCGAACAATGGGAAAATCCCATAGGAAAATATTTGCGGTCGAATATAAAAAGTAGTTTCCACTGCCACCAGCCAAAACTCGATCAGGGGGGACGGAGACGTCCTGGGAGACAGTAGTCAGTCCCAGGGTATGGAGTCTATGGTGGGGTGTCACTATGACACCCCGGTGTTACTGCACCGAGGGTGCTGTGTAACGCACATAGGAAAAACACATGAGACCCTATGGAGTAAAGTACCCCATAGCCCATAAAACACATTACCAGTCAAAGGAATACCATTAATCATGTCCAAGAGTGGGAGGAAAAGAGTCTCACTCTTGGCAGGAGGAAAAGAGGAAAAAAACAAACTCCATAAATCCAGCAAAGCTGCTGTGGGACTCACTAGGTTAGGAAATTCAGCCTAAAGAGAGAATTCTCCCTAACAGGAGATCAGCAGGGGATCCAGTTTCGGAGAAGGCAGCCGTGGTGGGACCTTTGGAGGAGCCAGGATACCAGTGAGAAGCCCAGAAAGCCTGTCCAGACCAAGGTGAGTTGGCCCGTTAGGATCTTGCAGAAGCAGGAGCCTCTACAGCAAGAAACCAGCAGCCGGAGCTAGAAAGAAGGTGCAGGAGAGAATGGGACTTTCTGTGTCCAAGCGGAGGCATCGGAACAACCAACAAGAGCAAGGGAAGTCCGAAGAGCGAGCGGGTCTCGCAGCAGCTGGCCTGCCGACCGGCGAGGCTGGGAGGAAGCTGCAGGAGCCACCAAGGAACTATGCCGTAGACAGGTTGAGTGTCGGGGAGAAGCACTCTGGAGCCGGGGGTGTTTCTAGCAGGCAGCGAAGAGGTAATGTGTTACCAAACCAAATGGAAACTTGCAATTGCACATACTAGATGCATATTGAATATCGCACCAAATTGGAACTTAAAATTAAGCATACAACATTTATTAAATACTGAACTGAATGAAACTTTACAATTAATCGCATGGAGCAGCTGGTGAATACCAAGCGGAGTGAAATCTATGTCCTTTACTTTGTTATGATGCTCTTGTCTCACGACCTTGGTACCTGTGGGACAAGTGTGCTTGCTGGACTATTTCATTTCCCTTCGCTCAGTATTTTGTTGTCTTATGGTTTGGTTGTATTTTGGATTATATCTTTTTTCTTATTTCATCTTTCCTTTGTTAATTACTTTTCCCGTGCTGGAACAGGTTACAGTTTCTTTTGTTTCTGTATGCCCTCATGTTGATTGATATGTCGGCACATGCTTCTTGAAGCCGTTTTATTGTTGCATACTTGCTTTGCGCTCTTGTATTGATGAAGCTTTGCAAAAATAAAGACATTTCTACACTTGCCATCGTTAACATGTGTTGTGTATTTAGACATTTTTGCTACTTTTCAAAAGACACTTTTTGCCATCAATAAGAAAGGGTTGTATGAAAGAAACATTTCTGCTACTCTTAAAGAATCATTGTTTACAAAGGACACTTTTGCTATCCTACCTGAAACAATCCTTTGCAAGGAAACCACCTCCTGGATTCAAGGATTGTTTTTTGAATTTTCATATTTGATTTGTACACACTTTTTGCTGAATAAAAAACAGAGACACTTACCTGACACCTTTTTATTGTTCATTTCTAGTGTGAGGTTCATACACATTTTGGACACAAGGACAGTTTGCATAATTTTGACGAAGAGACACAGACTGATCTTTAGTTTGTTTCCTAGGAAGGGAAATTACCTTTAGGATAGGGACAGAAAGGACTTTATGCAACCACTTTTCATTAATAAAAGATGGCTGATGTTGAAAACATTGCAACTTTGTGTCTGCCTCTCATTTCTGACCTTGCACACGAGACAGGACAAAGCAGTCCAGGAAGTCGGATGCCTTGCTGATCAGTCGGTGGATTTTCACCAGCGGTTCAAGCATCGAAAGCTTCAATTTTCATGTGGATGGTGGAGGCTATTTCAGAGGCATACAAATGGCAGAAGAAGCCGTACCCAGCGAATATGCATGCACTCGCAGTGAAGGCTAAGGCCGTGGCAGTCGGTTCTAGAGGCAGTTGCCATGGCACGTCATTAGTAAAGCAGCCACATGGGCATCTCCATTGGCTTTCTGCAAGCAGCACTGTTTAGATGTTAGTGCCAGGTCAGATGCGGAGTTCGGACAAGCAGTCCTAAAAAACCTATGTGCAAAGTAGACAATCGCACTCCTCCCTAAGGGCTATATCGGTTGCAATCGCCCATACAGTGTGCAGGAGACAGGACGTAGAAGTAATTAAGTTGCTCAGGGTAGTGACTGACGTACTCCTAGTCCATAGTCCTCTTTCCTCCATACGATCCCCCGTCAGCCCCCCCCCCCAGATAAAAGTATGCAAGGCTATGGGGGTGTGGTCATGCTTGTAACAGCGCATACAGGCACCTTAAATTTAAAGGGGAAATACACTTTTTGAGAGGAAAACTAGGGAGGGAGGGACACCCATACAGTATGTAGGAAAGGGGACTATGGACTAGGAGTAAGTTAGTCACTACCGTGAGTAACTTCTAATTTTTAAAGCTCTCTGTAACTTTTATTAGCAGCACCAGAGACTTGCAATGTGTCTCGTACATAGGCATTTGCATCTAGGCACCTGGCTCCACAGAAGTTGGTGAAGTTTGCCAGTCACAAAAAGTCAGGTGATGGATCCTGCCTACTTCTGGTGTGACCCATGTAGCTGGGTCTTTCTGCCTGGATCCCCAGACTAACTTGCAGGCTTCTGCTTTCTTAACCACAACTATGTGGACCTCTGCTGGGGAAGGAGATGCATTCCTGAAAATGGCCAATGCAGATTGTTTACCAAAGTCTCTTAGTAGCAAAGGTTATCAAAAAGGGCTAGACTCTTCTGAGCCTTCCTATCTCAGCCAGCTCTTGCTGGTCAGATGGAAATTAAGTCTGGCCTCCGTAAGCAGATTTTGAGGAAGATAGTAGTTTTCTTCCCAATGCTGCAGCCAAAAAATGAAACAAACACCTTGGTTAGGGCATTACGCAAAGAAAAGTTGGAATAGCGTATCGGACACTGCTAACCCCAGACTGTGGAGGAAAATAAGAAGACAGGTAAGGTAAATATGCGGAATACAATGGCAGACAGAACAATTCCCCTTTTTTCTTTCTTGGGCAACACCAAAAAGAAACTCCCCACAAGACTCACCTGAATTTTCAAGGCTTCCAGAGAATAGCGGGAGGCACTAGTAGTCTAGCTATCTACCCACTACTAGTCAATGCTAATTGCCTAAACGTGTCGTAGACAGGATGTAACCTTTGCAACAAGTCCAATTCACACTTCGAGAGGAGTGGATCCTCCGACGTATTCCATATCTATGACAGGTAATCACCACAGCTGTGCTGCTTCGGAAAATGTTCAGCGTCTGCGTCGGTGACGTCGATACGCTGTCCTCGAGGGCCTCCGTCGAGCCGATGTCACCGGATGTTATAAATAGGACGCATGACGCCCGTAGCCTCAGTTCTGTTTTTTCCGCGAACATGTTCGCTTTGGAGATCTCGGCGTGCCTCGGTTCTTCTGGGTTCTGTTCTTTCGGTTCTTCGAACCTGCTCGTTTGTGAAGATTTCCATGATGTCTTCGTCTTCTTCTACCCCGCAGCCGGGTTTCAAGAAGTGTCGGGACTGCGGTTCTAAGATGTCGCTGACGGACCCGCACAACGCCTGCCTCTGGTGCCTCGCTGAGGGCCACGGGCGATTGTGATGATTGCCAGTTGTTAACTTCGAAGGACTTGCGGGAGCGTAAGAAGAAGCTTTCTGTCGGTAAGGTGGCCAAGCCCCGGAAGCTGAAATCCACTGGGCTTTCGACTGATGATTTGAGGGGCGACTCTCTGCATCGTCGGCGTAGGTCCTGGGGGTCTCGGTCCCGGAGTGGGTCCCACCATTCCTCTGCCTCTTCTAGGCACTCACTTAAGCGCCGTCACAGGTCACCTTCCCCGTCCTCGTCCGCGGACTCCGCCCGTTGGCGGGTTGCTTGTCCCAACAAGCATTCCACTCCTGCGGAATGGGATTAATTTTGTCAGGAGATGATGGCGATTTTTCAGTCGCAGGGCTCCATTCCGTCCGCGCCGTCGAAAGACGCCGGCCGTGACCGTGCTAGAGACCACTCGCACACCTTCGGGCTCGGGTGGTCGGGGCACTCATCGAGCACCTTTGAGGTCTCGATGGGACAAGGCGGATCGCTCTAGACATGCCCGCTCCAGGTCCTGGTCCTCGACACCCACGAGACCGTCGGAGCCTGTGAAGTCTTCGAAGAAGACATCAACGCCTTCGGCGCCGAAGTCGTCAAGGGACTCTCTCTCGAGGCTCCGCCTCCGAGGAAGCCGTTGGCGCCCAAGCTGTCGAAGGACATGCTCGAAGTCAACGTCGATTCCATCGACGCCCTTGAAGCCTTTCAAGGCTGCTTGGTCGGAGGTACCCCGTGGCACGGTGGAACCCCCTAGAAAGGCTCTGGCCAAGTCTAAAAATGTCTTTGTCCCTTTTTCTGTGCCCCCATTCCAGCCTCTGGATTATCTTTCTGAGGTGGAAGAAGGGTCTGAGGAATGAGGTTTGGTTCCTGATGAGGTACCTGACGAGATTTTGTCTGGTCATAGCCAGATTGAAGACCTGCGTCAGTCGTTGCACGATGCCAGTGGTCTGGACACCTCTCCGGAGGTGGAGTTCGGTAGGCCTGAGCCTGGCACCCACGCCGAGTCCTCGCACCGGCGTCTTATGGTCGAGGGTTACGGAATACTTGGGGTGGTCTGCGCCACCTGTGGATTTTCTGCAGGATGCACCTGATGGCTATCCTTGACCAAGGTCCACCAACTGACCCGGTACTGCCATTCCATATGGCCTTGCAGAGAAGGGTGGCAGCGGCTTGGACAGCTCCGGAGAGTCTCCTGGCAGTAAGCAAGTCTTTGCTGAAGAAATAGCGTCCAGCCAGTAGCGACCCCAGCTAGTTGAATACGCACCGCACTCCGGAGAGTTTGGTGGTGCAGGTGGCTACGGCCCCGACAAAACAGGCGTTGTACCCTACCATCCCTCCTGATAGGGACGACAAACGTTTTGATGGCTGGGCGTAGGAAGTGTTTTCTTCAGGGGATATGGCTTTGCAGGCAGCCAACTCAGTGTGTGCCTTAGCACGTTTCACTCATACTATGTGGAATTGTGTCTCTTTGGCGGCTGAACGTATTCCCGAAGGGGAGGAACGGAATGGCTTTCTTGCACTTGTTCAGGATGGCAAGGATACCATGTGTGAATCCGTTCGGTCGGGTCTGGACATGGCAGATTGCGTCAGCCGGTCCATGGCGGCGAGCACCGTAATATGCAGATTTGTGTGGTTGCGGAAGTCGGGGTTTGCTCCTGATGTGCAAAGACGGCTTCTCAACATGCCCTTTTATGGTGAACGTCTTTTTGGCAGCAAGGCTGACAAGAGCCTTGAGAGGTTGCAGACCTCCAAAGCAGCAGCAAAGTCGTTGAGCACTGCAGTTCGCCAACCTCCGCCTTTTCGTCTTAGGGGACAGCAGTGGAGGGGAGGTTCCTTTCGATATTACTCATCCTTTGGTAGATCGAGAGGAGCTGCAATTCAAAGGGGCCACCGTAGGAGTACCAGAGGTGGAAAACAAGGTACTCGAGGTGCCAAGGCCGCTCTGGCAGTTGCCTCTTTACCCTCGGGCAATGCCGCAGCCGCTTCAGCTCAGTCATGAGGCCATGTCCCATGGTTCGCCGGTTGGGGGAAGGCTGGCGCAGTATCTTGTAGAATGACGTGCCATTACTTCAGATGTGTGTGTTCTGGAGATCATAACCCACGGATACTGTCTTCCTTTCCGGCAGAGGCCTCACGACAGTCCACCAGGGAATCTCTCTTTGAAGAGTCCGGATCCGCTCCTTGCGCAGGAAATACAATCCCTGCTGGAGAAAGGCACTATAGAACTGGTGCCTGTAGCGGAGAGGAACAGGGGATGATATTCCCCTTATTTTTTTGATTTCGAAGAAAGACGGAGTATTGAGACCCATCATGGACTTGCGTGCTTTGAACAAGCTCCACAGGAAGGACAAGTTCAAGATGGTTACTCTCTCTCAAGTCCTCCAAGCCCTTCAACTTCAGGACTGGTTGGTGTCTCTCGACCTCAAGGACTCTTACTTTCAAGTGCCGATCCATCCCAAGCACAAGAAATAACTGAGGTTCTCGGTTGGCGACTCGCACTTTCAGTATCGGGTCCTGCCGTTCGGCTTGACCTCCGCCCCAAGGATCTTCAACAAACTCATGGTGGTTGTGGCAGCGTATCTCAGGAAAGGGGGGATTCACATCTACCCCTACCTGGACGATTGGTTGATCAGGGTGCGCTCTCCCGAGCAAATCCTGGATCATCTGTCAGTCACCTGCCAGTCCCTACACAAGCTGGGCTTCTCCCTCAAGTTAAAAAAGTCCCACTTGACGCCAACACAGCGGCTCCAGTACATTGGAGCAGTGCTCGACACGTCCCTGGGGCAGTGTTTTCCTCCCCCAGGTGAGGGCTCACCACATTCAGCAGATGGTGCTAAAGTTTCAACATTCCCAGAGTCTCCCTGCGTTCGAGTTCTTGAGATTGCTCGGCCTCATGGCATCCTGCATTCTTCTGGTGCCAGAGGCCAGGTTGCGGATGAGATATTTGCAATCGGCACTCAAGCTCCAGTGGTCTCAGTCCTCCGGCAGTATGTCGGACCCTGTTCAGGTGCCGCCCTCGGTCGCCCAGGACCTTCTGTGGTGGGCCGTCGAAGGCAATCTGATGAAGGGGGCTCCATTTTGGCTGCCCTGGCCGGAGGTGATGATCGTGACGGACGCATCCCTCACGGGATGGGGAGCTCATGCCAACGAGTTGACAGTCAGCGGTCGTTGGTCTCAGTCGGAGTCCAGACTCCATATCAATCTGTTGGAGCTGAGGGCTGTCAGGCTTACCCTGAAGGCTTTTCTGCCGACTGTGCAAGGGAAGAATGTCCTGATTCTGACGGACAACACAGTGGCCATGCACTACCTCAACAAAAAGGGAGGGGAGGGGCAGGGTCACTTCCTCTGTGCAGGGAGGCGATGCAGCTCTGGTTCTGGGCCATCCAGCAGGAAATTTCGATCTCGGCAGTTCATCTGGCCGGAGACGAAAACGAGACGGCGGACGCTCTGAGCAGGCAGAGCGCAATCTCTCATGAGTGGGAGTTGGCTCAGGAGATTCTCCTGGAGATCTTCGCCCGTTGGTGGACCCCACAAGTGGATCTCTTCGCCTCCAGTGTCAACCGGAAGTGCGAAAGGTTCTGCACGCGGGAATTTCCTCCAAGAGGAGCCTTAGGGGACGCGTTCGTGGTGGAGTGGTCCTTCCCACTGCTGTACGCATTTCCTCCAGTCCCAGTCATCTCGCAAGTGCTGCGGAGGTTACGGAGGTTCGGTTCCCGGATGATCCTCATTGCTCCGGCATGGGCCCGGAGAACGTGGTACCCGGACCTTCTCGACTTGTCCATCTGCCCTCCACGTCTTCCCCGCCGAGACGATCTGCTCTCCCGGTTAGGGGGTCAGGTTCTCCATCCAGAGGTCAGATCCCTCAACCTTCACGCTTGGCTCCCGAAAGGTTGAGGTATAAGGATTGGGACCTCCCTGAAGACGTGATGGAAGTGTTGCTTTCGGCCAGACGGCCGGCAACAAAGTCCCTGTACCGTTGCCGTTGGAGAAAGTTCTGCGACTGGTGCAGGGTTAAGAATGTAGATCCTTTTTCATGTGACATTCCTGTGGTTCTGTCTTTTTTGCTTTCTTTAGCCCACAAGGTCCTGCAAGTGGGTACCATTAAAGGTTACCTGACGGCGCTGTCCATATTTAAGCGCTCGTCTGAGGAGTGTTCTTATTTTAAGATTCCTTTGATTTCCCAGTTTCTGAAAGGGCTCACTAATGTGTTTCCACCGTCACCTTTCCAGGTGCCCGGTTGGGATTTGAACCTTGTTCTAAAATTCCTAATGGGTGCTCCATTTGAGCCTTTATATTCCTGCCCTTTGAGACTGTTAACCCTTAAAACTGTATTTTTAGTTGCGGTTACTTCCGCTCGCAGAGTGAGTGAGTTGCAGGCACTTTCTGTTAAGCCACCCTTCACAGTGTTTCATAAGGACAGGGTTGACCTTAGAGTCCGTCCTGCGTTTCTTCTGAAAGTTATATCGGAATTTTATTTAAGCCAGAAGGTCATTTGTCCGACATTCTATCCTCCTCCGCATCCTGGTAAGGACGGGGAGAGGCTCCATGGGTTGGATCCTAGGAGAGCTTTAAGTTTCTACATTTCACGCATGTCCCGGGTCAGAGTGGACGATCAGCTCTTTATTGGTTACGCTGGAAGGCTTTTGGGACAAGCTGTTACTAAGCAGACTTTGTCTAGATGGATTATCTTGGCAATTTCTTAATGTTACCGCTTGGCAGGTAAGGACCCTCCGGTAGGCTTACGGGCCCATTCTACTAGGGGTATGGCTGCCTCTACTGCCCTGCAATGGGGTGTTCCTATTCGTAACCTCTGTGAAGCAGCCACTTGGGCTTCGGTCCATACTTTTGTAAAACACTACTCCCTAGATTCTAACCATGGGCAGGATCTGGCCTTTGGCAAGGCGGTCCTTTACTCTGCAATTTGATTGGGTATTCTAAATTTCTATATTCTTTTCCCTCCTCCATACATTGGTACTGCTTTGGGAGTTTGTCATAGATATGTAATACGTCAGACGACCCAATCCCCTCAAAGAACAAGTTACTCTCTTACCTGGTAACATTCTTTCGACGATGTATTCCATATCGCTCCCTCCCTACCTGCCCCGCTACATAATTTCTTAGGCGATTGCAGCTTACGTTTCCGCAAGGCTTTCTGTGGTTATACTAGCAGAAGATTGGTGCCACACGTTCTGGGGAAAAAACTACAACTGAGGCTACGGGCGTTGTGCGTCCTACTTATAACATCAGGTGACGCCGGCTCGACGGAGGCCCTCAGGGACAGCGTATCAACGTCATCGACGCAGGACGCAGATGCCGAACATTTTCCGAAGCAGCACAGCTGTGATGATTACCTGTCATAGATATGGAATACGTCGTCGGAGAGTAAATTGTTCTTCTCCAAGGGGCTGCTTTTGGCGGCACAAGGCCGCAACTACAGAAAGATCCTAGGCTACTTGGTAGAGTTAGACGTGTCGGAACTCCAAGGAGAACAAGAATGGGGAGGACACAATATTCATGCACTGAGACCAAAAGAATTCATAGTCAATATTGTTTCTTTGTTTAGCAGAATAATCGGTTCAGTAGGAAAAACGCTCCATGTGATATGAATCCTAAGATGAAGGTCTTGCTAAACAAGTTGCATATACATACATCCAGGCTAAAAGGAGAAGATAAGATCTGGTTATCATTAAAAGCAGGATCCAGAGGGAAATCAGTTATACAATTGGCAAGTATCAAAAAAAAAACAGGAAATCCACAGGTACCTCCAAAATTAGACAGTCAAACCAGAACAGTACAGGAGCTCACCAAATCCGGGGTTCAGGCCATGTCGTCACTGAGTAAATATCCATCCAAGAACGAAAACGGAGGAACTAGGACAAAAAGAGATGTTCCAAATGCGTTGCTCAGGAAACTGGAAGTTGAGTAGCAAGAGCTTCCATTGCTATACTCACCTTATGTCTGATCTGTCCAGAGCGGAGCATCCTTTGTTTCCGCTGACGGGAAGTCTTACAATGTCCTGCATCATCAGACATGCTGGGATTTGTAGTTTTCGGTGCGAGCAATGCTGACCGAGCGCCCATGGCACTTGCCAGCGTGTATACACACAAAGGTCCGCACATGGTGCATAAAAGGGCAGAGTTATTTCACATGCAAGCAATATGGGAGCCGCTGCAGCCACCACTCTTCTGCCACTGGTGCAAAAACTGATAGAGGAAAAAAGTTCTTGTGGGGATAAACAATGAAGGAATCATTCTGAAATAGCATTCATGTAACTCTGGATAAATTAATCTGTGCAAATGTATATGCAAAGCATGCCAAGCATGAACAATTAATAATTTCAATACATTAATTATAAAACAAATAAAAACATGTTTTCATGCATGATGTGAATTCCTAGAACTTATACAATGAATGTATATAATACATTCGTAAACAAAACTAAATTAATTCAAAAGTAGAATATCAAGTGATTGGATAATTCCAATACTTAGAAATTCAGCAATTAAAATGACCTCGGAGCGTTCAAACATAGCTAACATGACTTAAACTAGGCTTTTTCTTCAAAGCAAACAAATATACAAACAATTATTGTTCTGATTTCATACTATTCTTCTCATTTCAGTCATCGATCTAAGGAAATGTATGAACATTATTTAATTTACTAGAATTTATTCAAATTACAATATTAGAAAAGTAACCCTGCAAATTAACATTCACTCACAATATTCAAATGCACCAATATTGACAGCAATCGCATCACAAAAGAAAGTGCTTAGTAAAACATTCAGTACTTCATTTCTGTTCTCTAAATCTATGCTATCCAATCTTTCTTTGTATAATCTGTGTGATCTGTAATCTATATGGTCAACATCTAAAACGTTTCGATATATAAAGAATTGTGTGACGCCTTCATCACAACCAATGATAGTTTCAAATCCAATGTGGTATTCTTCTCTTAAATAACTATATTTCAAAAGTCCATTCAGCATGATGCTCATTCAGTATGTTGGATGCCACAAGACGGAGTTCCCTGAGCAACTGCACTTGTATCATATGTCCAAAATGGACGTGAGTCAGGGAAATTAATCCCATTCCAGAGGCAATGGATTTGTCTCTTCCTGGGGAGGTCATTTGGTTTACTGACTTAAAGGAATCTTGTGTGTTAAGCAGCCGCATTGTGAATGGTGGTAGGCACTGGCAAACAACCTAAGCGCAGCTTCTAAGCATGTAATGTGGTATTCTTCTTGCATATAACTGTATTTCTAAAGGGCGTTTGAAACTTTTTGCCATATAAAGAATTGTGTGACTCCTTCATCAGGACCAATTTAAATTTTTTAATTCATTAGAATTTTTTGTTCAGCGCTGGTCCTAGACAGGCAGTCTCTGAGTGCCTTCCAAGGTTGAAAGGTTAAAACAATGGTTCCATGTGTCAATATCCCCGCAAAAATATCGCGATACAAAAATATCGCCATAATTTTGCAGCGATATTGACCCATGGACCCTGCGGTGGACACACCCGTAACGCCTGCTCCCATAAAATATCCTCCCCAAAAATATCGCCTATGGCAAGACAAACGGCCATATGTATGGTGATATTTTTGGTGGGGATATTTTGTAGGAATACCAAAATGATGGGAGGTGAAACAGAATTTACAACATGTTTTCAGGATAGGAGAAAGATTAGGTTAGACAAGTGGTAGCAGGGGAAATGGAGGGGCGTGGTTATGTGTGGGGAAAATGGGTATATTTTGAGGTGCTTTCTGATAGTGGTGATGGAGGGTGCAGTGCAGATGTGAAGAGTTAGGTTTTTACCGGCCCTTGGTGCCCAGTGGGAAAATGCTTATTTTTGTGGCCTTGTTAGTTTGCAGAGTGGGATGTGTGGGAGGTGCTAGCTTGCTTGTCTGGTGCTTGTGTGATGTAAGGAAGGCATGATATCCAACAGTAAGACAGACACAAGTGATCCAAGTTCAAGGGTGTTTATTGAACTTCAATTGGGTTTGGAAAATGCCTATTGAAAATGCCTATTGTGGTCACTCTCGTGGGTTTTTGTCACTGAGTAGAAGACTACTCAGTGACAAAAACCCAAGAGAGTGACCACAATCTGTTGGCTATAAAGTGGAAAGCACTACGACCTGTAAACAGCTACTACAACAACCAGATTGAGTCGAATAATCAACAAAACCGAGTATATCTGACTGCGGCTAACATCGAGTCCATTACTAAAAAATACAAAACCAGCATCCACGAGCAAGAGGAAAAGACCCAAAGACCGGACTATCTTCCACTTCTACTCCAATACAGATCGAAAAAGTCAGGGAAAATGCAAAAGGCTAAACAAAACAAACATATATTTGACAACCTGATCGCTGAAAGAAAAAGATCTCTGAGAAAATTGAAAATAAAAATAAAAAAGGATAACTCACCTACAGCATGGAACAAATGGAAAGAAGAAAATTTAAAATACAAAGCCTGGATCCAAGGTCACAGATACGTGATGTATCAAAAAGATGCAGAGGACATGCTTCGCACGTTAAGCACCAAAAAAACTGGTCACTTCAAGAAACCAGATAAGAAGGTGGACAGTCAGATTGTAAACGCAGTGAGTGAAAACGCGTGGGTACATTTTTTTGGAAATTTGTTTATGGCACCGGTACATCTCCCACTGGTGGTCGAAGGACCAGCTACAACACCACGGATCGATATTTCATCGATAGATGACATAAAAAGTGCAATTCTCAACTTAAAGAATTCCAGAGCCCCTGGTCCAGACGGGCTATGTAACATCGAGCTAAAACAAAATCTGGAAAAATTGGCTATTTTCATCAGCTCCATTTTCACTCAATGCAGACAGACAAGATCTCTTCCGGCGTCTTGGGTCACTGCGGTGGTGGTGCCGATTTTGAAACGAGGGAACAGAGAAGAGCCGGGTAATTATAGACCCATTGCCCTATTGGATATAATAGGTAAAATCTTTGCGACTCTTCTCCTGCACCATTTCCAAATTTGGGCTAGAACCTCTCTGGCCTATGACTCTTTCCAAATGGGATTCCTAAGGAAAGGGAGTACGTCAGTCAACATCCTAATCCTCAATCTCATAAAAGCCAAGGTAAAGCAAGGGTCTCCTACGGTGTTCCTTGCGTTTGTGGACTTATCACAGGCCTTTGATAAAGTTGACAGACGGATGCTGTGGAGCAAACTTAAAAAATGGAACTGCCCAATGGAAATATTAGACCCTGTGATGGGTCTGCACACCAACACGACACTAAGAGTATGTTTAAACAACCAAGGCCTTCTGTCTAGGGAGATAACAGCGGAGAGAGGAGTCAAACAGGGCTGCCCTCTGGCCCCGGCACTATTTATTGCCTTTTTGGGAGATATAAAAGACTCAGAAACACCAACTAAAGCGTTCCCTCCCAAATTAGGTAAGGTAAATATATTGCGTCTTCTCTACGCAGACGATCTGATATTATTAGATCAAACCCAAATTGTCTTACAACGCCAACTTACAAGTTTGGCGCAATACATGAAGCGGAACAATCTGAAAATAAATAAAACAAAAACGAAAATAGTGATCTTGGGGGAAAAGGGCCAAGATGACCCGTCCAGGGTACAAATGGGTGTTGGACAAATCTGAAATCGAAGTGGTCCATAGTTTCAAATATCTAGGAGTTCAGATAGACCACTCAGCTGAAGAAGCATCCATGCAAACCATCCTTTGGGGAAAAGCAAAAAATCTTGCTGTTCAAATGAAAGTCATCGACAGAAAATATGGCAAATTTTCATTAAGTCCGGTGATAGCATTCTACAAAGGGAAAATTGTCCCAGCACTGACTTATGGCATGGGGGCAACACTGAGCATGCCAAACGACATCTGGCGGAAGCTAGAGAGTTATATCTGGAAGAATGTCCTAGGACTCCCAAACGCAGTTTCAATGGATCTCATCAGAAAAGAGCTGGGTCTACTCTCTCTGGAAGTGACAGTGACCCAAAGCGCAATGCAACTCTTCAGGAATACTCTAATGGCAGATAGTCCACCCATATACAAGATCATAGCAGCAGAAATAACAAATCACTACTTAATCATTCTCAATAAATGGACAGACCGGCTCAAAGAAAAGCTTTCTGAGATCGCCTGGACAGAAGAAGACTTGAAAACAAATCCAGTAAGAGTGAAATCTAAACTCCAGGCTCAAGATTGGATAATGACCCTGGAGAAAGCGCATGCAAACAAACTGACAAGAGATCTTCCACCTAACTTTAACAGACTGAAGGAGCGGGTGGCATACTGCACGAAATTTCCAAACAAACACCTAAGGAAAATGTACATGAGAGCGCGATTCAATCTTCTTCCGACACATGAAATCATGGCGATCCGGATGCAATCCAACGACAAAGCTTGTCGTCTCTGTAAGGAATTATCCAAATCAGAAACAATAAAGCATCTCTTGCTGCATTGTTCAGAGTTGACAAACGTAAGAACCACATACCTACACAACCTTCGTACAAACCATTTACAACTGCTTGAAGAGGAAGACTCAACTTGGTGGAATAGGTTGATGTCAGGGGAGAAAACAAAGTGGACTATAGTGTCGTAAAAATCTTGGAAAGCGCTTTTGAAATGATCACCTTACGATCCTCTTTGGTGATCAATTCTAAAGACCAAGGCGTGAGTGGGTTACCCTGACAAGAGACTGGCAGTGATACACTTCCCCTGGCGAACTCTCGCCGATTACTGTGTGAGAAGAGCGCCTGTTGCTTCGGTATTTTCTATTATGTGGCTCTTTAGAGACGAGCAACAAGAGTTTTGTAAAAATTGCTAATGCAATTAAATACAAACTTAAATTTAAAAAAAAAATGCCTATTTTTATTTATTTATATTTATAAAGTGCACAAAACAGCCCTTGGGCATTGTGGCGCTGTTACAGAATGCTTACTTAGTTCCAAGATGTTTCTAATCCTAAATCGAAAGATGGGAGCAAGCTACGACCATCAAATAATAATGCAGTCCTAGTGGTGTCTTGTCCAAATAAAAGGGCCTATACTAATAAACCTATTGCCAATCCTTACTTCTAAATACAGATAGCGTGGGAAACAATGTTATGCAAAAGAAAAGTGTTGAAGAAATGATATGTCAGGCTATTCAAGCCATTGGCTTCCCTTCCCCACATTTTCAGCACGGGAGAGGGCGGCACCAACGATTTTAGCACACTTTCTGGCTTCTCTAGCATGAGAATGCAGTTCAAAACCTCAACATCTGGGTCTCTTGTGCCAAAGTCTCTTTGCCATTCAAAGTCTCGTATTTCAGAGGGCCTGATGCAACACAACAAACATTCTCCAGCATGAGGTCTCTCATGGATTCACAGGCTTATGAATATTCCCCGTTGTCAGGCTGGGAATCCTCGGTAAAGAAAAAATCAGTTTTGTTTCTGAACTGTCTTTCTACTAATAACCAATCACTGGTCTCTGGGTCATACTGCCTCCAGCCAATGACTGCCCTCTACCTAAGCCCCTCCTCTGGCAGTCATCTTCAGATTTTTACTGCACGTTCAAGTGTTGGGAGTCCTCATGCTTAGCTCTCGAGCTTTTACTGCGTATTGTGTTTTTTCAAAGAGTTTACTCTTATTTTTTCGGTCAATTCGAGCCTCAAGCTCCACCAGTTCTTCTTCTGATTAACAGGAACCCGTTTCGTAAATTTCTATGCCCCTCAAGGGTGAATTTTCGTTGAATTTCACTTCTTGGAGGATTCCGGAAGATCTTTGAGGCCTACCCCATGTGGACATGGCCCAAGACAAAGGAGTCTCGACGCCTGTTGGATCCAAGCGGTTTAGGAACTGCCCTGGTGAGAAGAAGTAGTCTGAGCGGTTCTCTAAGTCCTTAGGGGCGCTCTGGCGATGGGGGCCCAACAGAAGGCAAAGCACGGCAAGTCCGCGGGCACCGGGAGCGCCGTTGTTTTGGGCTCCTCGGCTGCCAGGATGCGCAACATCACTGACGCCGTCAACCACGAGCCAATGCTCCGGCTCGATGAAAAGGAAGTCTGAGAACCCGGGTAAGCTTCGGGAGAAGCCCCAGTCAAACCCGACAGAGAAAGCCAAGGGGGAGCGAGGTGGTGACCCTCCCCCCACGGTGAAGGCCTCAGACGCACCTACGGTGGTGAAGGCCCAGATTCACCCGGCTAGGGCCTCAGTTGATGGAGTCGTGGGGTCCCTGGCGAAGCCCGCCGAGGCGACACCAGTTGAGATGGCTCCTAAGCAGAGAGTTTCCCTGCCATCCCGGAGGGAATCGTCTTTCCAACCAATCGAAAAGACCCCCGTGAAGCCCCGGGCCGAGAAGGAGGGTGTGGGGTGCGGTAGTCCTAATTTACAGACTCCGATACCTCCTCTGAGGACGAGCTGTTTGTCATCAAGTCAGTCCTGGACAAGAGGTTCGACGAGGTCAGGACCTATGGCAAGGATACCAACGAGGCTGACGTGGAGAGTGATGGTGGAGCCGACGAACGGCAGGCCGACGAGGAACCGGAGGACACCACGCCTCTGCCGATGCTCCCGTCGCAGCCGATGCCACTACCACCGGACAGGTCGGAAAGCATCTTGCTGGCGTTGCCGACACTGCACAGAGATGAGGACAAGGTTGCCCTTACCTCCGGCGGACGATCCAGCGGCACCTGGACCATCGGGGAGTCCGCCAGCCAAACGGAGGCAAATTTATCCTCCCCCACCCTTCTAACCTTCACCTCCATCCCCTCCGCCGAGGGATGAGACGGGGACGGCGACAACGGAACTGATATCCTATCGCCTCCTCCCCGGGCGTCCCCTCCCGACGAAATTGGCTCCTTTCACGCCATGATCGACAGGGCCTTCGGAGCTTTTCCAGCTGTGCCCTGAGGAGCAGAAGAAAGAGGGATTTCTTTACCAACAACGGGAGGCCAGGAGGAAGACTGTACTCTCAGTCCCACTGTTGGACGACATCTGGGACGAAGGGCTGTCCCTTCTGAAGAATCTGTCGACGGCCCCTGCGAAGAGAGATCGGTACGAGAAGAAGTACCGGGTCCCAGACTCCGCTCCTATGTGCCTGAGGGCGCAGCCGTCCCCGGACTCGGTGGTCTCCGCGGTGGCCAGGAAGAAAGCAGCAGGGGCGACGGCATCATCTTCTACTTCCCGCCGGACGGCGAGGGGAAGAAGCTAGACGCCATGGGAAATTGGGTCATCTAATCGGCAGCGACGACAATCAAAGTGGCCAATGCCCTCGCCATCGTGGCCCGCTATGATAGGGAGCTGTGGTTCAAAATCTCTCCTCTCCTGGACTTCCTCCCAGACGACAAGAGGGTGCAAGCCTTTGAAATCCCGCAAGAGGGCGAGGTGTCTTCGGACCACGCCATCACGGTAGCCACGGACATCGCTGACACCGGATTTCACCAGATGGGCAATGGTGTTTGCCTTCGCTGGCACGTTTGGCTGAGGGCCACCGACTTCCGTCAGGACGTACAAACCAGGGTACTGGACATGCCCTTCGACGGAAACAACCTGTTCGGCAAGGTAGTGGACGAGTCACTGCAGGCCATCAAGGCGGACACCGAGACGGCCCGTGCCTTGGGCACTCTCCATCAGCGAAAGCTGTCCTTTCGGACCTCTGGAGGCACATCTCAAGGTGCCTCCAAAGGATTCGGCGGCAGCTCTTTGTTGTACTGTCAGGGGGCCCGCTCTTTGTCGCAGGAAGCCTACAGAGGCTGCAGCAAGGCCAGTGGACATCGTCGTTATCGTCAAGGAGCCCAAGGTGGCAAGGCTTCGGCGAAACAGGACTGAACCGGCCGTGTTGTCGAGCCCCCACCCGAGCACCCCGGTGGGAGGCCAGCTGGCGAACTTCATTGGCGTGTGGGAGTCCATCTCCACCGACCGTTGGGTGCTGGATGCCCTGGCCCATGGGCACACTCTGGAGTTCCAAAGGAAGTGTCTCCACTTTCCACCGGTGGCCAGGAAGGAAAACCACATTCCACAGCTGCTTCTGGAGGTATGAGCAATGCTGAAAAAGGGCGCAATAGACCTCGTCCCAAAGAGGCTCCGGGGTTCCAGACTATACTTGCAATACTTCCTTGTCCGAAAGAAGACCAGCGGCTGGCGGCCCATCTTAGATCTCCGCCGCCTCAACAAATACATAAAATCCCAGAAGTTCCACATGGTCACCCATCAGCACGTGCTGGGACAACTGAAAGAAGGCAACTTCCTGTCGTCGCAGGACTTGGAGGATGCCTACTTCCACATCCCCATACACAAAGGACATCAAAAGTTTCTACGCTTCGTGGTCCAAGGGTGGCATTACCAGTTCAAGGCACTGCCCTTCGGTTTGAAGTCGGCGCCAAGGGTCTTCACCAAGTGCCTGGCACCAGTGGTGGCGCAGCTGCGCCTGCAGGGGATCTTCGTCTACCCCTATTTGGACGATCGGCTCATCCAAGCAAAGTCAAGAGAACTCGCTGTAGACCACACAGCGAGGACCGTCCGCCTGCTCCCGGAACTGGGGTTCTCGATAAACTTTGCGAAGTCCTGCTTGGTGCCGTCACAGGACGCCCTGTTCCTGGGAGCCAGACTCAACACGGTGGCGCGGTTGGCTTTGCCATCGGAGGAGAGGGCGAAGGCCATCCTGGGCAAGGTACAATGGCTGTTGACCATGGAAGTTGCCAGGGTGAGGTCCATCAAATCCCTGCTCGGCATGATGTCGTCATGCATCTACCTCATGCGTCTGTGCAGGTTGCAGATGCGGCCGCTGCAGGAGTTCCTCGACGCCTGTTGGATGCAAGGCCTGGCTGCTGCAGCACTAGAGTTTGTAGGCTACGATATCCCGGCGGACTGCAAGGAGGTACTTGCCAAGGCCAGGGCTTCCTCAACTCTTAAGTGCTATGGACATAAATGGAAAAGGTTCTCTCTCTGGTGCCGTGCACAGAAGATCAACCCTCTACGGATTGCGGCCCCTCAATTGATGCCGTACTTGCTGTCACTGGCCAAGGCGGGGCTGGCACATGCCTCCATCAAAATTCATCTGGCAGCTATCTCCCGCTACACCAGAACTCCGGGGCAGTCGTCCCTATGGTCGCACTGCCTGGTGAAGGAGTTCATGAAAGGAATGTTCAGCTCGTTCCCGCCGATGAAGGCTCCGGCCCTGGCGTGGGAGCTCAATGTGGTGCTGACCAGGCTCATGGGCCCTCCATTCGAGCCTCTGCATTCGTTGCCACTGAAGTTCCTATCGTGGAAGACAGCGTTTCTTGTGGCCATCACCTCTGCATGACGAGTGGGAGAAATCCAGGCCTTCTCCTGTAAGCCTCCATGCCTGATATTCCACGAGACGAGGGTAGTGCTGAGGACGCACCCCTCCTTCATGCCCAAGGTGCCGTCGAACTTCCATCTCAACGAGCCCTTGGTGTTACCTGTTTTCTTCCCGTTGCCTTCGTCGCCGGCTGAGAGGACTTTGCACTCGCTGGATGTGGCTAGAGCGCTGAAGTTCTATGTGGAACGCACGAAAAGTTTTCGGAAGACATCACAGCTGTTTGTGAACTTTGGCGCTGTGAACCAAGGGAATGCCCTCTCCAAGGCTTCCATTTCCAGATGGCTGTCCGGCTGCATCATGCATTGTCACCGGTTGGCAAACCGAGAGTTGCCCAGGCCGTCCGAGAGCCCATTCAACCAGAGCGATCGCTGCTACTAAGGCGTTCCTGTCTGGTGTGCCCCTGCTGGACATCTGCAGGGCTGCTACGTGGGGGTCGACGCATACCTTCAGGAAATTCTACTGCGTCGACTGGGATTCCAGGGAGGAGTCCAGAGTCGGCCAAGCAGTGCTGCGCAACCTGTTCACTTGAAGGTGAGCCTGGTGAGGAGATAAGAGATGCTTAATGTTGAGTTGTTGAAATGCTTAATGTTGAGCCTTGCCACATCCCGTGGTTGTGCATGTGTGTACTGCTATGTATTCTTGTGTTCATGAGCATGTGAATCCTTGCCAGACCCCATGCTGGAGAAGGAACAAGTTACTTACCTGTAACTGTTGTTCTCCAGCATGGGTCTGGCATGGATTCACATGCGAGCCCTCCCTCCAACCCCTCTGCGGCTCTTCTCTTGTTCCTACTGCCACTTTACATGCTACCAAATCTGAAGATGGCTGCCAGAGGAGGGGCTTAGGTAGAGGGCAGTTATTAGCTGGGGGCAGTATGACCCAGAGAGCAGTGATCAGTTCAGAAACAAAACAGAAACTGATTTTTTCTTTACTGAGGATTCCCAGCCTGACGACGGGGAATATTCATGAGCATGTGAATCCATGCCAGACCCATGCTGGAGAACAACAGTTACAGGTAAGTAACTTGTTCCTTAGGCATTACACCTACCCAACAAATGTTTTCAATAAAGGTTTTTGAACTGTTGCTTTTGAGTCTGTGTCTCTCTTGATACCATGCTGTCTCACAGCACGCACAGCACAAAACCAAATGGCTCTGCTTCTGTCACTGGTGCCTAAAAAAACAAATCGACCCCTGTCAAGCATCAGTGGATAGCGTCCTCTCGTTTATCTCGGACCGTGCATCCACTGGCATTCATTTGCACTCTTGCCGTACATAAATGTCGCCCATCAGGTCATACCTAAATACTGACTCTTCTTCGTTCACATTCACAAACCCAGTGATAATATGTCATTTTGCTGGACTGCTGCATCTTTTTCATCCTGTCAAGCCTCCTCGGGTGAAATGGGACCTCAGTGTGGTTCTGAACGCCCTCTGTCATAAGCCGTTTGAGCCTATGGCAACAGTGCATCTTAAATTGCCCACCTGGAAGGTGGCCTTCTTGGTCGCTATCACTTCAGCAAGAAGGATTGGCGTGCTGCAGGCACTCTGTATTGAAGAACTCTTTATGCCCTTCAATAGGGATATTTGGTGCTGTGAACACACCCGTCTTTCTACCCTAAAATCATTTCGGATTTTCATATTAACAAAACTATCACCTTACCGATGTTCTTTCCAGATCAGTTGTCAGACACAGAACTAGTCCTACACAACCTTGAAGCCCACACAGTACAAGACCTACAGGCCCCAATGACATCCACACACTCCTAATGCGGGTAAAGCAGCCTCTGTGGCTTTCCAGATGTACGTTCCCTGGCAAACCATCATCAAGGCGGCCACTTGGGCCTCCCCCTCTGTGTTCTGCAAACATTGTCTCAGCCTCCGTTCCAGCGCTGACACTCAGTTTGGTCAAGCTGTCCTCAAAAACCTCTTTGACTAGGGGCATTGAGTCCATCCACCCATTTATACAGTCAGTGCTTGTGAATCTCACACTAGTATGGAGGATAGGTGACGGAACGTAGGAGTAAGAAAAAGTTGTTCACCATAATGACTAACGTATTCCTAGTCCCCTTTCATCCATACGCCTGCCTGCCATCCCCTGCAAAAAGTTCACTTTAATTGCTACTATGTCTACCGACCTTGCCGACAAAAAAGGACTGAAGGGTTGATGCGCTGGGTGGGGCTCAGGAATGCGTGGCTAGAGCCATATTGCGTGCTGGCCCAGCCTAAAAATAAAAAAAGGACAATGTTTTTGGATGCTACCAAAAAGTGCTTTGGTCCCGTCCTAAGGACTGAATATGCCACAAGTATGGAGAAAAGGGGACTATGGGCTATGAGTACGTTAGTCATTACGGTGAGTAACTTTCTTAAATGCACAAAGATGTTAGTGAATGCTAGAAATATGAAGGTTTAAGGATTAAACCTAAGGAATCTAAGAACTAAAATGAATGGTTGACTCTTTAATGAATCAAGCGATATCGTCACTGCCTCCTTGGAGGAAAACATCCCTTATGTGGCATGGGGAAAGCAGAAGCTACCTGACTCTGACCTGGGGGTGTCTATCTGTGGGAGGACCACATGGGGCAGGACAAACAGAGTAAAGTGGTTAGAACAAAACAGATCTTTACCTGGTTTTCTTGATAACTCCTATTTATTCCCCCTCTCTACTTAATATTACTGAGATGAGGAAGAGGGCTTGAGTAATGAAGATCACTAGAAGCAGGAAGCGAACGCTGCATTCTAGTGGTTGGAGAAGATTAACAGGTGCTGGGATATTCAAATGCTGTTCACCTGAACAGAGCAGGATACTTGCCTCTCCCAACACTGGAGGAAAGCAAGCTGCAGACCGGAGTGGAGAAGCTGTCGAGAGCATTGTCCAGGGAAGTCAGGCAGAGGAAGGTTTACTGCACTGGTGCCTCAGGCAGCAGGAGCTGACCAGCAAGGAAAGGGACCAGGCGGGAGCCGAGGAGCCGATGGGACGGACTACGAGCCAGCGAGCAGGCTGCAGTAAGAACAGTGAGACATGAGGGACGTCGAAGAAAGTGATTAATGCTGAGAAGTGTAAATCTGGGATTTGCACCCACATATTGAATTGTCTGAAAAAGCCCTTGCAGGAGAGTAAACCAGGCATTGGAAGAAAAGGGGAAAGGTCCCCTGCATGTGCATTGTTGAACTGAATGTTAAAAAGCCCTGGCAGGAGATTGGGAGGAAAAGGGGAAAAGTCCCCAACATGTGAACTGAAGGTGAAAATCTCCTTAGTTTTGTTGAGGCAGGGAAACCCCTCCTAGAGTTAGGGATAGTTAAGATTTACCGAACCCCTCTTTTTTAAAATTAATAAATGTCTAACCAACAAGAAAGATGCCACTGTGTCCCAGTCTTACTCTTGATCTCCCTGCTCGGACTCCCTGGAACCGCTGCTGGGCTTGGGTGTGGTCAAACCACATGGGAGACAGCCACCCAAGGCCAGGGACATCACCCCTGACCATCCTGGAGCTCTGGCTCAGCTGTGTTACAAAATGTAACTCTGGGAAGGGAGGGGAACGCTGCCGGGGCTCCCTGGGACTGCCGCTGCACTTGGGGATGGTCAACCCACATGGGAAACAGCCGCCCAAGGCCAGGGACATTGGCCCTGACTTTCCTGGAGCTGTGAATGGCCTGCCTTACAGCTTCCCCCTCCAGGAAAGGTTGGGGACCCTGCTGAGGCTCCTTGGAACGGATGCTGGGCTTGGGGATGGTCAAACCAATGGGAGACAGCCGCCCAAGGCCAGGGACATCACCCCCGACCATCCTGGAACGCTGGCTGGGCTTCGTTACAGATTTTCCCTCGGGGTGGGATGGACCGGGGCTCCCTGGAGCTGCCGCTGTGCTTAGGGGCGGTACACCCACATGGTAAATGGATGTCCAAGGCTGGTGACATCACCTCCAACCGTCCTGGAGTTCTGACTGGGCTGCGTTACAGCGTTTCCCTTCGGGGATGAATTGGCACACTGCTGGGACCCTCTGGTGGGGAAAAGCTGTAACACAGGACAGCAAGAACTCCAGGATGGTTCGAGGTGATGTCCCCGGCCGTGGGCATCCGTTTCCCATGTGGGTGTACCGTCTGCAAGCACAGCGGCAGTACCACGGAGCCCCTGGCAGGGTCCCCTTCCCTCCCCATGGGGAAATGATGCAACACAGCCCACCCAGTGATCCAGGATGGGTGGGGGAGATGTTCCTGGCCTTGGACGGCTGTCTCCCATGTGGTTTGACCATCCCCAAGCCCAGCAGCAGTTCCAGGGAGCCCCGGCAGGGTCCCCATCTCTTCCCTGAGGGAAATTCTGTAACACAGCTTAGCCAGTGCTCCAGCATTTGTCGTGGGTGATGTCCCTGGCCTTGGGTTGCTGTCTCCCATAATTGGTCGACTCTAGAAGCTAATGCTTAGAGTCACCATGCATGCAGCAACACACAACTGGCTTTGTGAGCAAAATCTTCAGAGAGATTCATGAATTTTGTTAGGATCTGCGTTGTTCCTCAGTCATTAATTTGTGAAATTTGTGAAATGTCTTGCCGGATGGATGGTCATTGCACATAGGTTTTGCAATGAGGTGACCATCAATTTGTTTGATGTTTGGCTTGAGCAGGGCATACAATAAGCAGTGTTATATAGCAATTTGCTATGCAATTGCGTACGTTTGCTAATTAAATTGACACTTGTGTAGCAAAGATAGCTATTTAAGTTACCCTGTTAAATGAAAGCACAGCTCACCCTGCATTCCTCTATTGCTTTCAGGCCCCTCTCCACACTGTCTTGCTCTGTTCACTGCAGTTATCATCTCCTCCACTCTTATGTGCTGAAGGCATGCCACTGAAAGCTCACACCAGAACAAATACAACCCGCTAGGGAAAAAAGACCTAAATCGATCTTGTAAGGATAACCAGTTTTAATCTCACACAAAGATGAGTCCAACAGCGTAGAACTCTGCTGCCAAGAACATTCTGCTGAAAAAGGGTACACTCAGAATCTTATAAGGAGACGCAGCGTCATAGGTTACGTCATTGTGTGCAGTGAAAACTTGTGCGGCTGGTTGGTGTGCGCCTATACATGATCAGCCTGCTCCATAAAAGATTCCAGGTCATTGGTTCCAGCCCAGTCTCTCCGTCTTCAATCACGTGGGTGCTGCAGAGATCATCTTCTCACCAACGAAAGTCAAAGAACAAATTAACTAGACTCCCAGCACAATGCTACGTCATCATTATACTGTGCACCTGGCAGGCTTTAAGACTGCCACAAAGGAGGTTCTGGGGCACTCTGACCACCACACACACACATTTCACTCACTCCCCTTCGAGCCATCCGGCTCCAAGGTCTCCACCCTCGTTTTGAACTACAATGTATCCCTCCCCACACCTCGCAATACAAATCATTTGATTGTAGCTCTCAGGCATGCAATGATTGTTCTCTTTGAACATTCAATACTTATTACTTTAGGGTTGATGGTCACCTGGTTCCCCCTTCCCAACAGTGCCAAAGGCCTGTGAGGGAGTGCTAGCCAATAATTGATTTTCTTCAAATAATTGCAAGCCAGAAGTAATCTGGGTGACACTTATTAAGCCAACCTAATCTTGTCTCGTGAAGACCTGTATTTGTTAACTTTATATTTTTTTAAAGTCATGCAATTCCATTCTTTGCATAATTGCAGTATTGCTACTGTAAAACACTGCAGTGTCTCCATGCATTAAAGTAAAGTTTAGGTTAGTATATCTAAATCTCGGTGTCTACTAGATTTCATTTTATTGGGGAAGATGCATCATATTGATGAGTGAACTTTTTTGAAAATGTACATGATCGCACAGCCAAATACTTTTGATGGCAAACCTAGTTCTGTAACCTACTAGTTGTATACATCTGCAACTTTTGCTCAACCTATGAGCTGAACCCATACACCTGGACATTCTATCTTATCACCCTGCTTTATACTAGCTACTCTGAAAGTGAGATAGCCACAAACTGCAAATGTCCACCTAGCTTGTCCAGTTCTCTTCCTGTTATGCCATCCACTCTGCTTATTCTTTTACTTTCCATCCTCTTACATAATGAATGCACAAAACTAGATATGCACGCAAAGTAGCAATCAATAGTTCCATCCAGTCGGTACATCTACAGATCAGCTTCAATACCATCCACCGTAGTTAGCCTCCAGAGCTCACTTTGCTCTGATTGCCTTGTATAATAGCACAAACATGAGAGGTGGCCAAACTGTTTTCAAAGCCTTTTTATCGTATTCATTTGTGTCCATTCATGCAGCTAACCTTTTACAGACACTCTTCCAGGGAACGCAAAGTCTACCCGCCCACTCATATAGTCGAGTAGATTTTATCAAGGGCGAGTACTATTTGCAGGGGACGTTTGAAACTTTTATTTAATATTGTCTTTGCAGTAAATAAATTAAATGTTTCACTGTGCCTGGTTCGCCTCTGGGTCGCTGCACCGTTTTACAGAAAGCGCATTTACATGTTTTGTCATCTGTTGCCAAGGGTTGAGTGCATTTCTCTTAGGTCGAATAGGTAAACTAAGTTACTAGACCTGCAGGTCTTGCAGAATTGTAAAGAATTTGCAAGGCCTGACTCTTTCTCACTAACGTCTTTATTCGGCGGTGCACAAATTTGCTGTATTGTTGCTAGTTTTATGTCTTGTGTACAAACAACGTCTGGTGACATTAAAAATATTAGTATATGATTGCTAATCAAATGGGTTTGTTAATCAGAACATTTTAATTAGCAAACTTCGCTAATCCATTTTTGGAAACTAATTTATGCCTTGCAGAGCTCAAAATATTTTTATTGAGCCCAATCATGTTTAACAATTTAATTATTAACACTCATTTTCTTATTTATGTTTCAGTTGACTAATCACTTATTTGAAGAACTTGCCATGGATGTGTATGATGAAGTTGACAGAAGGGAGACAGATGCAGGTAATGAGTTATGGTTGCTTGCATTAGTAAAGGAACCCACTCTATCACTCATGATGCATGTGACATTTTTCTTTAGTATCCATTTTTAAATGTCTTCTTTTTTTAAGTCCCTTGTTTCCATCAACCTTTTCTTTCCGTTCAAGCACGAGTCAGTAATGATAACCTAATATGACAATTTTCACTTTATCCAAGATGTGAATGGAGAGAACCACTTAAACAAATATTTATATCTTTTAAATGTGTGTATTGGTGAAATTATTGTTTTGTTACACAATTGCATGATCATTAGTCAATGTACAATACAGCTGTCAATGTATGATGTTTCATTCAGCATAAAACAGTTCAACCAATATACATAACATTTCAAACAGTTAAGTAGTGCTTGCATGGCTGGCACAAATAGTTGCTGGTTATTAGTGAGTAACCCAGGGGATCTGGTATAAGCCAGTCAAGTTTTCCATGGTGGGCACGCCTGTGAAGAAGTCTAAGGACTCGGTATTCCAATTTATACATTAGTGAAAGGAAAGGAAGATAAGTAAATATAAATGGATGGCATTCGAGGTGGTTTGCCATCTGAAGGGTAAAGTACAGATTCAGTAAGGGCTTCCCAAGCCTCAACATTAACTACTGTGTCATCATTATATATCTGTATCGTCCCAAACCATGCTTTTGTTTCAGCTTTGCACCAAGTTCTCTAAACCATACGTCAAACTGCGGCCCCTTTTTAGATTTCTGTGACATTGCCAGACACCTTTTAGCTAGTATGCATACTAGCTGCATAAACTTAGAGACCTGTTTTTGTTTGTGCGATCTAGGGTATATGCCCAGTAGACATTCAAGTGGATTCCAGCTATACCTGGTAATTCCAGCATCCTCACAAACCTGCTTAATTCGGGACCAGAAGCGCTGTACCACCCTGCATGTCCAAAGCATATGCATAAGATGACCATCATCTCCGTTACACCAAGGGCAGGTGGAAGGTGCGCCAACTTTAAATTTGGGGTCTCTGCTGAGGGTCATATATGTGCGATGAAGCACATTCATTTGGATTAATCTGTATTTAGCATTGCGGGACACATTCTTGACAAAACTTAGCACATCCATCCAGTGCATACATTGGGGCCAAAAAAGCATTCTCCAGTGGCTCAGCAGCCTACCTTTCGCTACCTTTGCCACCCTTATATACCTCATTAGTTATCCTCTAGGTAACCCCTCCGATTGCGTAAGGCTGCCCAGATCCCTGAATAATCATTTTTCGTACATATCACCCCATGTGGTTATGCCCACCTTCTCCCAGCATAGAATAGCATTTAGCTCATCTGGGTGAACACATATGTCTGCCAGAATTGGGACATTGGGGGAGTAGGGATGTTGCAACTGAAGTAACTTTAGTGTTCTAGGCCAAATCTGTCTTCCTACTTGTAATATCAGGGGCTGAGGGTCAGTCAGATTTGTCGGGATCAAAGGGGTCTCCCTGAGCCAAGCAGGTCTCACCAGTGTATGGAGCAAGTAGTGCTCTGATGTAAATTCATCTGACAACCATTTTGCAAAAAAACTTTGTTGCACGGCTAAGTTGTAGAGTTCCAGGTGTGGAAATTGTACCCCTTCTCCCCATATGGCATGGATAAAACATTGAGTGCCAGTCTATGCCTTTTTGGGACCCACAAAAAGTCCCAAAATATGCCTTCAAGGTTACAAAAGATATTTAAATAAATGCGTCTCCCATTTCAGTCCCCATTCAGGTAACAATGTTATGTCTTTATCCCGTAGTCCCGCCAGGGGAAAAAGACATGATTTCTGTTTGCTAAAGGAAATCCCTGATAACGTGGCAAAATCATCCAGGACATCCAATACCATTGATAGATTATGTTGTGGTTCACACAAATAGAGCAGTATGTCGTCTGCATATAACAAAATAAGGTGTGTTGATCCACCAATTTTAAAACCTGCCTCCAAATATTCCTGCCTCAAATATACAGCCAGCAGCTCTAAAGCTACTATATAGAGCATGGGCAAGAGTGGTCATCTCTGCCGTGTTCCCCTTTGTATGGCCCATTGTCCCGATATCTGTCCGCCAGACCTAACTCTGGCTGTTGGGGAGTTATATAAGAGTTTCACCCAGCGAATTAAATTCCCTCCAAACCCAAAATGTTGTAGTACTGCAATTATCCACTCTCAGTATACTGAATCGAAAGCCTTGATGGCGTCAACGACGCCACTACATAGATTCAGTGCAGTAGTTAGTTTGGTTGATAATGTGCTGCAGCCTATTCAGATTCAGGGTAGTGTTAAGACCAGGCACAAACCCATTTTGGTGAGTGTGTATCAGGGTTGAAATGCACCTGTAGATGCGCACCGCTAATATGGTAGTGAGTATTTTCATATCCTAATTCAGCATAGCTAGGGGGCTGTACGAGTCACGTGTCTCTGCTGGCTTTCCAGCCTTTAAGGATAGGTATTACCAGTGTTTCCCGCATGGTGGCCAGAAGTACGCCCTTGTCAAAAGCCTCATTAAATACCTTTAATAGTACAGGGGCCAGGAAGGTGTAATATGTTTTATAAAATTCTGCCGGGAGGCCATCGCTCCGCATCGTTTTGTTTGTGGAAAGGGAAGCTATCGCCTCACCCAGCTCCTCTGGGGTGAAGGGTCAATCCATAAGATCTCTTTGATTGACAGTAAGTTTCGGGAGTCAGATCAGTGCGAAGACCTCTGCAATAATTTCAGGGGGTATTCGTAAGTCATGTTTATACAGTTTAGCATAATAAGTAGCAAATATGTCATTGATTACCCCCTGACCCCACCACAGAGCCCCAACCTCATATAATAACGTAGACAGGGGTCTAGGCGGCTCTCGCCTGCACAGCCAAGCTAATAGTCTCCCTGTTTTATCACTTTCAGTGTGCGCCCAAGCTGTTTGTGTGGCATAGTCAAACCTTGACAGTCTCTTCCATGCCAGTAAACATTGGGACCTAGTCTCCTTTAACTCTCCTTCAACTGACTGTAGGCCAGGGTGCAGTCAAGAGTGCATATTTTGCCCTCCAAAGGTTCCAGCTCCTCGCTCAGCTTCCTGCAGATGCCCCTGGTGCCAGCAATAATGTCCCCCCTGGCCACCACTTTCAAAGTTACCCAAACAGTCCTCAAACTATCTACGCTTCCAATGCTGCCTTCCAAAAAGGAGACCAATTTTGTGCAAAGCTGTTCTCTAAAAAGGGGATCCAACAGGGCTTCCGTGGGTGTCCGCCATGCGGGGATAGGAGTTCTGGATGTTCCATTATTCCATGTAACCACTAAGGGTAAGTGATTGGATACTGTGCGGCCCATGTATTCTGCACTGACAAATTTGGTCAGCTATCCAGCCCCCGCGAAAATAGTCTATTCTAGGGTGCAATTTAAGTTAGTTATTGCGTTATTCAGAGTTTTAGTAGCTGGTGAGGGGCCACTTCGGGGATGTGCAGATCGATCTAGCATCGTGTCCCGTACACAGTCAAGATCAACGCCCCATACGAAGAAAGCATTGCGTTTTGAGACAATATGGGTGCACAGTACCCGAATGTGGGAAGGTATCATATGATTTGGAAAATAAGAATTTACTATGGATGTTTCTTTGTTACCAAGCTAGCCCCTCAAAATGATGTGGCTTGCTTCCCGATTCCTGTCCAAGTCTGATAATTGGAATGGCAAATGGTCAACGATCCATATAAGTACTCCTCTAGCACATTAAGAATATGTGGCACCATAGCCTGTCCCACCCCAACGGTTTATGACAGCCTCTTGATCCTCTGCCATTAAGTTGGTTTCCAGAAGGAGAGCAATAGAAACCTTTTTGCAGTGTAAATAGAATTTTACACTTTTCCTGCGCATATAGGTTCCAAGACCCCTCACATTCCAAGTCATTAGTTTAATTTGTGTCATAACCGGTTATGTTATTTCTGTGCAGCCATGGTGAAGGGCACAACAAATACAATTCGCCATCCAGTGAAACACACCTGGCACCCACGTTTCCATGACAGCATACATGTTGCTACCATATTTGCAAGGGACAAAGGATTTCCTCCGCCCAAGTACCCTCAAGGTCAATCAAATACATTGCAAACTTCATTCCCCAAATTGGGTATATCAAGCAAAACAACAACAATAAACCCCTAAAGGTGGGGTACAAACAGTGCCCAACAGTTTCTCCGTTCAGACTCACCGGTACCTTCCGAGTACACCATTGCCAGCAGGTACCAGTGTAATGAGTCTGCAACAAATAGGTTTCGACTGTCCATATGGACTGGGATGGTCTGAGCATCTCACAGTAGACGACCATGCCCGCCCCCACTGATGTGCTGCTTATCCTGGCGGTATGTAATATGGTCACTGCAGATTCAATTCCCTGTGCTGGTCTCCTGTGTGTCCCTGCTCTGGGTATATCTAATCATATGGTACTAATACTCGCAAGTGACACCTAGGATTGTTTGTGCAGCTCGACTGTTCAGTTCAGTGGCACCCCAAAACAATGAAGGTTCCTTGCATGGTTCAGTCGTCCGTTTGTGATCCATCTCCTGATGGGTCGGAGTCCCTCTGCTCGAGACCTCTGCATTTCCTTTAGCTTCTAAATTAATATTTTCCATCCAAATGTTCGCTGCTTCTGGGCTTTCGAATAAGTGTGCCTTCCCGTTATACAGTACCTTCAGTCATGCTGGATACATAAGCATGCATTTAGTCCCTATTTGGCAGAGCCTCGCCTTGACTGGCACAAACGTTTTCCTCTGTTGTTGTACTAAGGGGTATAGTCTGGATACATTGCAATATTAGAGCTACCTCTCTGTTTTCCCATCCTCCCTTGACAACTGGAGAATCACTTCCCGGTCTCTGAAGTTCAGTATATTAGCTATGATTGGACTGGTTTACGATCCAGGTGGGGGTCTCTTTTGGAATTATCGATGTCCTCCCTCAACAGCAAATCCCTGTGACAATTTCCCAGGTCCCACTTCCTGAAGTAGCAGATTTTTGATGTAGGTCGTTGGGTCCCGGCCCTCAGTGCCTTCTGGAGGTCCCAGCACCCGTACATTGTTTCTACGAGACCGACCCTTGAGTCCTCCGTTCCAGCATAACATTCCTCAACTCCAGTGTTTATATCCGGGTGGCCAGATCTTCAGTAGTTGTAGCAGTGTCCTACAACAATGATTCCATTGGGGTCACTCTCTCTTCAAGCGACCGCACATATTGGCGAAGAAGTTCCATGTCCATCTTCACCTCCTCAATCTTGTTCTCCAAAGAGGAACTCAGAGCAGCTCTGGCCCATAAGCACTGTTTTCCTGATGGTCCGGTTGCAGCGCCTGTACCGGAGCTTGTGTCTGTGTTTGTGTCTGGCATTCGTGGCTTCCCTTGGTTGGCAAAGGATTCCATAATTGTACCCTTATGTTTATTCTTGGAGGGATACATACCAGAGTCGTGTGCCAATACTGGCCTTTATCACCCTAATTGGTGCAGTTTGTTGTTGTATATGGTAAGGGCGATTTCAGCGGTATATGTATATGACTCACTGAACCTGTGGTCTTCGTCAGAACGCCAGAAACACATAGATTTGCTGGAGTTGAGCACCATCGGGCTGGCCCTCGTAGCTTTCCTCCCCACAGAATGGGGGCAAGACTGTGCGGGTCCTGACAGACAACACAGTTGCCATGTAGAACCTTCACAAATGCGGTGTTGTGGGCTCCTTGCCTCTAGGCCTTCACGTGAGGTTTCAGAGAGGCTGAGATACAAGGATTGGGACCTCCCAGATGACGTAATGGAGATTTTGCCAGCAACAAAGTCCTTGTACCGTTGGAACAAATTCTGCAGTTGGTGCAAAGACAAGAATGTAGACCCGTTTCTATGCATAACATCAGAAGTGTTATCTTTTCTACTATCCTTAGCCAATCTGGGGCTCAAGGTTGGAACGATTAAGGGCTATTTGGCAGTGCTATCCATCCTTAAGCACTCATCAGAGTTCATATTTCAAAATCCCACTGGTGACACATTTTCTAAAGGGACTCACCAATGTGTTCCCCCCCATCTCCTTTCCAGGTTCCTGTTTCTAATTTCTAATGTGTGCACCCCTTGAATCTTTACATTCATGTCTGTTAAGGTTGTTAACATTTAAAACCATTCTCTTGGTAGTATTAACTTCAGCCCATGGAGGGAGTAAATTGCAGGCACTATCATCCAAGCCACCCTTTACTATCTTTCACAAGGATAGGGTTGTTCTGAGGGTTAAGCCTTCATTTCCGCCCAAAATTATTTCAGAAGTTCATGTAGGGCAGGACATTGTATTGCCTACTTTCTATCCTCCACCTCATCCTGGTAAACAGGAGGAGAGATTACATTTATTGGATCCACGCAGACCGCTGAGCTTTTAGATATCTAGACTATCCAAACTTTGTATCGATGATCAGCTTTTTATGGGCTATGCAGGTCACAAACTGGGTCAGTCTTTGACAAAAAGATCAAAAACATTTGTGAGGCAGCAATGTGGTCTACTATTCACATGTTCACAAAGCATTACTGCCTTGAGTCTTCCCTCGGTCAGGATGGAAGCTTTGGAAAAGCTGTCCTCCGTTCGGTTCATGGTAACCATTGAAAACTAAATTCTTACTCCGTCCACCAAACCAAGCACTGCTTTGTGCCCAGGTAGCCAGTAGCTCTACATGCTGTACCAGAAACAGTCTAAATCATTTTCTCATTAGCATTTGGATACATTGTTGTGTAGATTTTGATCCACAGGAGTACATCCAGTACCTTGGGAGGTTCATTCGTTTTTCTTCTTGATTGAGTGTTTTCACACATGTGCAATCTTGTATGTGATATATAAAATGTTATAATATTTTGGATTTTGTAGAACTGTTTATTATTACTTATGAGCTAGTGGTGCCCACTTATTCTCAATGCAGTCCAGGAAAGATGACTAGCTTTTTGTTGGTCATGATGGTGCCAGTTCTGGCAGGGCTGTGGCCAAGCAGACCCTGTCAAGGCAGATCATTCTGTGCATCTCAGAATGCTATGATCTGGCTGATAAGGATGGTTAAGCCCGTCAGGAGTAAAGCCCAGTGACTGTTGAGCGACTGTTAGGCGCTGGTGGCTCGAATACTGGTTGGGAGACTGCAGAGTTTAGCTCTTTGATCTCAACCGAATTCACTTATTTTACTTGTGGCACAGTGAATTTACAGGTAATCCTGTTACGTGTTACAATAATTTGCAGTGTGAAGCTAAGTGTTACCTGCAACGCCAGTGTGGCCATGTGTGCACACGACTCTTTCTCTCATAACAAGAAGCAGGCCCCTAATGGCCAGGATGGAGCCGGGACCCTCAGGGCTCCTTTTGACCGATGTCGCTGTTCAGTCTCAATCCAGTAGTGAAGATGGGGGAGTACATCCGCTCACTAGACGGCAGCGTCGCTTTCTGGCCTCTGGAGGAAGCGAGCCTGTCGAACTACTCACAACATCCCTGGCAAGTGGTTACAGATCTCGTAAAAGAACGTGTACTTCAATCTCATCATCCAGCTCTGGAATTCTTTTTGATTGCCAGGCAAACAACTCACCCCCACATGATGTCACTAGAACACCGAAGACAGTCCATACACCTTGTTTTCCCTATGGTACGATCCTAGAAGAAGAGAATGTAAGGGCTATAAGTCGCGCTGTGTCCGAGATGCATCTGGAGGTTTATCCGGCAGCATTCTCAGAATTTGATTCCTCAGTCACGGAGTGAGACATAGATCCAAATATACATCAAATGGTTGCCACAACAGAAGTTCACCCATATGAAGATGTAGAGCAGACGGCGACGAGATCTTTATTAGTCACAGAGAGCTGCATGCGGGATCAGGACAAAGACCATACGAAAGCGAAGGAGTGCAATCAAGCTGAAACTGTTGGCACTGCAGGACAGCTACTTAGTAGCCATGAGTTATACCTGCATAATCACAGCCCTCCAACTCAAGCCGAGAAAAGCGATTTGGCAGAAGATAATAGAAATATGGCAGTTGATCTTGTAACAGACATCGGTAATAATGTAGATGAATCACAAACACAGGAATCATCAGGTACTACTGCCACTACTACCAAGGAAGCAAGGAGCCCAAACCGGTGAAGCTCGATTGCCACAGCTGATAAAATACTCAAAGACTTAATCGAAATAAACACGAGATCGACAAGTCAGCAAACCTCTCATAATGATGTAGAAACATCTTCTATGGAATTTCCAACAGCACCCCAGTTGGTTGTAGATGCAAACATGTCTTTACCGAGGAATATCCCAAAGCAGTTACCGAGTACATGGGTGTTTGTTGAAAAACGGAACCCATGGCTAAAACCCATGACGAAAAGAAAAAAAAACAACTCGTTAAATGATGACCTAACTGATCTACTGTTTGTATCCCAGAAGAGACATACTGAAGAAGGACACTTAACCGGTCGAGACGAACTTGGGGATGACTCATGCTTAACATCAATCCTGACAGCTGGTCCTAACATAGACAAAATTTCTACCAAAGAAAGCAATCTCTGGAAGCCAAAGTTAAAAACATTCAGTCTGAAACCAAAGAGTGCAAGGAAAAAAAAGAAAAACCCAGACTCAAAATTTGGCAGAATGCCTAAATAAAGAAATCACCAGAGAATTAAACACACTAATAATGGCTGCGCATACGATATCGATGTCACCATATATGAAGCTATACGAACAATTGAATGACAATATAAAGGACCAAACAACACTCCTGGCCATGATGAACACCAAAATGCGAACCGTAGACCAAGACCTGACGAGAACCCAACAAATGCTGTCACATGAAAATCTAAAATCTGAGGCAAATGTGAAGATTATAATAGAACACACAAAGAACAGTGCAACTGATAAACGACTGTTTGCAGACGTAGCACGAGAAGCGATTGCCTTGCTAAAACAGCAAAAAATGAACCCCGTTCCTATGGAGCAGACAGTGAAACAGAACGGTGAATGTACTGACGTGCGTGAGGAGATAACATCTGTAATTAATACACTACAAGTGGCTAAACAAACTGTGGAAACTGAGATTGATAAAGACTCAAACTTAAACACACAAAAGACTCGTCAGGATAATGGATGGATGAATGATCCTCCGTCCAAATGTAAACACAAATTAAAAAGAACCAAGGAAGCTGAGGAAGGATTTACCATTACTGTTAATATAGATCTAGACCACTCTCCGGCAGCCTCTTCGAAAAGAGTCCAGGAAGCTACACTGGAGCAACCTGTCAGTGATAGCTCCATTGTGGAAATAGATCTGACCCAGTCTAATAAAGCCCTGCTATCAGTATAACTGCCAGACTTTAAAGCTACCTTGCTGGATCAGGCCCACCCCAATCCAGCTACTGGCAGTGTCTTGAAAGATACTGAAGCAGCCTCACAAAAGCAGTCCATATTGACGGATCAGGACCTCTTAAATCCAGCCCCAGGCTGCGACTTGAAAGACACTGAAGCAGCGTCACAAAAGCAGTCCATAGCAAGTTCAAAAGTTGTATTTCCAATCTTCGATCCCAAAAAATCAGAGATCCAAAAAAAAAAAACAGAGGTGATGATGGCCTCGAAAAAAACCAAAGAACATGAGAAATCGTAAAAACCAACAACGATCTAGTGTGCGTTCTTTTCTACGAAATATAAAAGGCTTTAGTATTACAACTACTACTAAGCAACTCTCTGGAGCCATCACTAATCACCCTAGCACACAAAAGCCAAATCCACCTGCTGAGCAACAGGTGAGCCATGAAGGCGAAAAAAGTACAATGACGGAGAAGGAAAACTCTCTAGAAGATCTATTAGATCTCTCTATATACGAGCAGAGCGAAAGTGACAGCTGGTTTGAGACTCCTAATCCACTCCCGAACGAAGAGTGTATAACAGCAGAAGCTGTAATTAGCATTGACCTCAGATCTACATCGCATGAAGAGAAATTATCTGAGGGCAAGAAAAATTGTAAGAAGCCCCGTATCCCCCAAGATATTCCAACTGGTAAAATCAGGGGGGCGACAATGAATGAATCTGAGCATTAGCAAAAATGTGTCACCAGGCAACTAGTAAAGCAAGATAGTTCCCTTCGAAAATTTGCAGCGAAAGTCCCAGCAACATGTATAACGCTAGAGGAGAAAAGAGCGCTAACCATAGCCAGTAACAACCAGGAATACTCCACCTCAAAACTTATATCCCGAAACCAGGATCTGTGGAAGTATGAACAAGAATTTGAGGCTTTGGAAGCCAAGATGGCCCTAATGGATGCCGGACTTATCACCCCCAAGATCATCACGGAAATAAACTCCAGAGATAAAGATGCTAACTTAATTGAGTCAATTCCGTCGCCACATACGCAGGGACTTATGATGGATTCAAAGATACCTTCTGACTTAAGCCAAGCAATGTCTGAGAAAACCCAGACCAATGCAAAAATAAATAAAATGCCCAAGAAGGAGCCCTGTCCTCAAAATCGGCACTCCACGAAATCAGGGAAATACCTCCTGCGAGTGGAGCGAATAGTGAGAGAAAAAGATGGTCTCTTACTAAATAGAAAAAATGTGATGAAACTAATACATCACATTCCGCAACTTAGAACAGTGGCTTCTGAAGATATCCAAGTAGTCGAATTTGAGGATGAAAAATATAATGACCGTGTGATACTTCATATAGCCTCTAAACTCATTCGAGACTCCCTCTTACAGACTGGTGCTATCTTCAACTCCCTAGGGTTTGACATAAATGAGATTGGTGACCCAAAGGAGAGACAACCAACAAGGGAAAAAAAGATCCTTCTCGGACTACAAACAAGCGGAACATAAAACATCCGCAAGCGAGGTAGAAGAAAACGTCCCGAAAAACAAACATGTCTCCCCCGAGAGGGAAATCTCTGAGAACGAAGAATTGAAGAGTGTGCCAACTGGAACAAGAAGTAGACACTCTGATACCCAAGGCCCGAGGAAATCCGATTCGAGAACTGAGGACCTCGATTGGACATGGGTTGCGAAAACCATCAATAACCATAATATCAGCTAATGCCGAAAGTCATACGAGTCAGGAAAGATATGCATAGCCTCATGAAACACAAGAGGCTACATGCATTTGCTGAGTGAAATCCCAAGTGAACTAAAAGATATTGACTTATTATGCCTGCAAGAGACATGGCTAACTGATATTCCAATTGCAGATGGTTTTGAGATTGCTTTCAATCAGGCAATAAAAAAGAAAAAGGGACGACCCATGTCGGGAATGTTGACATTAGCAAAAATTAAAAGTGGCATACATATCTTATCTACAACTAATGTTTCATCGTACATACAAGTATCCAGGATCAAACTACCGATAATTGCAATGAAAACGAGAATTTACTTATGTTGATAAATGTCTATTGGCAACATGCCGCAAACAAAGCTGAGGCATTCATCGAAACTATCTCAGAAATTATGTGCAACATTAAGAGGACGGAAAAAGACGGAAATATCTTAATATGTGGCGATCTCAACATAAATTGCTTGCCAAGTGGACGAGACGTGAAGGAAACAGACAGAGAACATGCAACCAATCTGTGGGTAAACGAAATGAAATCATGGAACCTACAGATGCTGAATGGAGAAGTGATGGGAGATATTCGCCTCGTCCAACTTGGCGAAGAAATGAGCTACGCTCCACAATAGATTATATGTTTTCAAACGAAAGACTGAAAAGTGAAACTGCACAGCTAAAAATCATCAAAATGAAACATAGTGACCACAGCCTAGTAAAAATATACTGGGAGACTCATTATATAAGAAGTCTGCCTGATACTACCAAAAATGATCTAGCGGTTGAACCGGAACGTAATCGTTTACGACTAAACGCGACCAAAGTGAACTCACTGCTAAAATCATTTGAAGAAACATCAGTGGTAGAGAACATTGAATATACAGCCTTTCTAGAGAAATATCGAGAGAAGAACTTCTCTAAAACCAGATCAAACTTCAGGAACCAACATGTATGGGATGAAGAACTCCATGATAAGAAAAAAAAACTGAATAAAGAACTAAGACGGCTCAAAAAGAAACCGGATCTGAGCAATGGAAGCACGGCAAAAACCCTGAAACAAACCTACAAGAACTGGCTTCTCAGTCACAAACACATAATGCTGCAACGCGATGCGGAAAGCATGATGAAAACGTTAGCCAACAGAAATACAAGTGAATTTTGGTCCTACCTGAATAACATCTCATCTCCACAAGGTGCCATTATAAAAAACACAATACCAGAAGAACTATGGGTGAAGCACTACGCGAGAATATTTTTTATAGTCATAATGTCGACAACAAAAATGTCGACAGTCAAAAAGTCGAAAAAAAAATGTCGAAAAAAAAAATGTCGACTTTTTTTTCAATGCATTTTTTTTTCGAAATGGGGGGGTTCCCCCCCAGCCCCCCTTTTTTTTATTTTTTTTTTATTTTTCCCTTTTTTTTTACTCCCGAACCCCTAAAATAAATATATAATTAAAGAAAATGAAAGTCGACATTTTTTTTTTCAACATTATTTTGTCGACATTTTTGTCTGTCGACATTTATTTTTCGACATTATGACTCCCCACCCTGTGGTACATCTGACTGGGATGGAGAATGGATTGGTGGATGCTCTGAGCAGGCAGAGCATGGTCGCATACGAGTGAGATGTGTGCCAGGTAGTCCTAGAGGAGATCTTCGCTTAGTGAGGTACCCCGACAGTAGATCTGTTTGCCAAGGAGTCCAACAGGAAGTGCAAACAGTTTTTCTTAAGGGAATTCCCAGAGAGGTGTACTGGGGGATGCATCTTTGATGGTGTGGGTCTTCGACCTCTACTATACCTTCCCTCTGATTCCCGTCATTCTGTGTGTGGGCTGTCATGAGGTTGAGGAGGTTCCGAGCATCTCTGATCTTGATCTTCCCAGATTGGGCGAGTGTGAGAAAATACTTCTAGTATTCCCGCCTGTGTTCAGAAAATAACTTTGAGGCAAAATGAAACACTGGAACAGAATGTTGGTTTACAGCTCAGAGAGACAGGTTAATTCTGCTGCAGCGTGCCCAGACTGGTTTTCAAACAACCATCTGAGTCTCCTCATCTCCTCCTCCCCTCATTGACAAAAGGAACATCTTCATACATTTACAACTCGTATAGTATTACAACAGGCCATTCACTCAGAGTTAAAATTGAACTCCTGCTGTAGTTTAACCTTACACACTGTGCCTGCTTCGAGAGCATGTGTCAACAGCTGAATCCTGAAAAGGACATTTTATGTTTTTGCATGGTAAGTGCTTCTTTAAAAAGCACATGTACGCTGTTATCTGTTAAGGGAACCTATGTTAAAAAGCCTACCATTTTAATACATATTGCTAACACGAGCAGAATGTAGTACTCAGAACTTCTGAACTTGGCCATCTGCCCACCTCTCCAATTGCCTTGTCAGCCGGATCTCCTATCTGTTGGACGTTCGGGAACTCCACCCAAACCCAGAATTTCAACCTACCTGCGTGGCTCTTGAGAGGATAAGGTATGATGACTGGGACTTCTCGGAGGGGTTACTTGAGGTGCTTTTGCCGCATGTAGACCATCAACCGGATCGCTGTACGTGTACAGGTGGAGAAGATTTGAGGCCTCTGGTGCAGGGAATGCAAGATTAACCCTATCTCTTGCCCCACCACTGCAGTGATGGAGCTCCTTCTGTCACTGGCCTCATCAGGCTTTCAGGTTGCAACAGTCAAAGGATACTTGGCGGCTTTGTCTGTTTTCAAAAGGTCTCCAGAGCAGGGGTCTTTTTTTACGATCCCATGTATGGCCCAATTCCTGAAGGAATTCTCAGGTCTGCACTTAGAAACCTCTGGGTATTAAGCGTGTTATAAATAACCAATTACATTACAGGGGGGGGCTGTGAGAGACATCTGCAGAGCGGCAACTTCGTCCTTGCTGCATACCTTCGCCAAACACTATTGCCTGGTTGTAGCCCATGGAGATGATGCTCTTTTTGAGAGACCGGTTTTACAAAGTTTTCATCCCGCCTCCTTCACACATACTACTTGTCTCTTATCTTTTATATGGTTATCAGCTCCCATGTATGCAATAAGCCTTTTGGACATTGGTGGTAGTGGAGGTGTTACAGACTTGCTCATTGGAGAGTACTTATCAACCCCAGTGAGATCACGCTGTCCGATCCCCTATGAAATACTTTGCATAGCAGGCTCACCTCCCTAGTTTCAAATTGAGTGGCTCCCCCTTGGGGTGAAGGGACAAATTCCTTGGATTCGACACAGGTAGCAGTTTGCTTCAGAAGGGAGGGATGTCATGTCTTTCGTTGCCTGAATGACTGGCTTGTCAAAGCTCGTTTCTCTGACCAGACGTTGATACATTTGTTTTGCACGCGCTTCCTGTTGCACAACTTAGGTTTTCACTGAATTTTGAATTTCAAAGAGTCACATGTTTCGCTGTCCCCGTTCCTCCGGTTCATGAGTGGTCTTTAACACTCTCCTAGGCAAAGCCTTTCTGCCCAAAGTCCGAGTGTCGAACATCTCTGATGGTAAATGTCCTCCAATCCCAGGAAAAAAGTTCCTGCCTCAGCCTTCTGCGTCTGCTTGGTCTCATAGCCTCCTGCATTCTTGTGGTTCCGTAGGTCCAGCTACAGATGAGATTGCCTCAGTTGCTGCTCTGTTTCCAGTGGTTGCAGTTTCAAGACCACATGTGTTCCTGGAGGGAAAACTTGCTGAAAGGAGTGTTGTTGTTTTAACCCTAGCCCAAGTGCTGGTAGAGCTCCTAGGTTGGGGCGCTCACCTACCAGACCGGACTGTCAGCGGACTGTGGTCTCCCTTATGATAAACCTATTGGAGTTGAGGGTGATCATGATGGCCCTGGTTGCCTTCTTCCCCTCTATGAAACGGAGATGTGTGCTGATCCTTTCAGACAACACAGTGGCCATGTACTACCTTAACAAGGGGGGTGGTGCGGGGTCCTTACCTCTTCCGGGCTCTGGAGATCAGTGTATCTTTGACTGCTGCCCTTCTTGCCGGACTAGAGATGGCACGGCAGATGCCTTGCACAGACTCACCTCGGCTTTGCCAGGAAGTTGTAGAGATTGTATCTCACTGGGGCACTCCTGAAGTGAATCTCTTCACTTCCAGTGTGAATAGGAAGTGCTAGTTCTGCTCCAGGGAATTGCCCCATTCAGGAGCTATGGGGGATGCATTGACGATGGATTGGATATTCAACCTCCTTTATGCTTTCTAGCCGATCCCTGCCATTCTGCCGGTTCTCAGGATATTGTGATTGTTCGGACCATGTTGATTCAGGCTGAACTGCCCCTTTAGGGGGTGGGGACCAAGCCTGATTTGCATATGTTCTTTTCCTGCGCTCCCACAGATTGGGACAACAACTCTGTTGGTGGAAATTCAATCTCTTGTAGAGGGTCAGGCAGTGGAAGAAGTCCCAGTCTCCCAGATGGGTATGTGCTTCTATTCACAGATTTTTGCAATAAACAAGAAGAACCAGGCTGGCCTGAGAGTTGTGTTGGACCTTTCCACCTTAAACCTTTTCCTCCCTCTTCAAAAGTTAAAGATGGTTACCCCAGCGCTTATTGCGGAGACACTGTGCAGGGGAGACTGGATGTGCTCCCTGGACCTGAAGGATGCGTACCTACACGTCCTTATTTGGCAGATTTATCGGTCCTTTATGAGGTTCAGGATCATGGGCTTTCATTTCCAATACAAGGTTCTACCCTTTGGCCTCAATTCGTCCCCCAGGGTTTTTACCCGACTCATGAACGTGGTGGCAGCCCTTCTCAGGGCCCAGGGTCACCATGTCTACCCATACCTAGACGACTGGCTCGTCAGGGCGAGATCTCCAGAGGCAGTTCAGCACTTCGCTTCCAACCTTATGAATACGCTACATGCATTGGGATTGTCCATCAATCTCAAGATGTCTCAGCTGGAGCCTACTCAGAATCTTAAGTTCCTCTGCCTCATCTGGAATACAAGCTCTGAGAGAGTTTCCGAGAGAGTTTTCCCCTTAGAGGACAAGATCAAAGCCATCAAGAGGGCCACAGGGCTTTTTCGCAGCAGACCTGTGACCTCGGCATGGTGGTACCAATACCCCTTGGGTATCATGGTGGCATGTCTACTGGCAGTGCCTTACACAAGGCTCAAAATGAGATTATTGCAACTGCACTTCGCAGTCTCCACCAGGACCTAGTCTGGTTGAGCACAGACTACAACTTGTGGACAGGCAGGCCCTTCAGGCAACCAGCACTGCAGGTTACCATCACCAACGACTCTTCCTTGGAGAGCTGGGGAGCCACTCTGGACAGCCACAGTGTGCATGGAGTTTGGTCTCTTTGGGAACAGGAGGCCCATATCAATTGGCTAGAGCTGAAGGCGATCTGGCTTGCTCTCAAAGTCTTCCTGCTGGTGCTCAGTGGCAAGATGATCATCATTCAAAAAGACAACTGCACCAGCATGTATGTACATCAACAAGCAGGGTAGCACCTTGACAGTCAGCATTTTGGAGTTGGCCCCGGAGAACAACATGCACTTGACGGCAATCCACCTCCCGGGGGAGTCCAACCTGGAGGCGGACAGGCTCAGCAGACTGGGTGAGGACAACTACGAATGGCAGTTGAATGAGCAAGTCCTTTAGGGCATCTTCAGCAGATGGGGTCATCCTTAGGTGGATCTCTTTGCCACCTGGTTGTAACAGATTTTATGACATTGCACACTCCAGCCAGAGACTTCTTCCACTGACACTGGTGCACAATAAAACAAGCCTTTTTATTTGTATATGAATCCTGGATTCTTCCTTGAAGAGGCACCCAACCCGTCTCACACCCACCTTAACAAACACCCTGTGTCTCAATGGACCATGAACCAGGCCGGTGTGTAACAACAAAATATGTATTTATTTTTATGATTCAAATGAAAAATCAGAGCAAAACTAAATTTAAAGCAGCAGCCACCACGGTGTGGCAATACAAATGCAAAATCTTATAATACAATTAATTCATCTTTCTAACACCATCTACATAACCCTTAAATAGAAATGGGAACAGACTAACTTTTCTTCACAATCATAGATGACACATAGGTTATGCACTTCCCTGGCAACACTCCCCCAAACACCTGCTAACTAAATTTTATGTGGATGGAAAGCAGTGGCAAGGAGTCAGCAAGAAGAGGGAAGAATCCGTTTTTAAATTCAACCCACCACCCCAGAATGGGAGATCAAAAAACCTTCAAAATTAGCAAAATAGCATACTCGGATTGCACTTGTTAATTGTAGATCAGTTTACACTTGCGGTAGGATAGATAGGACAGAAATGTATGTGGCTACACCCAAAGAGATAAGGAAGCTTACAGGCTACTATCCAGGGCACTAAAGTAACGTGAACACTGGTGAGAAGATCGATTTTGGGAGGAAAACAATGCAACAAAAATCACACACGGCAGAATTGCAATTTCTGATTTCACACAGGCTTTAAATTGGCAAACAGCTAAGAAAATGGGCTTAGCAGTAAAAATCCGAAATCGGTTTTGGGGATGGGAACAAAGACACAGGACAGATAGGATCCTGAGGGGAAGGGATGATGTTATGTTTTTTTTTTTTTAGGTGAAATCAAGTTGGATTTTAAAGAGCGCTAAATACACGGGTAACATCGGTTTTGTTAGCGCACTGGTTAGTTCTACTGAGACTATATTTTAAAGACTATAATTGTTAAAGAAAGGCACTAGTCATGAGGAGGTTGAGTTCGAATTACAATCCACTCACTGTGAATCTCATTATAGGGGAATTAATTGAGTTATTCCAAATGATACTAGGGACTCCACAGGTAACTGAAGGAAATAAAGAACAAATATGCTAACAGATATGGGCTTACACAGATCCTTCTAAGAAAAGGGTAAACGAGGATACTGGCAATTTGGGAAATGACTATGGTTTTTATGGAATTTGAATAGGGTTTGAATGGGATGCAATGTTAAATAGCGGGATATGCAGTTTTTGGGTACTGGGTGATAGGATACTTACAAGGCAAGCTTGGGTTTGGTAATTTGGACAGCCAGCAGAGTCTCTAGACGGCAGGCCACAGATCTGGTCACAGGCAGCTGGGTCAAGGGATCTGATTACTGGGTCAGCTGGGCTCTTCTGGTGGGGAACAGCTGGGCAAAGGCTGGTCACTGTGGACAGCGGGATGGGTCAGCTGGGCAAAGAGTCTGGTCACTGGATTCTCCTAAAGGGATTAGCTGCCTTCCTCCTTTCTCCCTTGATTATTGGGTCTGGATAGGTGGTTCTGCATGGATGGGATCAGCTGCCTCTGGACCTAGTTCTGGAGTCTTGGAATCTTGCAGGGTGAATTTTGAATGTTGAATATCCCTGTGTCTCCCTGTCTACCCTTTATATATGCAGAGTGGCATCATAGAAATTTACAATTTTGGGCGGAAGTACTCTGGACTTACCCTTTCCCCTCCTTTCCCCTCCTCCCTGCTGGCTGATTGGTTCCAGGGAAGTGACCTCACCTTATGTGTGTACTTTTATGACTCCCTTTGTCTCACTGGCCTATTTTTCACAAAAATGGTTATGGAACAAAACTTCATATTTACAATAGTCACCATCATAAAAATAAGATAGACAGATCCCATATTTCACAAGGAATTGACCAGTTCAAACGCCAATTCTGTGCCATGTTGCTTCGCCCTTGGGCACAATTTCGCCATTTTCAGGAGAAGCATATTATCTACAATTCTGCAAAAGGCTGCACACAGGCATAATAGTATTTGGCATAGTTTCCTCACGTTTAATATCTGTGCCATGTATGCTTCCCCCAGAAATGCATTTTTCCTGCCATTTCAGTTCACCACGTGCCAGAGTGAGAGAGGCACATAGTCTTATTGTGCTTGTCCAAAAATCACATTAAAACTGTCATAATATCACATGACTGCGTATTCAGATAGCCGGGAAAAAAAGTATAAATGTCCTGCATTGTCCATGAGGTGGATTTGCCCAAGATATGATATATGATATATATGATATGGCATTTATAACGCGCCTATATACAAGTGCTTCAAGGCACGTCAAGGCAAGGGAGGGGAACAGAGGGAGGACAGACAACGATCCTACTAGGCCAGGTGTCATTCAGATCGCGCAAGTGCGTGGGGATGTGGGCAACGCTGCCACCCCCACAATCCAAATTGTCTCCCATGGGTCAGCTTGCACAAGGGTTTCCATGACTCCCATTTGAAGTCCTCCACTGGATACTGGGAATGAATGTAGAGGAAATCACACATTTGAGACAAAACACAGGGCTTCACCCCCAGCCTTTGTCCTTGGGAGCAGTTCTGCCTGGCAGTCTGGGAGGGAGAACCTGTAATGATCACACTGTCAGGTCCATAAGAACAGGGCACATGCCCTTGCAGCCTTAGTCACTGGTAGGTGCGAAAATTAGCCTTGCTGCCAAACTGGTTTGACAGAAATTCCTGGGCCTCAGCCAGGATGATTTGTCTTTTGGGGGTAAAAACAGAGCACAATAAACATGTCTTTGCAGCCCCTCTCCCCACATGTACAATTGTGTTTCTGTGCGAGCGACAGTATTATTTCACATTTAGCTTTCCCAAGGTCATTTTCTGCTTTGCAAAAGCAGATTTACCCATGTTCTTTTTCTCTCGCGTTCATTTCACAAAATGCAGTTTTTGCATCCACTTTATGAAAGGCTTTTTATAGATCTGGTCAGTTTCTGGACACAGAGATGAGCTTGAAAATGTTTTCTTGGTAATTGACACGAGGCAAGAGAGAGAGCATCTTTCCTTTGAAGTACTTTGCGTATGTTGGTTTATTTCAAAAAGTAAATCCAAGCCGAGCGGACTTGAAGCAGAATTCTTTTGCTTTTCATGGACTTTACTGATGAAACAATGCCGTTCTGGGAGCGATGGCCTTATTTGATGATGATCAAAATGAACTACATGGACAAGGCTGTAGTTTAATAGAAAAAACTGTGTGATGTTAAAAATAAAAATAGCACCAGCGCGATGCCATGTTAAATGCAGGTCATTTTCCTGTGCAGCCTTGAATTTTTAAATGACAGAACAGCAATGCACAGCCATTCTGAATTTGAGTTGTTTTCTCTGGATTCACGTGAATGACAACAAATTGCAGCTATTCTTGGGTTGGCTGTGTTCAACTCTCACCCCATATGTGCTCAGCAGACAAAAGCTTAGCCATTTTTGGTTGACTGCTGAATGCAGTTTTTGTTGTAGGGGGGTTCTGCCTTGGGCCTTAAATGTACCCCACATGGTCCAACAGGAGGTGCCCCCAGTTTATGTTCTGGCAGGGACAGAGCTGGGGCTCTCTGGGCGATGCAGATACAATGGGACAACATGAACGCGTATGCCTTACCTCCCACTCCCCTGGTCCACAGGGTAATCTGCAAGATCAGGGAGGCCCGGCACCTCTGTGTCATCCTAATAGCTCTGTGGTGGTCCGCGAGGCCATGGTTCTCGGAACTACTCAGCCTGTCGGAACAGGCCCGGTGCATCTTCCGCTGGGTCCAGTTCACCTACTCTCACAGCAGGGAGTCACGGTTATCCACCCAGCGCCCCAGAGGTTGACCCTGGCAGCGTGGTTCCTGCACGGGTCACATTAAAGCATCTACGTCTGTCACAGGCTGACCTAGACATCATATAGGGCGCTAGGAACGACGCTATTAGGAGCCAGTACAAGAGCAAGTGGACTAGGTTTTGTCACTGGGCAGAATCAAAGGCAGTCGATCCTTTGACTTGCATGTTGGACGACGTGCTATCCTTCTCAGCACACCTCGCACAGTCATGTAGACACATGCTGCACTTATCTGCCGGCCATCGAAGCCTATAGGAACTCGGAGGAGGAGGAGTTCTTTTCATCCTCCCACCCGATAGTTAAGACATTTGGGGGGCCTCACCCGGCTCTAACCACCTATTAAGAAGCCACACCCGGTGTGGGACCTCAATGTAGTTTTGGGTGCCTTGGCGCATAAACCATTTGAGCCAATGGCGTCCGCGGACATCAGGCCTGTCACCGTTAAGACACCCCTCTTGGTGGGTCTTCCATCAAAGGGTCAGGGAAATCCAGGCACTGGTGGCTTCAGAGCCCTATGCTACCTTTCATAAGGACAAGGTGGTCCTTAGAACTCATCCTGCATTCTTACCCAAGGTAGTCTCCTCGTTTCACCTCAATGAGGAGATAGTGCTACCTACTTTCTTTGCTGACCCAAAGGACGAGGCACAGATGGTTCTGCACTGTCTAGATATCATTAACAAAACACAATTTTTCAGGGTGAGAGGTCCTTCAACTCCCAAAAAACACAATGTATACATGTGACTACATATACATTATTTCACATTGATGTATTTTAATATTTTTGAGATAGAGTACCCAGGGGTATTCTGGAACAACAATACAAATGAGTATGATCCGTACCAAGAGAGGATCTTAATATACAAACATACAACCGTAAAGAATTATTGTCAGAGCAGTTGTGCAATGGAGTCAAGAATCAACAATTATTCACATAAACTGAAAAAATCACAATAACAACAGTATTTGAACTGTCCACTGTTCATGTGAAGTATAGTCGTCGACACAACAGTGTTTCGGCCTAAGACAGCTGTAAAGTGCAGCTAGATGAGCAGGCCTTCATCAGGACGTGTGGTAAAATGTTGGTAGTCCCGGGATATCTATCTAAAAAAACAAATGGAGTACAAATGGAGTACAGTGAGTGGGAGAGGACCTCAGAATAAAATAATGATTCAAAAAGCTCCATACAGATGCTAACGGATATACAAACAAGATCTCCTAAGAAGAAACTTGTGTTTTACCAAGGGTTAAACCATTGCCAAGGTAAGATGGGTCCAAGCTGGGTACAGGAACCAAACGGCCATTTTGTTGCGCCGTAAAACAACCAACCGATGACTGTCAGTGGTGCCTGAAAAGACATCACAGGACACTGTAAAAGCGCCATCCCAATAGTTGAGCCTTACATAATGTCTAATTGCATGAGGTAAGTGCTTACCTCAAGTGGTAGCACGTGTCTTTAGTATACCGCTGGCGGAATGTAATCAGTCAGCGTGGGTCGTCCTCCCGATGTGTATGAACACGACCTGTGTGCAAGACATGTGATGCTCAGTCACAACCCCAATTCTATACTTTATTAATGCATATAAAAAAAGGGCCTTGCCGACCATTAGCGGTGTTAGTGCAAAAACTGGGATGCTGCCCCAGGAGTAAGCACCCTATAAACCTGGCGTGTGCTTTAAAGTATCAAAAGCACTGGAAAACGCCAAGCGAGATCAACGACAGAAAGCCGTGATGCGGCTCTGTCCTGACGATTGCAGGATACCAAGTAGTGTAACGTAAGGTCCACACCCCTTACAAACACCTACTGACCACGCTAGTGAATGGTAAGCTGGAATGGTAAGCTGGAAGTGCACAGTGCAGATTAATGCCGTGGGAGGTGACTAATGGCCGCGAGACGGCATTGTCAATAAGCATGTGGAACGCCCAAAACTATGTGAGATACGCAAACCTGCACACTGAGCTCGTATTCGTAGAGCATGATACGAACAAGCACGTATACGGGAGCCGAACTTACTTGAAAAGGAGTTGCTACTGCTCGCGTCGGCTTGTGTTTCCCCAGCAACGGTGAAAGTGAAACCGTCGTCACGGTGACGGCGCGTAATCAAACGCTCGGATCACATTGATAGGCTCAACGGTCTTGCGTCCCTAGTTGGGCGTCAGGGCCCGAATGGCCAATACTGCCCGGTTAGGCTCGTCCGGGGGGGGGAGGGGGAGAAAAAATGTACCTTCACAAGAGCTACACCTCGCTAAACTCATAGGTGGTATGAGTGCAATATTGGACACGGCGCCACATTGGGAAACGTGAGGGCCGTTTGCCAAGTGGGTGCCGATATGCACAGATAGACACTTGAAAAACGGACTCCATATATCAAAGAATGTGTCCAATGTCCCTGCGCGACTAGTATTCGAACTGCTAGTAAAGGTGAAGAGAAAACCCAAAATGGTGCCAAATAATGGGTGCACACGTACTGATGAAGGTACCCCCAAAGAGGGAAAAACCTACTCACATACAGGCTAATGAAGTATTGACAGGTTACAATGACCACTCTGTGTCGTGTAATTATGCATAGATACAGTACCGCAAATGGAGATCATAATTCGCTGACAAGATGTGAAAGTGCGTTCTAGATGCATTCCAATTTTCCTAGGCTAGTGCTATCAACCTAGGGGTGCACAACAACAGGACGTGACAGTCAAAACATCTTGAATACTGAGCCAGCTGTTAAAAAATAGAACATATTCACATACATTGGTCTCATTAGTCTATTTTGAATGTAGCCTGTCACAAATACATATTATATTGTTGAGAACATTCCAAAGTAACAATAAATAAGCATCCCACAAATGGACTGATGTTCCTAAACAAGTGTTGTTCAAGGGTCAGATTAGTGGGAAAGGGAGAGTACTCCCAAAACACCTACGACAAGCAACTCAATTAGCATAAAAATGTTTCCATTCAACAGATATATTCAAACCTGTTTTTACAGTGTCCAGTTTGTGCACTAGCTGTTGTTCAAGTCTGGTCAGTGCTTTGTCCCTATCTCCACCTCTTTTCTGTGAGGACAATTGTTGTATGATGGTCCACGATATGTCTTCATTGGTGTGTCCCATACGGTTGAAATGCTCAACAAGGGGCTTGTCCGGTACTTTGTTTTTAATGCAGGATCGATGCTCAGAAATCCGTTGTTTTATAGGCCTGGAGGTCTTGCCAATGTATAGTAGCAGACAGGGACAGCGTATTCCATAGATAACACACATGCTGTTGCAGTTTGTGTGAGTATTGAGGGTACGATGAAAGTCCTTGTGATCAAAGGTCTTCGTGGGGGTGGTGTAGCGACATGCCACACAATTCCCACAGGGGTAATGTCCCACAACACTGGGTAAGTTCCACAGTGTATTCGGAGTCTTGCATTCTTCAATATACGTATGTACCAAAGTATCCCTGAGGCGCATGTTCTTTTTGAACGCAAACATAGGTTTCTTGTCCAGGGTGCCCTTGTTTTTTATCATATGCCAATGCTTGTTGATCGTTTGTTTGGTGAGATTGCTCAACGGGCTAAAGGTAGTCACACATACCAATCTGTTCATCTCTTTTTTCTCTTTTGGTGTCAGGCAAACTGTTCTGTCCATGTTCAGTGCCCTTTTCTTTGCTTGTTTAATTGATTTTTTCGGGTACCCCCTCTCTTTCTTTTTTTTTAAACTTTGGTTTTATTAACATTTTCATAAACAAACATTGGGGCACTATATGCATTCACATGTAATCAAGAAACAGGCCTGAGGGCCACCGCCCTCCCCCCCCCACCACCCCAATGCAGTCCCACCCCCCAAAAAAAGAAAAAAGAAGGAAAAAACCCCACGTCGGGGCTTTGAAACGCGAGCTGTCTTAGTCTGGAGCTTGGAAGCGAGCTTGAGCGTTGACTTCTAGTTTGGCTGTGTTCCGTCTGCCGGTTCCCGGGCCCTGGGCCCCCACGCCGTTTCCAGTTCTCTGCTGCAGATCAATGGACATCCCATCCCCAGATCTGTTTCACCCCGTACCAGTTCGCTTGGAAGGAGGCCGAGTCATTGTTCACCATTGCCGTTAGTTTATCCATCAAGAACATGTTTTTGACCTTCTGTAGCCATTCCACCTTGGATGGAGTTTCTGGGCTCTTCCACTTTTGGGCAAGGGCTACCCTGCCCGCTCGTAGCATTGTTTCCCACATTCTCGGGTACCTCATTGGTTCCGTGTCCTCTGGGGGTAGGCCCAACAGCATGGTCAGAGGGTTTTGGGGGAGCATTTCCTCCGAGATTTTAGCGATACAGCCCCTTACCTCCACCCAATATGCCTGTACCTTCGGGCAGTGCCACCACATGTGTGCCCTCTACCCAACCTGGTCGCAACCCCTTGGGCATGTTGGGGAAACACCAGAGAACATTTTTGACAACTTTGCAGGGTCTCTGTGCCATCCCTGGAGGATTTTGAAGTTATGTTCCATATCCGCGGTAAATAAATTCCCGTGGAAGGCTATTTTAAAGATCCTGGACCAGGCGTCCTCCGAGATCTCTTCCCCTGCCAGCTCGTTCCAAAAAGAGCGGAACCGCCTCCTCTCCCCCAAATTGACAGTGTTCAAAATTTTATATACCCCTGAGACCGCCCCCTTCCTAGAAGTCGCTGTATCAAGAAATTTCTCAAAGGGGGTCAGTTGTCTTTTCAAGTCTTGACCCCAGGCCTGGTCACATAAGATGCCTTTCAAGCGGAGATATTCAAAGATGGTTAGTGATCCCTGACCAAGAGCGTCCCTCAATTCCTCGTATGTTAGGAATTCTCCCTCCCTGAACATCTGCCCTGCCCATTCCATCCCCGAGTCGGACCAGGACTGAGCACAGCGGAACCCCCTACTGCCCAGCATGAGGGGTTGGCTCCATAGGGAGGACATTGGGGATGGCCAAGACGTTAAATGTGCTGTCTGGGGGCCCTCCCGCCAGATTGCCCATAGAACACCTAATGTCGGGTGGGACTTCAGTCTATTCGGGATAAATTTTCGCGGGGCCCATAAAAGGTCCCGGACCTTTAGTGGATGGGTGTCCATGTCTTCCAGATAGGACCAGTATGTGCCCAGCCCCTCTTTCATATGCTCCAGAAGGACACGTAGCTGGGCGGCGCGATAGTAGAGTTGGAAATCTGGCAACCCGAACCCTCCCTCCTCCCTGGGTAGAGTCAGGACAGTTTTTGCGGTTCTCGGTGTCTTGCCCTGCCATATAAACTCACGGACCGCGTTTTGGAGGACCCTGAAGGTCTGGTCAGGGACGACCGCGGGAAGAGAGGTAAAGAGATACAACAACCGTGGAAGAATGTTCATCTTGACTGCCGTCATGCGGCCGTACCAGGACAGGATCATGGAGCCCCATCTCCTCAGGTCTGCCGTGATTCCCGCCATCACGGGATCCTAGTTAATAGGGGCAAGAATGGAAAGGTCCCTGGGGAGGAGGACACCTAGGTATCGGATGGCGGCTTTCCCCACTGTTATCCCCTCCAACCTGTCCAGGGAGTCCACACCTGGGTCTTGTGTTCTCATGGGGAGGAGGACCGATTTAGAAGCGTTAATTTTGAGCCCTGAGAAGCGCCCAAATGTGGCCATCAGAGACAAGAGGGGGGGAGCGAAAGCCGCGGGTCTACAAGGTAGGCCAGGATATCGTCTGCGAACAGGGATAGCTTAAATTCCACCTCACCTCTCTTGATGCCCTTGATATCTCTATGAGCTCTGATTGCGATGGCCAGGGGCTCCATTGCAAGGACATAAATTAGAGGGGAAAGCGGACATCCCCGCCTGGTTCCCCGCGAGAGGGAGAACGGATCCGATAGCCTGCCGTTCACCTGAACCCTAGCCTTCGGGGCCCTGTATAGAGCAGCCACCCAGTCCCGGATTTGTGGCCCAAAGCCCATTCTCTGAAGGGTGAGTGCCATGAATCGCCATTCGACCCTATCGAACGCCTTTTCAGAGTCCAAGGATAGGACGCTCGCGTTAAGGTCTGCCCTCTGTGCATGGTGCATCAGATCTATAGTTTTCCGAATGTTATCTGAGCCCTGACGACCCCCTATGAAACCCACTTGGTCTCCGTGGACTAGTTTCGGCAGGGCCCCCTCTATCCGCCTCCCAATCACCTTGGCCAGGATCTTCACGTCAGTATTCAACAGAGAAATGGGGCGGTAGGAGGGACACTCCGAGGGGTCCCTACCGTCCTTGGGGAGCACCACTATGATCGCCTCCATCATGGAGTCCGGGAGAGGGCCTCCCTCCAGCACTCCGTTGAACACCTTTACCAGATACGGGGCCAGGGTCGAGCGGAACCTTTTGTAAAAGGCTACTGAATAGCCATCCGCACCCGGAGAGATACCCCTCTTCATGCCGCTAATTACTCGCTCCACCTCATCCTCGGTCACCGGGCCCTCCAACCCCTCCGCCATTTCCCTGGAAAGGGCTGGGATCTGTATTGAATCTAGGAACCCCTTGATTTCCTCCTCATCCCCATTATATTCGGAAGAGTATAGTTTTTCATATCTGCGGAATGCCTCTCCTATGTGGGATGCGTCATGGCCTAATTTCCCCTCCTCATTTTTGACTGCTCTCACCATTTTACTCCTCTGGACCTCTCGCAGTTTCCAGGCTAAGATCCTGTCCACCTTGTCCCCCTTCTCATAGTATCTCTGTCTGACCAGCTGGAGACTTCTTTCGGTTTTTTGGAGGAGGAGTTCCTTCAACTGGAGTCTGTAGTCGGCCAGGGCGGCCCTCCTGTCGCCGTCCAGGGGCTCCGCGGGGGAGCCCCCTGGTTGAAATTGGGCGATTTTCTCCCTCGGGCGCCTTTCCTGGGCGGCCCTTACCCTCTTTTCCCGTGCTCCTATTTTAATCAGGACTCCTCGCAAGGTGGCCTTGAAGGCATCCCAAAGGGTGTGTAGTCCCACTTCCCCATTGTCGTTAAACTCAAAGAATTCAGTGATGGCCTCTAGTATCTCCTGCGCTAGTACCTCATCTTTTAGTAGAAAGTCATTGCACTTCCATCTTCCCCCACGGTCGCTCAGCCCTTCCCTCGCTATCGTGATCCTGACTAGGTCGTGGTCAGACCAGGGGACCGGCTCAACCCTATAGCCAGATATAGATGAGAACAGGGATTCGTCCACCAAGATGTAATCAATTCTGGAGGACGATGTATGGATTGCTGAATAGTACGTGAAGGAGGGGGTCTCGGGTCTGGGGGTTGGGATTGTGTCTACCAAGCCTATTTCCGAATTGACCCTCTGAAAAGTTTGGGCCGTGATTTCATCTGCTGCTCTGGGGATCCGGGGGCCTGTTCTTTTCCTGTCCCGGATTGGGTCCAGGACCTATTAAAGTCCCCACCCACCACCACCGTGCCGTGAACAAACAGCTTTAGCTTATCCCTCATCTCCTCCCAGAACTGGGCTTGGCCTTCGTTTGGACCATAGATGGCCCCCAGGGTGAGTGGGGCCCCCTGCAGGGTTCCTCGGACTAGCAGGTATCGGCCACCCGGGTCTTTCATTATGGTTTCTTTTTCGAAGTTGACTCCTCTAGCTAGTAGTATAGCCACTCCGCTATAGTATACCCTTATGGGAAGCGCTAAAGACCTCCCCAATCCCACCACCCCTCAATTTGGGTTCCTTCCCCAGAGGCCAGTGGGTCTCCTGCAAGAAGAGGATGTCGAGCTTGGTTCTTCGGAATTCCCTACTGACCAGGGATCTTTTTGTGGGAAAATTTAAGCCCCGAACATTGAGGGAGCCCACACCCAGGGCGGGCAGACCCTCCGCCATAATCTAAGAAATCTTCCCTCATGAACAACGACTGAATGATGCTCCTTCCCGAATGCTCCTTGAATTGTGCTCTGAACTCCCCTCTTCCCCCCACCCTTCCCACCCCGGAAGGCATGAAACTAAACCCCAACTGCCCCCCAACCCCAACACCGAACTGAACCCCCTCAACTTTCGTGTACCCCCCCTCCCCCCTCCCCGGCGTCCAGCCAAATAGTTCTGCCAGCACTGGCTCTTGGCCGGACCACCAGCCTGCCCCCTGCGGCCAGGCCAATCGCCCATGAAGCTATTCCTCTTGAGCCCCCCCAAACCCCCCCACGGCTGCATTCCTTTTTAAGAGACCCATATACTTGCTGTTCGTGGAGATGCAGTTAAAGAGTGAACCCCCAACTCCTCCGAGTACCAGTTAGGATCATGACAGATCGAGACCATTCTCAGTCCTCGGGATCGTTCCGCCCGCCTTCTTTCGCTGGCGATGGGGTGCTCATTTTCCTGAATTTGCGCGTCCCGGTTCTCTTTCTCCTGTCCCTCGACGGGCCAGGGTCTCCGAGTCCGCCCCCCCCGGGCCCGATGGGCCCCTCCGGGGGTTCGTGTCCACCACGTATTCCTGGATCGTACCACGGATGTCTTCTTCTGTAATCGGGGTCGATCTTTGGCCCATATATTCGAATGTCAGGGAGAAGGGATAGCCCCATCTGTAGCGTATCCCTTTGTCCTTTAGCAGCTGTGTGAGAGGGCGACACATTCTCCGCTTCGCCAATGTGTATGCGGAGACGTCCTGGTATATGGAAATCTGGGCGTTATTATAGGTGATTTCTCGGGCCTTCCTGGCCTCCTCCAGCACTTTAGTCTTTTCGGAGTAGTAGTGGAACCGGGCTAAAATCGAACGGGGGCCCCCCCGCTCTGCCCCGCGCTCTGTGCACTCTGTCGAACGTAGGCTCTGTCGTCATCTCCTCCGCAAACAAGAGAGTGATGATGTCCCGCACCGCTCTGGTGACGTCCCTCTCCGTTTCCCCCTCCATTTCGGGCACCCCGAAAATCCTGAGGTTGTTCCTCCTCTCCCTATTTTCGAAATCGTCCATCTGGCGGGCTCTCTCCTCCCTCTTTTCGAGGGCTTCTAGCCTCATGTTAAGTTGAATCTCTTGGGGTGCCGAGGTTGTTTGCTGCATCTCGACCTGGTGCAGTCTGTCTTCGATATTTTCCACCCTTTGATCAATTTTTTCAAACCTCTGTGCAATGTCTGTGCGCATGTCTCTGATTTCTTGTAAGATTGAGGCAAAGCCCCTTTCCATGGCTGAGGAGGAAGGGGCTGAGTCTTCCGACTGGGCCATGGTTCTTTTCCGACTTGTGCCTCCGTCGCCTTTTTTGCCCTCCTGGAAGCGATATACCTGTAGGGACTCCCGCCAGCTCATCGAGTGTCTTCCCGTAGTCCACTGTCCGGGCCTCAATGTCCCTGGCGGAGGGGTGAGGCCGCTCTCCTGGGGGGCGTCCGCGGGGGGGACTCCGGGGCCAAGGGATCGCCCACCGGGGCAGCCCCGTCCCGGGCCGGGTCCCGCCGGGGTTGTAGAGCGTTGCACTTAGTAGGGGGGGGGCGGGCACATGCCCCACCGTCTCCTGGTGGGGGCCTCACACCCCGTCCAAACTCCTCTTGGGGGGTCGGGGCCTTTACTGGATACCCCTTGGAAGGGCGTCGGGAGCCCCGTGGCCCGTGGGGCACGTGTTGTGGATATCTTTGAGTCAGCAGGGGTGGAAGGGCGTTCCAGGACCACTGGTGGCCCAGCTGTTTGTCTGTGTCCTTTTGTTATGTGTCTTCCTTCTCTCTTCTCTTCTTGCTTGTTGGTTTTTTTTTTAATTTTTTTTTTTTTAATTATTTCTTCCCCCCCTTTCTTTTCCAATCTTTTCTCCTTCCCCTCTTTTTTCCTCTTCTTTTTCCCCTCTTCTTTTTCTTCCCCCCCCCTTTCCCTTCACTTTTGATTTCCCCTCCTGGGGGTGGGGGGTCACCCCCGGGCGGGCACACGCCCCGCCTGCGACCAGCGGGGGCCTCTCACCCAAGTGACCCCCTGTCCGTCAATGTCGTTGTGTTGGGGGGGTGGGGCCTTGCCTCCGGCGTGCTCCGGGGGTCCGCACGCCTGCGGGGAACAGTCCTCGGGCCTCCGCTGCCTCGCCTCACCTCCGCTGATGTGCCTGCGTCCAAAGATCCAGGGGGGAGGGGGCGCCCTCCACCCCCGGCCCACGCCGTCCACCCGATCACTCCTCCGTGCGGGTCACTCCGTCTTCTCCTCGGGAGCGGGCCTCCCGGACGTGACCAGCCAGGCCGGGGAGAAGCGGGGGGGAAGGGGGCCGGACCGCAGACCGAGGACCGCTGCGGCGTCCCCGGGCCGACGCCGACCCGTTCCCCGCCTCTGTTCGGCGAGAAGGATAGTCGAGGGGGGGGGCGGGCCGGGCTATGGGCCTGCCAGGCCTCGGGAAGGGTCCGCCTCTCCTGCTGCTCAGCGGCTCTCCAAGCCGCGCTCCTCACCCCAAGCGGGGAGTCTCGATCGCGGAGCCTCCGCTTCCCGGGGGTCTCGAAGGCCGCTCCTTCGCCCCAGGGGTGCACGGGGGGGGCGCACCGCGGAATTGTTGTGGCGTGCCCGCCAGGGGGGCCGGGGGGGGCTCAATCCCTTGCCAAAGCCCGGCCACAGCGGGAGCTCCGCACTCAGGCAGCCATTGCCTGCGCGCCCCCTGGTGGCCACCCCTACCCCCTCTCTTTCAAACGATTTTGTAGGTCATTGGCGTGTAGTTCGTATTTCTCTTTGTCAGAGCAATTGCGTCTGATCCTCAGGAACTGGCCGTAAGGTAAATTGTATCTTAGGCCCTGAGGATGATAGCTGGTAAAATGCAACAGGCTATTCCGGTCGGTGGGTTTTCTGTATAGTTCTGTTTGGAGGATGTTTCCTGACCTATAGATGTGTAAGTCCAGAAAATCAACCGCCTGAAAGCTCCAATCAATGGTAAAACGAATATGCTCATTGCATTGGTTGATCCATTGGTGAAAAAGGAGTAAGCTGGCTGCTGTGCCTGTCCAAATGAGTAGTACATCATCAATGTACCGTCTCCATACTAGAATTTGTGGTCTGTATGGGTTCGAATCATGGTGTATATGATCTAATTCGTACTGTGCCATATACAAATTGGCTACATCGCGGGCAAAAGTGGCCACCATGCTCACACCCTTTATCTGTTGATACAGTTGGTCCTTGAAGAGAAAAAAGTTTTCAGACATTGCAAGTCTTGCACACTCCAGGATGAAGTCTGTTGGCGTAGTCGTGACATCATTCCTTCGATTGAGGCAGGTCTTCAAAGCTTCAAGTTCTTCGCGTTGTGGAATTGACGTATATAAAGCTTCAACGTCCGTTGTAGCCAAAATACAGTGTTGTGGTAAAACAAGGTCTTGTAGGAGCAGAATAACAGCAGTGGAATCCTTAATGTACGAGGGCATCTTATTTATGAAGGGTTTTAAAAAATAGTCTGTGTAGTGGTTCCAAAAGGGAGTCACACGCTGACACAATTGGTCTACCTGGTGGTTGTGTGGAATTTTTGTGGATCTTAGGTAGAATGTAAAAGGCCGGTATCCTTGGGTGTTACTTGTTCAGGAAATGCCGTTCTCCCTCGCAGATCCAACCTTCTTGTTCCGCATGTCTAGTGAGGCTGATGATTTCTTCCTGTAGCCTCATGGTCGGGTCACTTCTTAGCATCTTATAAGATGTGTCATCGGCCAAAAGGCGACGGCATTCTTTGTCGTAATCAACTGTAGACATAAAAATAATACCACCACCTTTGTCTGCCGGTTTCAGAGTTATTATGAGGTCTTGTCTGAGGTCAGCTAGAGATTTCCTTTCTGTCTTAGGCCGAAACACTGTTGTGTCGACCACTATACTTCACATGAACAGTGGACAGTTCAAACACTGTTGTTATTGTGATTTTTTCAGTTTATGTGAATAATTGTTGATTTTTGTCTCCATTGCACAACTGCTCTGACAATAATTCTTTACGGTTGTATGTTTGTACATTAAGATCCTCTCTTGGTACGGATCATACTCATTTGTATTGTTGTTCCAGAATACCCCTGGGTACTCTATCTCAAAAATATTAAAATACATCAATGTGAAATAATGTTTCTGAGGCTTGTGGAATCTGCTTAGATCACATGCTGTGCATAGGCCGACATCTAGTGGAAGCTGCGGAGTATTACAGTTTGTTTTTCGAAAATCGAAAATGGGCGTCGACACAGGGCGTGCCAGTAATACTATCCCTAGTGTGACGTCCACTGTACCCATGATCCCTCACGCGTCTAGGATCCCCAGATTGTTTTTTTCCGCCATTCTGGTCGGAAGCACTTCATCGGAGTTCCCTGGCTTTGCCATATTTGCACTCAAAACTAATTCTAATTTGCCCCGTTTTGTCACCCTTACGTCGATCAACATCTCGACGCCGAACCGGGGAGGAGATCAACGTCGAATACCCGACGGATTGGGCCTTGAGGCTTCCGCCTCGGCTCTGGGCCGCTGGCATCGGCCCTACAAGTAGGGAGAGTGGGGGGTGGTACACTTCCACACTCGGATATATATATAATCATATAGACACCTTCTTACCTACACACACTTGCCCGCTGCCCACAGGCGCGTATGGAGGGTACGCCCTTTCAGTTTTGCCCCAAGTGTAATAAGAAATACCCTTGGGTAGATAAGCACGCTACGTGCAATCTTTGCCTGCCCAGAGACCACCCCGAGGCGGGTTGCAGGGCCTCTAGTAGGTTTAAGACCAAAACTCTTAAGGACCGCTCCACCAAGCGTTGGGCCCACCACGCCAAGCTAGCAGCTATGGAGGCGGAGGGTACCTTCAGCGACGGCAGCGACGCCGGACTTTCGGACGGCGAGGGCACCAAGGCGTCGAAAGACAGCCTAACGCACGTCCCCGGCCTCGGAAGGTCGTCCGTCCCGGCGACTATGGGGAAGTCCCCCGGCAACAAAAGCGTTACACATACACACGCTAAACACAAAAAAGCCACCCGAGATTCGACGTCGTCGAAACCTCGAAAAGAGGCACAGAAGGAGCGGTCCGAAAGGACGTCCTCTGGGCGGTCCCGGTCGAGGTCACCGCACGACGTCAGGCAAGCCTCCACACTTGCACATAGTGCCTCGCCCATTAACATCACGGAAGATCACTCGTCCGGAGACGAACACGACTTCCATCCCCAGCCTGCACCCCAGGAAAAGGGTACATCACTTGGGAGTAAGGAGGGCCCAGTTTCGAAGCCTAGTTCGAAACACAGGCATTCCACCTCCGATCCTCGACGCCAGGCGTCGAAAGATAAGGGAAATGGTAAACACACTTCCACCCACGGGGAAGGGGGTAAGCAGCAACGGAAACAACCCTTGCAATCCTCCACAACAAGAGAACTGACTTCCCCGTCCAAGTCTTCTCAGGGACAGTCCATAGAAAGTTCCAGCAAGGTCACCCCAAGCTCCAAACTCTGGTCATGCGAGGACATTGACAGAGTAATGTCAAGGATGTCTTCCTTGGCAAATTTCTTCGAAAGACACCCTGACCAACTCCTAGCTTTAAACCCTCAGGAATCTTCTCCCTCAGGTTCAAGGGACCCTATCCCTTCAAATAAAAGGCCCCGGGTCGAGACACCATTAAGGGCTTCAGACCCCTTTGAGGTCCAACCCTATTCTTGCCTTTTCCCTACAGGCCAAGGAGACTCTTCCCTTATAGAGGGTCAAGAATTTGAGACGCCAGAAGATCTCGCAGTGTCAGATTATTACGGGGAGGACGAAGACGAGGATGAGCCAGAAAATAGCCCAGATATTTTCAGAATGGACTCACCAGTCGAAAGGGAAGCCCCAGTGTCTGATTCCCCAATAGATAATCAGCCCCTCCTGAATGAACTGCTCTCTCGGGCAGCTAACCATTTCCACATAGACACACAAGGTGTCCAAGAAGAGAGGGACTTCGCGGAGGAACTAATAGGGGAAAGGAAGACAGTAGCCCAGACCATTCCCATCCTGAAATCTATTCAACGCAGAATAGCACCATCCCTTATCAACCCAAACCTGACAAGACCTGTAAACCCGAGAGTAGAGAAGCTGTTTAAAGCAGCCCAGTCGGACCCTCTATATATTAGAGGTCAACTTAAGCCAGACTCTCTAGTCGTAACTAACACCCGCAAGAGAGCTGGAACCCCATTATCTTCCTCTGAGGCTCCCCCCGACAAGGAAAGTAAGAAACTCTATGGTTTTGGTAGAAAAGTAGCTTCCACGGCAGCCTACCAAACCAGAATCGCGAATTCCACCACACTGTTGGCCAGCTACAACTGCCATCAGTGGGAAGAAGTGGCAGCACTAATAGATTCCGCTCCCGAACCCCTTAAGAGCCAGCTATCTCGCATTTGTGCAGAGGGAAGAAACGTCTCAGGCTGCATTTTAAAAGCAACTTTGGACGCCGCAGACAATGCGGGTAGAATTATAGCAGAGGGGACTGTCATCAAAAGACATGCTTGGTTGAGACAGTCGGGATTCAAAGCAGAAACACAAGCTGCACTCTTAGACAAACCGGTGGAAAGTGATCTCCTGTTTGGAAAGGCAGTCGAGGACGCTCTAAAAAACGCTAAGGAGGAATTCGACACCCTCAAATCCCTTGGCCAGTTAACTACAAAACCACCTAACCAAAGAGGGAACGGCAATTTTCGTCGCCCCCGCGGCCAAAATTCCAATAGAGGAAATAGCTATTCCCACACCCAGGGTACACAGTGGAACACCAACTCACAACAGTCTACCCAGGGGTATGGTAGGGCTAGTAGAAGAGGACGTGGTAGAGGCAGAGGCAGCCCCAGTAAAGGAGGCGGCACGCCTCCACCAAAGCAGTGACGCTCATTTCAGGGTCCCTTCCCATACAACCCCAGTAGGGGGACGAATATCCAGCTTCACCCAGGCATGGGAAGGGATAACATCCGACAGGTGGGTGCTGTCAACGGTATCCAATGGGTACTGTATAGAACTACTGCAACGTCCCCGAAACCATCCTCCAAGACAAAAAGTCCACTCTTTAGAACATCAGAAGATCCTCCTCGAGGAGATCTACAATCTGCTCCAAAAGGACGCGATAGAAATCGTCCCAAGCCACCAGGTAAACAAGGGTATTTATTCAACTTATTTCCTTGTTCCAAAGAAAGACTTAACAATGCGCCCAGTATTTGACTTGCGGCCTGCCAACAAGTATGTCAAGCCCCAAAAGTTTCGTATGACTACACTACAAGAGGTAATCCCCCTCCTAAAAAAGGGGGATTACATGGCAACTTTGGATATGAAAGATGCCTATTTTCATATTTCCATGCTCCCAGCGCACAGAAAGTACCTACGCTTCAAGGTGGACAGCCAACACTATCAGTTCAAAGTGCTGCCCTTCGGGATAGCTTCGGCACCAAGGGTATTCACCAAGGTACTGGCGGTGGCGGCTGCACACCTACGCAGGAAAGCTATCCCAGTATACCCTTATCTGGACGACTGGCTCATAACGGGGGAAACCCCAGTGATTTGCAGGACAAACATTCAAAGGACTATCGACCTCCTTCACGAATTAGGCTTCTCCATCAACGAGAAGAAATCAAGCCTAGTGCCAAGCACCTCCAAACAGTTCCTAGGAGCTATCCTGGATACTCAAAGAGGGTTAACGTTTCCTTCAGAGGAAAGAATTCGGAATATACTACTGCAAATTCCGCAATATCAGGCCGGTCGCCAAATAACGGTACGCAGGGCAATGCGTTTACTGGGCATGTTGGCTTCATGCATTTACCTGGTCCCCCACGCGCGACTGCGCATGCGTCCCATGCAGGAATGGTTGGCGAAACAGTGGTCTCAGGCAAGGGGTCAGTGGGACGATCTAGTGGTCGTTTCGCCAACATTGGTACAAAGCCTTCACTGGTGGACAAGAGTAAATCTTGCTCAGGGGAAACCTTTTCACGATCCTGAGGTACAGGCAATAGTCACTACCGATGCATGCCTCACTGGGTGGGGAGCTCACCATCTCCTCCACACAGCCCAAGGTCTCTGGTCTCCCTCAGTAGCCAGGAACCACATCAACCTGCTAGAACTTCTGGCAGTATTCAGAGCACTTCTAGCATTCAAGCCCTACCTGCTCAACCTGGCAGTGCAAATCCGGACGGACAGCACAACAGCCATGTTCTACCTGAACAAGCAAGGAGGGACTCGTTCACCAAATCTGTCCAAGCTTGCCCAGAAAATCTGGATATGGGCACTCAGAAGGAACATCTTCCTGTCAGCACAACATGTTCCAGGGGAACTCAATTCCCTAGCGGATGCTTTAAGCAGAGACTCCCTCCCAGAGGAACACGAATGGGTTCTACACAAAGAGGTCGTAGAAGACATCTTCTCTCAGTGGGGTTGCCCCACTATAGACTTATTCGCCACAAGCGAAAACGGACAATGCCCAGGATTTGCATCCAGGTTCCCCCAACCAGACTCCCAGGGGAACGCCCTGTGGATGAACTGGTCAGGGATGTTTGCGTACGCTTTTCCACCAACTCCTCTCATCAGGAAGGTGGTCAACAAGATGAACAGAGAGTCGATGACGCTCGTCCTAATTGCTCCCATGTGGGCAAGACAACCTTGGTTCCCACACTTACGCAGGATGGCGGTGTGCGAACCCATCAGACTTCCAACCTGGTACAACCTTCTGTCCCAGCACCAGGGTCAAACAGTGCATCCTCAACCCAACTCAATGAACCTCGCAGCATGGCTCCTGAGGTCATAGAGTTTGGACATCTCAATCTACCACAAAGATGTATGGACATCCTAAAAGAATCTAGGAAACCAAACACAAGGCACTGCTACTTTGACAAATGGAGGAGATTTGTTATTTGGTGCCAAAATAAACAAATCAACCCAATTGAATGCACTCCTTCCACTATTGTTACATACATGCTCCACCTGCTAGATGCAGGTCTGGTTTTTAACTCACTCAAGGTGCACCTGGCAGCTCTATCAGCCTACACCACCTCCCATAACAAGGTATCGTGGTGGAAAATACCAGTGATTAAAGCTTTCATGGAAGGAGTAAAGAGACTTCATCCTCCAATTTCCAACCCACCACCAGGATGGGACCTGAACGTGGTGCTAGCTAAACTCATGGGCCCGCCCTTCGAGCCCATGCATAAAAGTAGTCTCAAACATCTGACTTATAAAACAGCCTTCTTAGTAGCCATTACTTCTATAAGAAGGGTCAGTGAAATCCAGGCTCTGTCAGTGCAGGATCCCTTCTTTACTGTCCACAAGGACAAACTGGTTTTACGCACACACCCTAGGTTCTCACCTAAATTTATCTCTAAATTCCACGTAAACCAGTCCATCGAGCTTCCTGCTTTCTTCCAAAACCCACAAAGCTCGGCTGAGGTGAAACTACACACACTAGATGTGCGTAGGGCGGTCCTCTACTATGTAAACAAGACCAGACCGTTACGAAAAACAGATCAGCTGTTTGTCTCCGTAGCTACAGGCAGAGAGGGAGATCGCGTCTCTAAGGGTGCCATCTCTAAGTGGATTGTTAACTGTATCCAGCTGTGTTACTCACTCGCTGAAAAGACTCTGCCTTTCACGCCTAGGGCCCACTCTACAAGAGGTATTGGGGCCACTCTGGCTTTCATTGCAAATGTACCCCTTGACACCATTTGCAAAGCAGCTACTTGGAGCTCTATTCACACTTTTACTCAGCACTACTGCATTGACACTCATTCCAAGACAGATACACAAGTGGGACAAGCGGTTCTAAGACATTTATTTGCTCATGACCCTTCTCACACCCCACCTCCTTCTTCAGGTACTGCTCGCTAATCTATGCACAGCATGTGATCTAAGCAGATTCCACAAGCCTCAGAAGGGATACATTACTCACCGTAATCGTATTTCTGATGCTTGTATCTGCTTAGATTCACATGCGACCCACCCTTCCTCCCCTCTGAGAGAAGGCGCATGGTTGCTTGTAGTCCTACCTTTCTACCTATCTGCTTGGATTATCTGTACTCACGCTACTCCTCATGCTACCTCATGTCAGGAAAAACACAATCTGGGGATCCTAGACGCGTGAGGGATCATGGGTACAGTGGACGTCACACTAGGGATAGTATTACTGGCACGCCCTGTGTCGACACCCATTTTCGATTTTCGAAAAACAAACTGTAATACTCCGCAGCTTCCACTAGATGTCGGCCTATGCACAGCATGTGAATCTAAGCAGATACAAGCATCAGAAATACGATTACGGTGAGTAATGTATCCCATATGAAGTCACATGTATACATTGTGTTTTTTGGGAGTTGAAGGACCTCTCACCCTGAAAAATTGTGTTTTGTTAATCCAAATTTACCTACCTGGGCTTTTCAGGGTTTTGCCAGGCACCCTATTATTTAAGTTCTGTCTAGATATCAGGCTGCTCTAAAATTCTACCTGAACAAAACCAAGAGCTTCTGCAAATCGGAGGCTCTCTTTGTCACCTTTGGTGGGTCAAGGGCAGGCTATCTAGCTTCTAAGGCCTCCATAGCAAGAATGATGGTTGCGGCCATCAAGGAGGCTTATGAGGGGCAGCACAAACCATGTTCCGAGGCATGTCATCAGTAAGGCAGCTACATGGGCCACGCCTTTGGCCTTCTGCAAGCACTACCGCTTGGATGCCAACTCCAGGTCGGACAGTATGGAGGAAAGGGGAGTATGGACTAGGAGTATGTTAGTCAATAGAGTGAGTAACTTATAGTATATTGATGTTTCAACCTGTTGAATTGGAGGGTTAGCCCCAGAGCTTGACTCAGAGGACTCCTTCTGCAAATCCACTGATTGTATAGAGCATTTAGAGGCCTCATTCTGGATAGCTGCCACGATGACCCTCTCACAAACTAAAATGCGCTCTTCTATTTTCCACGCCATTGCGTGTAAATGTGTCCAGCAAGGATTGGGAGCCCCCAGTTTTTTCTCTCAAGCCTCTTAGAGTGTTTAAATTGGGGGCTCATGGAGTAATTTAAAAACGGCACAAAACTCGAATATCCAGTTTCCAATATAAACCGAAAAGAGAAATAAAAATGGTTTAGAAACTGATCAAAATGTAAAAAGGTTTCCAAATAAGGCAAAATCCAATGCCATAGAAGATTAAAAAAAACTGCTAAGGCTCAGGGCGTAATGATAACCTTGCTTCCCTCTCAGGGCCCCACCCCAACGGCAGTGTGAGGCCAGGGTGTAGCAAGGTGTCAGACCAGGATAATGCATTAGCCGTAGGGCAAAGCTTAACGAGGCGTACCTTGGCTTGTGTAATAGTGCCTTACTATTATGTTAACCAAATGTTTAAAGCGCAACTAAAATCAGCAAAAGATCAGTAATTAAAAAGAAAAGTCTTCAGTGCCTTTTGAAAGGAAAAATGGTCCACCTACCGTAGATTTACATAAACGAGGAACCTGAAGCAAGTATAAGTTAGTAGAGCGGAGGTACTGAGGGGGATAATATCTCCTGGTTTTCTGACAGAGGAAGAATGTTCCACCACCATGATGGGCTATACACAGAAATTTAAATTTAATATGGTCCTCAATGGGGAGCCAGTGGAGCTTCCTGAGCACTGCAGAGGTACGGCCAAATTAGGAAAGCCCCATAGTCAGATGGCCTGCAGAGTTCTGAACCGACCCTGGGGGTGGTATTAGCTGGAAGGAGAAGGTCCCCAAGGGAATGGGAGGATTCCATTGGGAGAGACGCTGTATTTGTCTTTCTCAGAGGAGGAAGTGTCAGTGATACCGGAGTTTGTAATGGCTTGTTAGCAGAAGGAGCCTTTTTTTCCCCCCCAAGACTTAAAACTTTTGATTGGTTGATCTCAATTGCAGCATCAACATGGTGTCCAATACACCTTGCGCCTGGTCAGATCACCATATAATAACCTTCAATATCAAAGCTAATAACTACTGTTCTAAAAAGAACATCTCACCACCTATCAGCACGAGAAACAAAAGGGACATAAAGAGTGAGAAATTGCTCCCACTAATACTACCCATACTAAACAATGCCACTGAGTTGAGCGCTGACCCTACGGCCCTAGTTGACACCTATAATCAAACCCTACACAAAGCCATTAATACTATTCTCCCCCTTCAATTACAGAAATCCAAACCACATGTACACCTTAACTCTTGGTTCACATTGCACCTTTGAACACTACATAAGGAAAAAAGAAATGCAGAGGCCCGATGGAAAAGCCTACTTTCAGTCGTGAATAAGAACAGCCTTATACTAGCATCCCTCAACTACAATGAGCCAATCCTCTAAGCCAAAAAAGACACTTAATGACAATCGTATCTCGCAAGCTAAGACGAGTACTAAATAGCTCTTTACGATACTTAAAGAACTAGAATCGCCTGCAGCTCCCCCCGATACCTGTTTCAAAGATAGTACATGGTGCTCTAATATTCAAAAAGCACTCTTAGATAAAATCACATGCTACAAACTATAATCAATGCCAAACAAAGCAGTTTATCTACTGGCTCACAGTATAGTACTCCCACCAGAGCTTCTGACCCCCCTCAACACACCCACAAACCTTTTAACTTCTCACCACTCTTCATCAAAGAGGTAGAAAATATCCTCAAACTTAAACCATTTAACTGCCAGGGCGACAAATGTCCAGCCCCCATCATTAAGGAGGCTTCTAATGAACTAGCCCCATTCATCACCGCCTTAATAAACTCCTCATTCAACAGAGGCATCGTGCCTAACAACCTCAAGGATGTCTGGGTCCTCCCCCTACTTAAAAACGTCATTAGACCCAAGCACCCCCACCAATTACAGGTCCATCACCACCATCATCTTCTTACTCAACATCCTGGACAGAGCAGCTTGACTGCAGATCGAGGACTATCTAGAACCTAATAACCTCCTTGGCCTCAGACAATCTGGTTTCCAATCTAGGCATGGAACCGAAACAGCCTTAATCGATTTAGAAACCCAAATCGAGGACCTTAAAGATAACGGCAAGCTGGCCCTCCTCCTACTGCTCGACTTATCGGCAGCATTTGATCTGGTCAACCATCAAATACTTTGCCAACATCTCAAATCCACAGCCCACTTCTCCGACAAAGCCACCACCTGGATCTATGAGGGTCTTCTCCCCGCTGGCCTCTGCTGAACCGTCTCCAGTTCTGTATGGGGTCCCCCAAGAATCATGTCTATCACCAACACTCTATAATGTGTTTACAAAGCCCCTCTTCAATATTCTGGACTATTTGGATGTCACCTACACTAATTACACAGATGACACTCAAATACTCATCCCCATCACTGGAGACCACAAAGTGGACTCCAAAGCACTAAACGTTGTCTATCTGGTCATCAGGCCTGGATGGCACAACATGGGCTCTGTCTTAACGACGATAAGGCAGAGCCATTCCTCCTTGGATCCCAACCAAGACTCAACAGATTAGATCCAGCCTTCAACTCTTTCATCATCGATGGCAACACCATAAACGTATCCAACGACACAAAAACCCTAGGCACATATCTTGACTCTACACTATCCTTAACAAGACAAAATAATGCCATAGTCTCCTCAACAGCCTACACCTGTAAACCTATCACCATCTGTTGACCACTCCTTACCACGCCAACTGCACTACCCTTGCTAGAACGCTCATCATGTCGATACTCGACTATTGCAACATGCTCTATCTAGGGACCAGCCAACAGAATTCAAATAAGCTACATGTAACACAAAATAACACCATCAGGGCAGCACTAAATATCCTGAGAAATCATCATCCCACCCCACCCCAAGAATCACCCTCAAATCACTGTCACTTACACATAAATGCCTTGCCAATCAGGCACCAAAATAGCTTTGGAACCGATTCACACCAAACACTTCTGATCGCCCTCATAGAGCAGACCAAGTACACTGCCTCCTATTACCAAGGTTCAAGCTGCAGAAAGCAGGGAGGTTGCAGTTTCACGGTGCTCACCACCAGGCTGTGGAGTTCGCTACCCAACCCACTCAGATCAGAATCCTCATTCCACTCCTTCAGAAGTAAAGCTAAAACCTGGCTTGTAGCGCAGGACCACAAAAGCCAACACCTGACACATTGCTCATGACAACTTAAGTTTGGCTTCTTGCAGAACACCACTGTAAATATCTACTGTATGTAAATGGATATGTAAAATCTGTATCCTTTGTATATTTATGTAACTGTAACCTTTTAAGAAATGCGCCCAGATGCCTTTGGGCCAGACGCGTTATACAAATAAACAAAAATACAAATACTAATTATCTTGAAGATGGTGAAAACTGTTACAACAAGTCGTATGTTGGGAATGAAAATCCCCCTTCCAAAATCATGAAAACCTTTATTGGATCCTTATAACAATCTTTTAAAAAGTTCATTAAGAATAAAGAGGAATTTTGTAATCCTAGTCCCATTATTAATAGTAAATTGAACATTGGGGACTTCAAATCCTGCAATGTCCAAAGTACTGGGATGAAGAAGAGGGATGCAGAGGCACTCATCTGCAAGTTGCAGGTTAATAGGGCTAATAATCCACACCTGAGGGAGGCATAAAAGGCCCCCTCAGGTACAGGCCATAGAGAGTAGCAGAGAGAGCAGTAACAGGAGGTGGAGTGGCTGCTGTAACTCCATATTGCAGCTGAAACTAAAGGAGAAGGGAAACTCCGGAGTCGCTGTAGTTTGCAGTACGAATGCTGGCTCTTAGAGTGTCTCTTCCTTCAGAGACTTTGGTTGCATAGATTGTGCAGCAGGAAGCGTTATCTGTGGCTGCAGAGGTAGCATGGCAGGAAGCATAAACGTGAGCTTTCCCCACATTAAGGCAGGCTCTGTGGTGGCAGGCGAGCACCAGAGATCCTTTGGAACAAGGAACGCTCCTTGTCTGACTACCGCAGGCCAGGAAAGACCGATTGAAGCAGTTTTTCTGGTATCAGGTAAAATATCCCCATATATACGGTCGCCGTAAATAATATCGCCGGGAAAATGTTGTGGCAATATTATTTGGGTGACCATATATATGGGGGCAGGGGCAAAAAAAAAAAAAATGTTGTTCCATGCAATAATGTCGCCACAAAAAAACTGCCTTTTTTCGGCGATATTTTTGCATGGCGAGATTTTTGTGGCGACATTATTACATGGAACCGTTTTTCTTAGCGCCCTGGGCAGAAGAAGCCAAACACCCACAGGCAGTGGAGCGAGCAGATGTGCAAGCCAAACCCAGAGATTTCAGTAGTAATTTGTGACCAGAGAGTGCTCCGTAACCGCCCGCTGGCCAAGCTCGTGAGTTTTGAATATCAAACAAATGAAAGAAAAGCAAAATGGCAGCAATAGAAGTGTTTTGAATGTCGAACTAATTTGAAGCAGAAATATAATTATTTTAAAAACCAAACTGATACTAAGTGTAGAAAGCGGCAATACAAAAACTTGGCAAACCGACCAGTCAAGTTTCTGGTGATTTTGAAGGTCAGAATAATTAACAACACGAGAGGGCAATATCTTTAGAAACCAATATAAAAAACTGTTGCCAAAGCCAAAAGAATACTATAACCAATCCATTTAAAAAGAACTATCATTACCAAAGCCAAGGGAAGCCCATTAAGAAGCAGTTGTTTATAGACCATATTGTCAGAGGGAGAAAGAAGCATTAGGGGGAACTGACCTAAACAATCATTGCCTAAACCAAAGAAGAGCAGGATTAAGGGAGTATCATTATAAGTACTTGGTTGGTGCAAGAGTGGGAAAACGAGTGGCAGGAAGGCTGCCCTTCTGGCAGAAGGTATTCAGGAGGAGAGGAGCATAACATACATTGCATGTGGCATTGAAAGTATGGAACAGACAGCAGCAATGTATCTCATGTTTTCCTAGAAAACGTTGTCATATCGGTTTGTGATCAAATCAAACGACTTTTTGATTTGTGTGAGGAAAAACAAAACCACTGAAGTACTTGTAGTAGTATTTATTTTTAATTGTTTTAATTGTTTTATTACAAACCTTTCAACAGTAAGAAAAGCTGACATGTTCAGAATACACATGTCCAAGGTTCCTCACCACATAGTAGTTTTACTAGTCCTGGCAGAAGAATACACCAGGACCAGGGACCTTGTAGTGTAGGCCTGGCTGGTGAGTGGCCCAGGCAGAAGTCATTAAATTACTATGGTGTGGTTAAAAGTGTTGATGAAGTGGCAAAACCACAAAAACATATGTGAATAGTTGTGGAATCATCTTGACAAACCAATCTTGCTGATGCAAGATTTTTGTGAACTGTTAGAGTTGTCCTGACAGAGCCTTTTTGTTGATCTTGATGAACTGTGGAAGCTTACTTATTTTCTGAAGAAATGTTGTGTAGAACTCTCTGCTCCAAGTGGAGAGATAAAAGATGTGTTGAACATTTTGAACTGTTGGTCAAGTCCAATTCAGAGACTTCTTGGAACTCTATCGGAATTGTGTTGCAAGATGGGATTCACTTAATCTTTTGAGCTGTCGGTTGAAATTTTGTTTGAATCTCTGAAAGAGGGACTCACCCAGGTAACAAGGAGAAACAGTTACCTGGTCTTGAATATAACTGTTATTCTTTTGTGGATCTGAATTGCCATATGTTACCTTGTTGTGTTTGTTGTATGTACAAGTGTGAGGGACAACATTGTTTAGTTAGAGGCTTTCCTTTAGTTTTATTTAGGCAGAGAAATCCTCGTCTGGGCAGGGATAGTGAGGTGTTTATCAAACCCTTTTTGATTTTAATAAAATAGCATCTTTTGAAAAAAAAACTCAAAGTTGTCCGCCTCACATTTCTGATCCCTCATTGCCAAAGCCAAGAAAGAAGCAGAATACATCTGTATCCTTGTCAATATTTGGTTACTGGCGCAGTGGGGAAACAAAAGTGGCAAAGAGTCTGCCCTTCTGAAGAAGGTTATTCAGAGGGAGAGAAGCATACTTTGCAGAGGAATCTTAAAGAGCACAAAGGTGAATCAAATGTTTAATGATGCTAACCAAAGAACATTGTGAAGTTTTTGCAAACATGTTCAAGATGAAGGTTACCACAGAAGCACGTTTTATTTTGTGAAGAGCTCTTAGCGGCAGGGGACTATGCTCGGATGTAGTTGTAGGCCTGGCATGGGACTAGACCAGGTAGTAGTTGACAAAGTGCTGAACTGTGGTCCTGATACACAATGTTCTATCATTTATGCTGCTGTAGGAAGAATTGTAGAATCCTGCTTTGGAGAAGTTACATTTCTTGAAAGCATTCAGTTGTGGCAAAAATCATCCCGACAAGGACACTTTGTATTACCTTGTGGAGAAAATTATTTTGAACTTCATTTGTATGCGAAGAAGAGAAAGAACACTGTATTTTGAAGTATTGGAACTTTCTATTGTCCAGTGGAAGTTACAGAGAACTGTGTGAGAACGTTGTTACCAACCAGGACTTTCTTACTTTCTTTTCAACTGTGTAACAAGAACCCTGGTTGAATCTGGGCAAGGGGAATTCACCCGGATTACAAGCCAGGACTATGTTCATATTACAGGTTCAATTGTGATGTTATTTTGTTGTGTTGAACTTTCATGCATTACCCTATTGATGTATTTAATGTATGTAAGAGTGAGGGACAGATATACATTGTTAATGTTTCTGTTAGTTACTTTAGGCAGGGAATTCCTTGTTGGGGTAGGGACAGTTAAGTGTTTATCCAAACCTTTTGATTTAATAAAATGATGAATTTTGACTACTCTATACAAAGTCGTCCGCCTCACATTTCTGACCCCTCACAGTAGGCACTGGGAAAGCTGCTTGGCTGTCTACACGTCAATACTACAGCACCTTATGGCACTATGTCCTGTACCTCTACAGGAGTGTGGTGGGGCATGCTGCACTCGAGTACCTATAAGTGATTTGTGAAAGCCCTTGATTGTTTGACCCAAGCATCTCTTGATATTGCTTTCTGTTAGGAAAGATAGTCTTCTTGCAATTCTCCCTCCAGAGATTTTTGTTTGTTTTGATACCACTTGTAGAGTTTCCAGACTTCATTGCAGGCTTGTTCTTCTGTCTTGCTTCCTTTTGTGAGGTTCATCTAGACAGAAGAGATACTTTGTTGCGCAGGATTTAATTTCGCTCGGCCGCCCTGCCTAGAAATCTATTCCTGACAGCTTCCACTGAAAGACCCAAACGAAGACAGGCCACCACTTCTATGGGACAGACGGCCAAGGGACACCTCAGGCCCATGAAGACGGCAAGATCCAATGAAGGTAACCACGTTCAGGTGGCGACAGGTGATCGTCCAGCGGCAAACACAGGAGCAGCTCCAGCACAGCTTCACTTTCTTGTTTTCGATTTATCTGAATATATTCCATACAAAATTTTTAACATGTGTTTCGACCCTGCTCAGCCTTTATTGAGGCCAAACGTATTAATAACCCAATTGGAGGAGTAGTATGCGTACACAATTTAGGTACGAAAAAATGCATGACGCCTTGAAGTTGTGGGGGTGTTTTGTCACATGTTTTTCATATGCTTAGAAGTCTTCCATCTATATATGACGATGTGCCTGTACATAAGCATTCACAATACTCTACTTGCGTGTATTCTGTATTGTGTATTGCAGAAAGCGCTCCCAGTTGTCCATGCTGTGTCGTCTGCCTTTGCCAATCTCTAGACTAGGGGACTAGAGGAAAGTACCAAGCAGCATTAAGCTGCACCACTCACAAGGCAAAAACAGAGAAAAAGTAATATATAGAAATAAGAGAAAGTAGTTTCTCCCATTGTTTTTAGAACTCTGCATTCCTCAAGAACCGACCGCATGACAGCTATGTTCTATGGGAACAAACGGGGGCGAACAAGGTCCCCTCCTTTGGCATCTAGCAATTCAAATTTGGGATGGGCTGTGCAACACCAGATATATCCACATGTTCAATTAGCGGGAGACCTCAACACGAGAACAGACACATTGAGCCGTCTCTCGCACTGTAACCATGAATGGGAGCTAAAAGACTCAGTTCTCCACCAGATTTCCCTGAGAGGAAGTCACTTTTGGGCAGATCTTTTTGCGACTTCTCAAAACCACAAGTGTCTACATTTTGCAGCTCTGCAGGGGCAGAGTCCGAAAACCTTAGTGGATGCTCTCCAAATCCGTTGGGACAGCCAAACATGCTATGCATTTCCCCCGATTCCTCTGATTCAGGGGAATCTCTCAAAATTTTGGAAGTCGATTCATTGCGCTCTTATTTTGATAGCACCAAACCGTCCAGAATTTGGTACTCTGACCTGCTACTGTCACAGCTTTGGATTCCAGGCGCAGGAGTGGCACGAACCAACCACCCCCACTATGGTCTTGGTGCCGGCAAGACAGATCTTACGCAGGCCTCCGAGACCCCAGCAGGGAAAGAGAGTTAGGATCACGATGATTGGGTAGGTGTCGAGCAGAGGATAACCGTAATGAGGGTTAGGAAAGGGTAGGTGGACAGGCAAGGGAACATAGGGCTGACATAATAACAGTACATACACACTACTACCCCACACATACATAGCTCTGTCACACACAACGTTTGATACAGAAAGAGGCACTTAGCTCTGGTGGTGAGTGCTGGCCTCCTGCCTGCGCACTCTCGAGTCCGGTGCCAGGAGCAGTTCAAATGCAGCAAAGAGAGTTTGGTATTAATGATTTGTGTTTCGTTCACACATGGTAAGGTACACTGCCACTGGCATGCAGACTGATGACACTCCACCCCAGGGGTTGTGTAATGTTGGTACATGCACCCGTAGTGTTAATCTGCTCATGCAGCCTGTTAAATGCCAAACATAAAGGGAATGTGCAGCTATGTCCGCCGCACGTCGCTTATTATTGGAAGTCAGAACGTGTGGCCCAAGTTCTCTGCACGTGGCTAAGAAATGAGGAATCCCATCATGTTGCCAAAGTTTGCTGCACGTGGCTTATAACTAGAAAACACAACGTGCTGCCAAAGTTCACTGCACGTGGTAGGAGTGGTGGGTTTTAGAAAGCGCTGCTCGCATTAGTTTCCATGCAGCATGCAGGAGAAAGTCGCTGTCTTTAAATGCAGCAAACGCTGTAAAAACACTTAGCTTTGCCACAAGCAGGGGACGTGATGTGGCTGGGCTGTGCCCCCTGCACGTGCCCCTCTGTGGATATGGTGCCCAAATATTCTGTGCCCTCCTCCTGTCTCAGCGCTGCCTCCCTGTTGCGGCGCGTTAGAATCTAAGCATGGATTCTTCCCCAAAGCTCTTGCAGTACTTATCTGGCATGAGCGAGGGGCCGGAAAGCTTCTTCCTTGGGGCGTGGCCCCCCTCGCGTGAATTCCCTCGGCAGGAGCTCCGGATGATGTGTCTGCTCTGGTCAGGTGCTTAAGCACAAGCCCTGTGCCTTTGCTTGCGCGTATGCGCTTGCGCGTGCCCCACCCGATGTGGGAGTGAAAAAGTAGTTCCCGGCCCGGAGGCTGCTGGGGCTTGTAGTTTGCAGGTCCTTTTTCCTGCAAAAAGGGAAAAGAAGCCTTCGATAAGGCAGAAGTCTTTTCCTTTTGTCTTGTCTTGTTCTTTTCTCTGCTGTCCTTTGCTTGGGGTCTTCCACAGAGCCATGTCTGCCCCTTACAACACCCTGCACCCTGACAGCTACTCCTCAGTACTCAGGGCCCGTGGTTACTCCCTGTGACTCAGACTGTCTCAGCAGGAGGGGGAAGGTGTTCCACCCCTCCCGATATCACTCAACTTAGCAGCCTGTTTCTGGAGCAGTTAGTATTTGGATGCTGGAGCGCACTCTGGATCCTCTTCATCCTTCCCTGGACAATACCCTATCTTTTTTGTCTTACTTAGCATTGACAGGTGTTAACATTCAATCTTGTCGTACATATTTATCGGCTATTGGAGCTTATTTTAGTTCTCCAGACCTTACAATTTCTACATCTAATCCTATTACCAAAAGGCACTTTGATGGTCTACTTAGGTTTTACCCACCAGTGTGCAAACCCCACCCAGTCTGGGATCTTAATTTAGTATTGTCAGCAATATCCCATAAGCCGTTCTAACCCATTGCAACAGCTGACATAAAACTGGTGTCATGGAAAATTGCCTTTTTGGTAGCCATAACTTCAGATAGATGGATTGGTGAAATTCTGACACTGTCTTCATCAGAATCTTACACAGTATTTCATAAAGACAAAGTGGTTGGGGGGTGTAGCCAGTGAGGACGACATGTAGATCTGCTTTCTTGCGGCTCCTGCTGGTACTCGCATATATCTGGATAAATATAGCGGTCACAACGCATTATTTTGCAATTAAAAAGCACTGTCCGGCCGCTGTGTTTTTGTTGCAGAAGGTGCTTCCCTGGGAAGGGTGCTGCCCCCAAAAAACCTGGCGGGGAAGAAATGCAAGCTGCTGAAGAAATAGCTGCTGTGGACCCCTGGCGGTGGTCGGCCAGTGCGTTACAGGCCAGAGGAGGACAGGCACACTTGTGACAGTGGTGCAGATTTTCCAATAGGCACCTGTGACGGAACGGAATCCCACCAGCACGACTGAGGAGAGGAGGAAATAGTGGCTGGAATGGAGGAAATAGCGGCTGGAATGTACGCGGCTTACTGAGAGTTAAGAGGCTAGGCACGGAGCCCTGAATGAGTGCCAGCATCCTGGTTCGGAGGCCCCGAACTCGCTGGCTGGTGTGACGAGACGGCGTGTGAGGCCAGGGTGACATGCTTTTGATTGGAGCCAGGAGGATCCTCCCCACGGGAGGAGGGTGAAGATGGATATTGGCCTGTAGCCCGGGTCCAACCTTGGTGTGCGGGGCCTCAGCAGGAGACACTGACTGCATATGATAGATGGGACTACACTACAGCACAGACCTGACATAGCTGGTTAAGAGGTGTGTGCACCCTTTCGGTAGAAGCACAATATTCAACGCTGCCTGGGACCCTCTTGAGGGGGGTGACAAAAGGGGACAATCTACTCCCTAGAGGTGACCTTCTGGCAACGATACACTAGGACAGCAAGAGGGGTCAAATACAAGGGTCTCTGATTCCCAATTGAGGAAGGTTGTATAGGTTGAACGACAGAGGAGGAAACGGCGCGGCAGAGCAAAGGCAGATTGCCCTTCTTGGTGAACGGCAGCAGCGATTGGAGCAGGGGTGTAAACGGGAGGCAAAGGTGGTGGTGGGCACCTTGAGTGTGCAGGAGAACATTGGTTGGCCCGGCAGGAAGTGGGATCTGCGGTAGTGAGGTCCCGGCCTGGGGAAATCATGGTCAAGGCCAACAGGAAATGGACAATTATGCAGACCGAAACAGAGACCGGCTAAGCCAGAGCCTGCGCCCCAAGAGGGGGCTGGAGTGGCAAAAGAGGGATCTGTAAGTGTAACCCTGGAGGCATTGATGGAGGCAATTCAGGCCACCAGATCAACTTTGGAAGGAAGTATCAAGGAAGTTGGGGTTGATGTGCCCTTGGTGTGGGCAGACCTCCGTAAGGTGTGTGAAAGGGTGACTGAGGTGGAGCAGAGAGTCAGCACGGTGGAGGATGACTTATTGCGCCTCAAAAACCAGGTGGCTGGTCTCATTGGAGCAAAGAGGACACTAGAATTCAGAGAAGAGGACGCAGAGGGCCGCTCGCGTAGATGCAACATTTGCTCAGTGTGGGTGCTGGAAAAGGAGGAAGGGCCAAGTGTGGAATTGTTCATTGAACTACTCTTGGAAAAGCTGCAAGTAAAGGGGCTTTTGAAATTGTTCACGGTAGAGCAAACACATCGGGTGCCGGGCAGTGCTCTGCCTGCAGGGGCCCCGCCACGGGTGATCGTGGCAAGGATACTTAATTTTAGAGATTCTATCCTGCAAGACATGCGCAGAGCTGGATATTACGCAGTGGGCCACACAAAGATCTGTATCTTTCCGGACTTCACCCTAGAGGGGCAAAGACAGCGTAAGACTTTTGACGCAGTGCAACAGTGTCTCCGGGATCTGAATATAAAATACATGATGTTAGATTGTAGTTGAGGGCAAATCCTGTTTTATGTCACCACAGGCGGTATGGGCCTGGCTGGATTCTGGCCCGGGGCAAGTGGGACAGCAGGGAGAGGGGGCGGAAGGGGATTTCAGGACCATTGGACTGGTTAGCCATTGGTGAGAAATATGCTTATGGTTCGGGTGAATAGTTGGAATGTGGGGGGCTGCGCATGGGCGGTTGGGGGTGACATGTTTAGGTTGATTTATTTTATTTATTTGCATTTTCAATGCGCTCACACAGCCCGGGGGCATCGAGGCGCTGTTACAGAATTGTTGTCTTAGTTGCATATTTTCAACGCGCTTAAATACCCAAAGGTTTCTAAGCGCGGACCCGGGGATCGAACCTGTGTTGCTTCGTGTTGTCTTGATTCCATGACGAGCACGTTGCCACTGAGCTATCCTCCCGGGATGATAAATCTATTATTCGAGTAGATGGTACATATCATATGAGATGTTTCAATGGTGGGGGGTCAGTACACGGAGAGCTTTGTGAGATGGATTGGATATGGGAGGTGATAACCTAAAGGTTGGGACGTGAAATATCTGTGGGCTGGGGAAGCGGCTCAAATGCCAGAGAGTTGGGGCATTTCTTAGAAGGCATGGGGTCCAATTGGCAATGCTTCAACAGGGTTACTCTTATTTCTCGGGGGTGCATGGCACTCACTCTCACCTTGATTATATCTTTGTGGAGGCAGAGGATTTTCATTCCTTTGGCGGTACGAATATTTGGTAAGGACTATATCTGATCATTCCCCCGCTGGTGACGCAGTTGTATTGAGGTGGATATCATTGCGGCAGTTGTGGGTCTGCAAGCGGCGCAATTAGAGGACTCAGAGTTCACGGGGATGTTATCGGAGGAGATGGTGCACTTCTTTGTGGAGAATGAAGGGTCGGTGGAGAAAGCGGGGTCCATGTCGAGGTGTTTAAGGCTGTTTTCAGGTGTTCTGCACATTGAAGGTCACTGGGATCAGAAGAAGACTGCAGGACAAGTTGAGGGAGATTGAAGGGGTAGTAGCTGAGCTGGAGAAGGGGATAGTGGCCGAGCTGGAGAGGGACCGGGTGGGGGGGGTAACAGGCAGGGTAAAAGTTGGCTCCTGCACAGGAGACGTTATCCAATTTTGAGAGCAGCAGATGGGATGTGCAGATCCCGGGAGAGTCAGGAGGCTTGATCTGCACTCAGGAAGGGATCAATGAAATAATCAGGCTTTTCTATCAGTCCTTATACACGCGCGACAGAGCGTATTCCCAGAGGGAGGTGAATGAGCTGCTTCAGCTGCTGGTTCTGACGGCAGAGTGTAGAGAGGGGTTGGAAGGGCCGATTGAAGAGGAGGAAATACACAGAGTGTTACAGACAATGAAAAATAGTAAATCTCGTGGGAGTGATTATTTCCTGGGAGATCTACAGAATGTATGCAGACCTACTAGTTCCACAACTTAAGAAGGTGTATGATGAGGCCTTTGAGAAGGGGACTCTTCCTGCCTCAATTAGGGAGGTGGTGATAATCTTTACTATTAAAAGAACAGAAAGATCCTCTGGACTGCGCATCCTATCGTCATATCTTGCTATTGAATGTAGACGCAAACATTTTTTTTGTAAGGTCTTGGCCACTAGATTATCTGGCGTGGCCCTGCTACTGGTGCACCCAGATCAGTGCAGATTTGTTGAAGGCCGCAATGCAGCGATGAATATCTGCCACCTGCATCATGTTATGGACCAGGTTAAAAATTCTGAAGGAGAAATGGCCCTGGCGTCTTTTGACGCAATGAAGTTCTTTGACTTCCTGGAATCGGAATGGCTGTTTTTTTAGTGCTGGGAGCCTTTGTGTTAGGGCCTAATATCTTCCAATGGTTAAAGTAGCTAAATAATGAGCTGGTGGCGATGGTAAAAACGAACGAGTGGGTTTCACAGCAGTGGATGCTGAGCAGAGGGATGCAGCAGGGGTGCCCGGTCTCGCTAGTTTTATTCTGAATTGCACTGGTGCGGTTCCTTAGGAGGGAGATGCAAAAGGCAGCGATATTGGCGGGGGGGACTAAGGCACATTGTGTTGCTGTACGCAGATGACTTGCTGCTGTATGTGGGGAACCCGTTGGATAACATGCCAATGCTGCTTAAAGTGCTAGGAATGTTGTTGGGTTTTCAGATCAATAAATAGAAGTCACTTCTGTTTCCACTAGGGGGTCTTCGGGGTTGTGATCTTGTTGATCTCCCGAACTGGGAAATACGATGCGAAAGGGAATCCTTCCAATATCTGGGGGTCCACATTTTTCACGAGAAGGAGGATACATTTGTGAACTATACGAGCAGGGCATTGCCGGGAATAGGGCATCGATTCAATTCTGGAAAAAACTTCTGTTATCATTGATGGGGGGAGTGGCGCTTTGTCAAATGGTCATACTCCACAGACTGCTCTACCATTTCATGAATATTCCCTATGCCATCAAGAAGGTATTCTTTAAGATGCTGGAGGAAAAGGGTGGGATTGCTATGCCATGCTCGGAGAAGAAGAAGAGTCTCACTGGCGATCCTGCGGCACCCGTGTTTGGAGGGGGGGTCTTCATTTACCAAACTAAGCAGTATTTTATGGCGCCACAGCTGCAGGTGAGGCTGAGGTGGGATGATGCTAAGGGGGAGTTACTGGCAGGACCGCTGGGAGCCATTCCTGCTTCTTGATGCGGGATGGAACTGCTGTGGTGCACGCCGGGTGGCAATGCGGGGACACGTGTTTCAGGTGGTACGGACGATATGGAAAAAGCTTCTCTGGAGCCTACATGTTGGGGGATTATATAGTGGGGACTTGCCCTGGAGTGTAGACCCTCAGCTGCGCTTGGCATTTGGGAAGGTAGGGATCTCTGGGTAGGTGGTTAGGGGGTGTTGAACGGTGGGCGATCTGTTTGAGGATGGGAGGTTACTGCTGTTTGAGGAGTGGAGGGCTTGTTATGGGGTTTTCGAAGGGACATTTATTGACTCATGGGACAGTCACCAGAAGATTGGTGACTATGCGGAAGGGCATTCCTGAGGAACCAAGGGTGAGCCTGTTGATGCAGATGTTGCTCACACAGGTCCGGGGAAGGGCTAAAATCTCCTGCATCTACCAGGCGATGCGGAATGAGTTTCCGTTGAAGGAACCGGGGGTCAAGATTAAGTGGGAGAGGGATATGGGCTGCCAGATATCCGAGGGGGAGTGGACAAAGGTTTGCGAACATGTCCGTAAGGTTTTGAAGAAAGCGTGGTTTCAACTCACACAATTTAACATATTACACAGAGTCTACACGACCTCACTCGGGACTGCCCTCGTTGTGGGATTGAGCCAGCAGGGTACTGGTACATGATGGGAATGCTTGGTCATTACACACTAATGGGGAGCGGTGGTATTCAAGATTAACGGTCTGTTAGGCTCCATGTTGGAGTGTAACCCAAAGGTATGTTTATGGGGTGTGGTCCCAAGGGAAAAAAAGACACAAAGTACTAAATCGAATGGGCCAGTTAATGTTGATACTAGCCAAGCAGAGGATGGCCAATGCCTGGAAGAAGCCCCAGGGTCTGTCAGCGCAGTGGATGGAAGATATCCACAGGTGGGGGGATGGCAGAGTTTATTTTGCAGAAATCTAGGGATCCTGAGCAGGAGGAAGGGGTTATGGTGGATTGGAGCCAGATGTCAAATGATCTATGTTCGTCGGCAGACTTGAAGCCGCTGTAAATGGGAGAGGTGAGCAGAAGGCGGTATAGAGGGGGAAGGGTGAGGTTGGATTATGGGGGAAAAGGGTGCGGTAGCGTGAGGTTGGATTATGGGGGAAAAGGGTGCGGTAGCTTGAAGGATGGGAGACCCTTAGAGGGATGAGGGATAAGTGGTTACAGAGCTTTACCCTTGACCGAAAGTGACTACCAACCATTTTGCATCCTGATCGGTGATCTGTATGCCAAGGAACAACTCAAAGGCCTAATAGTTCAAGTAGACTGCAGGGAGGGGGAGTGAAGATGGATGGGGGCTGCTGATGTTGGCGGGGGGGTTGTTGCTGTTTTGTTTTTCATGCAAAATGCCAATAAAATTACATTTAAAGAAAAGACAAAATGGTCCTTAGAAAACATCCTAACAACCTCATAAACACTGTTAATGTTGTACCTTAGTTGTGTGGTCTTTACCAAGGAAAATGATTTGTGTTTTTTCGTTGGGAGTGGGAGGGTCCTAGATTGGGGACCAGGCTGTGATACTATATGCAACTGGCAGATTGGTGTGCTCAGATGTAGCACATTGCACGTCCGGTTCTCCCTGCTCATAATCCCTTCCTGCAGTGTTTTTCTCACTTTCAGCTCCTGTATGGTTTGCTTGCCTATTGCTGTCGTATGCATGCTGCGTGGTATGAAGTTGAAACCCACTGAACATTTTTAAGGTGGGGGGATGTAGTGAGGGGCAAGGGGGTGATGGGTAGGGAATGGGGTGGAAGTGGATGAAGGAGTAGAAAAGGATATAGAGGCTTCATTATATGATGTTTCGTCAGATTGTATGCAATACACACTGCAGATTATTATTAGTTAGGGCTGATGTGGACAATGATGGTTAATAGTTTTTGTTTTTATATTTACTTCTCTGTTAATAGATAACATACCGACAGCATGATTTGTTTTGTCCTTCTTTAGTAAAAGTTCTTTCTAAGGGGGAGGGGGGAGGGAGTTTGCTTTATTAGCTTGTACATATACTTTTGAGGAATAGCTTTTGTTGATGAGATTTCCTTAACATTTTTTTCACTTGGCTTTTTTATTTGCTTCCACTCTCTTACCTATTATTGGAGATTATGTATTTGTATCACTTGTCAGATCGAACTCATTTTGGTGGTTTTTTGTAATTTATTTTTGTAGGTTGTATGCTAAAATGTATAACTTACCTGGTTCTTCTGCATCTTCTTCTGATAATGCTTAAATATGGGGCTGAGTGCTTGTGAGGTCTCTTTCTGCAGCTCTTTAGCCATGTTCTGGCCTCGATTTCTCTCAAATCAACTTTTCTGTTATATTTATTATTACATGATTTTTTTCCTCGTTTACTTATTTTTTTTCAAATTTGATGTATGTTTTTCTTGCTTATTTTTATTTTTGTAGGGAATTTGACCTTCATGTCATTAATGGATGTACTGTGAGATTGTATTTTAAGGGGTGTCGTTCTATATTCAAACCGATGTTTCATTGGGGCTGAGGCCCTGATCTATTGATGTCTGACCAATTTCAAAATTGAATTATTATTTTGTCCTTATGACTGAAAATTTACATATAGTAAGCTGGAATGTAAAGGGGGTTAATAACACAATAAAGAGGCAGAAGGTGCTTAACTTCCTAAACAGAAGGAAGCCTGATGGTGTCCTACTCCAGAAAAACCCATTTAAAATAGAGTATATTCTGAATAATGTATTTGTAAAAGAATATTCCATTGCTTTTACAGTGATTTGAGAGCGGTGGCTATTTGATTTAGGTAAAGCTTAATATTCTTTTTGGATAGAGTAGACATTGATTCTGAGGGTAGATTTATGTGTGTTAAAGTAATAGTGGAGAACAGTCGTCTTATAATTAACATCTACGCCCCAAATATTGCACCATCTGATTTCTTTGGCAAATTGGAAGACATCTTGAGGAACATGGGAGGCGGCGCAATATTAATAGGTGGGGGCTTTAATACCATCCTGGCTAAAGGCTTGCATAAATCAGAACTCTCATGCTCTTATGCAGATGAGAGGGGCAGAAAGGGTCTCTTGCAATTTATGCATTCCTGGCACTTACATGATATGACGTGAATTGAATTCAGATAAGAGACAGTATAGTTTTTGTTCAAATCCGCTTGGTACCCATCCCGGATTGATTATTTTTTAGTTAGCAGAGAACTCTATAGTGCCGTAAAGGTTTCAAATATGGGGGATGTTGTGATTTTCGATCACGCTTGTGTGTTCCTGGAACTGGATCAGTACTTGGGAGGTGAAAGGGGCAATGGAGACTTAATGCTCGCTTATTGTTTGATGAGGATTTTGTTAAACAAAACAGCATTGAAATGTTGCTTTTTCTCAGAGATAATTCTGGCTTGGTTAATAGTTTGTCTACTGTCTGGGATGCACTAAAGGCTTATTTACATGGTAAAATAATTAGTTATACCTCTTACAAAAAAATAAAATGCTGAAGCAGACTATGCGGATCTAGGGTCTAATTATAAGCTTACCGTGGATGACCATACTACTTCCCCTTCTGAAGTTACCCTATCTGCTATGATAAGAACTAGAAGCTCATTGGATAGCATAACTCATGCTAAAGCAGAGAGAGATATTTTACACCAGACAGGCATTCTGGGAATGCGGGGAAAAATCTGGCGCATTACTGGCTAGCAGACTGAGGGGTAGAGGGCGAGGAAGGCAGGTACTGTCCATATCCGAAGGTAATAGGCTATTTCTTTAAAAGAATGAGGATATTTGTGGTGCATTCCAGAAATGTTATGCGTCATTATATTGTGAAGATAGGTGTATAGGTGATGATGTGTCGGAATACCTGGCCAAATCTCTATCCCAAAGTTAAATGATGGTGATAAACTTTGTCTGGAAAATGTGATTACAGCACAGGAAATTATAGATGTTATGGGACTATTAGCACCTGGTAAATGTCCAGGAATGGATGGGTTTCCGATTGAGTTTTAAGTAACATTCAGCTCCTAACTTGCACCCTTCCTAGTTGAACTCTTTAAAGAGATCATTGAATCTGAACGCGTGTCTGATTCCATGAAGATTGCTGTAATATCAGTGATTTCTAAGCCTTGTAAGAATCACTCAATTTGCGGTAATCATAGACCGATTTCTCTTTTGAAATCCGAACTTTTAGCAAAAATGTATGCAGTAAGAATTACCCCTCTGCTTCCAATATTGATCCACTTAATCAAACAGGCTTCATCATTGGTAGGAATAGTTATGATAATTTAAGGGAACTACTGGATGTTATACATTTAAAGAGAAGCTCAATGGACCCCTATGCTGTAATCAGCATCGATGCGGAAAAAGCGTTCGACAGGGTTAGCTGGGTTTTTCCCCACCAAGTACTAATAAGAGTGAATTGTGACCCTCGTTTCTTGAAGCTCTTTGCTGCCCTCTACAATGATGCAGAGGCTAGGGTTCTACTAAATGGTTGTTTATCGGATTGTTTTCAAAACCATTGTGGTACAAGGCAGGGTTGTCCCTTATCCCCTCTATTGTTTGCTCTCTTTATAGAGCCTCTGGCTATATAGATCAGGGAAAAAGTTGGCATAAAGGGTATCTTGATGGATAACTGCACTGCTTCTTAACGCGGGCGACTTTGTAATTTTACTTTGAGCCTGAGGCTGCGTTTAAGAAATTACTTTTGGCTCTGACTAGTTTTGGTCAAGTTTCGGATTATAAAATCAATGTATCTAAAACATTGATCTTCCCAATTCTGCCTCGTATTAGAGGTCTTTTTGGAGTTGAGCGGGATAGTTGGGCAGAGAATGATTTAGTATAACTGCAAATTCAAATTTCTAGGCGTGTTAATTGCTTATTGGCCTCCAATATTCGAGTCAAACTTGCAGAGATAGCGGTGCTATGTTTGAAGTGGAAGAGGTTGAACCTAACGTTGTGGGGAAAGATCAATGTAATGAAGATGACCCTGCTTCCAAAACTGCTTTGTCTTTAGTATGCTTCCTCTTCCCTTGACGAGAGATTTACTTCCTGACATTGATAGAGTTCTACTGACTTTTCTATGGGGAGATGGGGGTAGATCCAGGATCCTAATGGATGTACTTATGAAACCAGTACGTTTAAGAGGTTTTGGTTTCCCTGATATTGTCTCATATCATAGAGCCTTCACCTTGCCCACCCTACATAGCTGGTTAAGAGATGATGCAGCGAATTGCCAGAAGTGGGTTAATATGGAGAAGAATGCTGTGCAGCCAGTCCCCTTGGACTGCTTCCTTAGTATGGAAAATAAGTAGCTGCGGATAAATCCATGCCGTTTGTTAGACAAATCCTACAAGATTGGAAAAAAATGTGTGAAAGTTCTGAGGTTAAATATCTACTGAGTTTCGAATCTTCCATATGGAGGAACTCGGCATTACGTTTTAATAATCATACCCTCTGGTGGCAGTCTGCAGGCATCTGGCGATTGGGACAGGTACACAATGGAGTTTCAATGCTTTCATTTGAGTTCCTTAGGTTTAAATAGAAGTTGCGTATGTCAGGGGATTGCCGTTATCATATACTCTGTGAAGTTTTTGAGAATTTACTTGCACCTTTATATGCCTCATTGCATAATGTCCCTCCTATATTGCATGTATCCAAAAGTACGTCTCTATCGCCTTCTACTTTGTATAAAGGTCTTGTGCAGCTAGGCAATAATGTTCCTTCTGAGCAGGGTAGGGCTAATTGGACCCAGGAATTGGATTTTGACTTATCAGAGGGAGATTAGAATTGTATTTGTGCAGGACCTTACAGATACAAAGTTGGCTTGGATTTGAGGTTTACTCAGCAACAGGTTGTACATTGTATTCACTGGACGCCTTAAAAAATGAAGCGCTATAAGCTTGTGCAAGATGATATATGTTGGAACTGTAAATCAGATATTGGTACTAGTTTGCATATGTTTTGGTCCTATGTGAAAATTAGTAGCTTTTGGGATGGTGTCCTGCAGCATATGGAACTTGTCTTAGATTTATCGCTCCCCCACACTCCTTTGATATGTGTGCTGGGCTTGTTTCCAGCAGGTACTCGGCTCGCTGTTGGCCAGATCTTCTGGTCCTATAGGGCACTATTGGTAGCTAAGAAACAGATCTTGAAATGCTGGAAGAGTGATGCTAAGACTTCCATTGATGGCTGGTTACAGGATTTAGCTATTCTTTCAAATGGAGAGAAGGTAGCTTCTCCAGCATTGGATCTTTCATGGATTCACATGCTTAGAATATTCCCCGTCGTCAGACTGGGATCCCCCGGTACACATATATAGCCTTTTCCCATAGGAAAACTTCTGACACTTTTGTGTCCTATCTACGTCCTTTTAGGACCCGCCTACGCATGCTCCGTAGGCCGTCCCAGTATAAGAGGCCCGCCCCCGCGGCTCCCCTTCAGATTTCAACCGTCTCCAAAGTAGTGGGATCTCCTTGCGTCGTCTTCCTATTTTGTACAAGGTTGTGTACTTGGAGTTAGGGGAAATTTTCCTCCATGTCAGGAAAAGCGATGTTCCGTCCGTGCGCGACGTGCGGCTTGAAAAAAGTTTACGAGGGGGATGGACATATGGATTGTATATGCTGTCTCCACCCTCATTATTCGGCTGATAACTGCGACATATGCAAAGGGTTTTCTCAAAAGACCCTCAAAGACCGAAATCGACGGCTGCTGGCATGGTTGAATGATGGAGCGGGGGCATACCCCCCTTCGGAGGTAGGCTCCACACAATCGGCGAAAACATCACACCGCGCTGCCTCGTCGGAACCACCGGCGAAGAAATCTCGACCGACGCAAAAAGAGTCATCTCGGAGTCATTCAGCTAGAGAATCCTCGTCGAAAAAATCGTCATCTTCATCAAAAAAGCATGACAAGGAAAGGCCGAAATCCTCCTCAGGTAAACCTGCCACAGTCACCCGTCGACGAGCCGGGCCCGTCCCGTCCACCGACGCACTTCCGCACGCCAATCTCAGCACCACTGGCACCCCAAGAGGAAGTTGAGCTGCCAGATTCGGAGTCTGACAGGGGAGCCATGTCGGATATCTCATCATCCCCCTCCAGGGATCCAACCTGGGAGTCAGAGGGGGAGTTAGAAACCCCAAGAAGCCCAGCTCACCCGTCCCCCCCGGACGACATTGCATCATTCCATTCTATGATGGAGAAGGCGTGTAAGGAATTTGGTTTGTCCCAGGAAGAACAGAAAAAGGACTGTTTTTTGTTCGACCACATGGGTAAGAGAAGGAGGTCAGTGTTCTCAATACCCATACTAGACCACGTGTGGAAGGAGGGTTTTCAGACAATGCGTCACCCCTTTTCGGAGCCGGCAGTGAAAGGACGCCTTGAGAAGAAGTTTAAGGCTCCAGAGTCTACCCCCGAGTGTTTATCCTCCCAACTAACGCCTGATTCGGTGGTGTCGGCGGCAGCGGCGAGGAAGGCGAAGGCCCAGCACAAGTGCACGACTCCGCCTGAAAACGAGGCAAGACGTCAGGATGCCTTTGGCAAAAAAGTGCTATCTGTGGAAGCAACTACAGTAAAGGCCGCAAACTCTCTGGCTATTGTAGCCAGATACGACAGAGAAATGTGGCACAGGCTGGCGCCGTTGTTGGATCATCTTCCGGAAGAGCATAGGAAGGCAGCGATGTTACTTGTCCGAGAGGGTGAGGAAGCCTCCAATCACGCAATAAACATCGCGGTTGACCTCGCTGAGTCGGGCTTCAAGCAAGTCAATAATGGGGTCGTATTACGATGACAGTCATGGCTTAAGTGTACCTACTTCAGACCAGAGGTACAATACAAAGTATTAGATATGCCCTTTGAGGGAGACCTTCTATTCGGAGAGAAGGTAGACGAGGCCCTTAAGGGAATGAAAGAGGACTTGGACACGGCACGTTCATTGGGTGCCCTCCAGAGTGGCCGAAGCTACAAGTCTTTTCGTCCCTTTAGAGGGCCTTCAGGTAATTCCAGATTCTCTGCGTCGGGAGAAAGATCCTTTAGCAGGTCGGCTTACCCCTCCCAGGGATACAGGCGTGCTTCCCAAACTGCAAACCGACACCGGAACTTCCAGACGTCCAGGAAGAGACCATCCTATCCGTCGTCGTCAAGAGACAAGCAAAATAAAGATCAGCAATGACAAACAACACACCGTTCTGGGGGGAAGAGTATCAGCCTATGTCGACGAATGGGAACGAATAATGACGGATCAATGGGTGCTGGACACTATAAGGAACGGGCACTCTCTACAATTCAAGCACAGCCCTCCGCACATTCCACCTGCGTTCACCGCTCATTCCCATCTGAGGCTACTGCAACAAGAGGTAACACTCATGTTAGCAAAGGGTGTGATAGAATTAGTTCCAACATCACAGAAAGGTCAAGGAGTCTACTCAAGATACTTCGTCGCAAAAAAGCTGAACGGAAAATGGCGTCCCATTTTAGACTTACGCGATCTCAACAAGTCTTTAAAGAGCCTGACATTCAAAATGCTCATGCTGCAAGAAGTGATCCGAGCCGTTCAAGAAGGGGATTTTCTAGCGTCCCTGGATTTACAGGATGCGTACTTCCATATTCCAATGTGTCGGAAACACAGGATGTTCCTGAGGTTTGTAATAGGGCGGACTCACTACCAGTTCACGGTTCTTCCCTCTGGGCTCAAGACCTCCCCCAGAACGTTCACGAAATGCCTGGCCCCAGTAGCGGCCTTGCTAAGGAAGCAAGGCCACCACGTATACCCATACCTCGACGACTGGCTGGTAAGGGGATCCTCCCCAGCGTCGACCAACACAAGTTTGCAAGCCACCATGCAGCTTCTACAACAGCTGGGATTTGCCATAAACTTCGAAAAATCCTCTCTGCGGCCATCGAGAACGTTGGTGTTCCTGGGGGCACAGTTCGAGACCCAGTCGGGGCTAGTGAAGCCTTCCCTCGACAGAACCTCAAAACTCAATCAGCTGGCGAGCCGACTACGACGAACCACCAGGCTCTCAGTGAGGAAATACGTTTCGGTCCTAGGAGCCATGGCATCCTGCATCCATCTGGTGGCAAACTGTCGCCTATTCATGAGGCCAGTCCAGGAATTCATCGCGGACCGATGGACACAGGCCCAAGGATCGTGGTCAGACAAGATAACCATCAACGACGACAAGCTGCTTCGGACCCTTCAGTGGTGGCAGAGTTTCCACAATCTGAACAACGGTGTACCCCTACAGGAACCGGAGTTCCAGCAAACCATAGTCACGGATGCATCCCTAACCGGATGGGGAGCTCACATGGGTACTCTTCAAACGCAAGGTCGTTGGTCTCAAACGGAGTCACACCTACACATAAACGCGTTAGAGCTCAGAGCAGTACGATGGGCCTTGAAGGCATTCGTACCACACATCAAGGGATCGAGAGTACGAGTGCTGACAGACAATACGACGGCCATGTTTTATTTGAGAAAACAAGGAGGGACGCGATCAAGGACTCTTTCCATAGAGGCCCAGAAAACATGGCATTGGGCATTAAAGCACGAGATTTCCATCGTGGCTCACCATCTCCCGGGAGTGAGAAATTCGCAAGCAGATTCCCTCAGCAGAAGGATGGCCCAGATACACGAATGGGAAATGGACACAGATCTGCTGATGAAAGTTTTCGAGAAATGGGGTCACCCCCCACTGGACGTTTTCGCAACCAAGGAAAACAAGAAATGTGAGCAATTCGCAAGCAGATGGCCTCAGGAGGGTTCCAGGGGGGAAACTATTCCCTTATCAGAGGTTAAAAAAAGCTGACAAATATTCTGCTGTATGGAATATCTTCAATGAATTGTATATATGAAAAATTAATTCCCTTTTCTTCATTTATATATTTGTTTGTTTTTCTTTCCTTATAATGTGTTTTTTTTTCTTTTTTTCTCTTCTTTCTCGAGGTCTGCTCTTTCTTTTCTCCGCCTTTTCTCTGAGTCTATCTTTTCTTTAAAATGACGCTGTTTTTATTCTCTGCATTTTATGCAAATTTCAATAAAGAAAGTAAAAAAAAAAACATCCTAAGTCCTTACCCAAGGTGGTGTCTGCTTTTCACTTTAACCAATAGGTAGTTCTACCCATGTTTTTTCTCCCCCACACAAAGTGTGAGAGGCTCCTTCATTCTCTTGATGAACGGAGGGCACTTAAATTGTATCTAGGCTGCTGCAAGGATTACAGGAAATCAGACCGCTTGTTCATATCCTTTGGAGGTAAACAAGCTGGTCTTCAAGCTTCCAAAACCACAACAGTACCTAAGGGATTACATGCTTGCGCAGTTCGAGCTAAGGCAACGACAGTAGCAATCCAAAGAAACATTCCATGGGAAGTCCTTAGTAAAGCACAACTTGGTCTTCCCCTCATCAAGCTCCCATACACCAGCTACACTATTTTATTCCTTCACTTTTTTTGGTCTGTGTACGATTATCGGGTAATGAGTGAGGTAGCATTTTTCAGTTTTGTTTCAATTTGTATTTCTTCATCTGAGTATTGTGCGTATTTTTACTCTTTCACCTTACTTTGTTTCAAGTGCTTTCCCCCCTATTTCTCACATTTAGTATATCGGAGGCTGTTTCTGCAGATTCTCTGCCAGAGTCCGCACCAGAAGCAGATTGGAAAGTGGGGTAAGGAGGCAATTGTCCCCAGTCTGTCTGGGCTAATGAAAGGAGGGAATACATAAGACAGAAATCTTTTTGTTAAACATGGAACCTGATTCAAATCAACTGATTCAAATATGGCATCTTCAGATTGTAGCAAAATTCCATTTGATGTTATGAGGGTGAAGTACCTGTCCATTTATTTATTTATTTATTTATTTATTTATTTATTGTGTTTTACGGTACAAACATATACATTTATCACACAGCATTAACATCATACATTATTTCATCATCGTTAAGATCATCATTTAAGAAAAAAAAAAATTAGGAACAGTACCTGTCCTTTACAACATTTAGAAATTAATTAGGTGTAGATCATGTTTAGGGTTCGATGCGCGATGGTGAGTGTTAGGGAGAATTCTCTGTAAAGACTAATTTCCCAAACCTAGTGAGTCCCCCAGCAGCTTTGCTGGATTTTTGGGGTTTATTTTTTTCTCCTGCTAAGAGTGAGACTCTTTTACTCCCACTCTTAGACATGATTTGAGGTGTTCCTTTGTCTTTCCATGTGTTTTATGGGCTATGGGGTCTTTTACTCCATAGGTTCTCATGTGTTTTTGATGTGGGTTACACAGCACCCTCCTGCCGTAACCCAGGGGTGTCGTAGCGACCCCCAAACATAGACTCCATACCCTGGGATTGACTACCGTCTCCCAGGGCATGTAAAGTCACCATTGGCTTTACTAGTCCCAAATTATGAACAGAAACCAGTACAAACCATCATATTGTGGACGTACTGGTCGGGGCAATTCGATTGCCCCGGGGTCTATTGTTCGAGGGGGCATGTATCCGTCCCCCCTGATCGAGTTTTGGCTGGTGGCAGTGGATACTACTTTTTATATTTGGTCACAAATATATCTCTATGGGATTTTCCCATTGTTCGAGGCTACCAACTTTAATTATTTAATTCCTATAGGCTCGAACATACCGCTGGTTTATTTATTTAATATTAATTCACCGGTTGGTATTTTTGGCAGAACTCGATTCTAAAATGGCGTTTGTGTTCTCTTCTGTGACTCCAACCCAAGTCGAGCCCTTTGTTCCACTTTTTGGCGGGCTTCTCCACAGAAGCCTCCAAAAGTGGTGCCACTCTGTCTGGGTACCACAAAGGTGTGGGGGGGTGAGGGGGGGGTGGGTTTAGGCACCCTGGACTGAGTTGCCTTGACAACTCAAGTCGCACTCTTGTGTGATTGGCCCAAGTGGTGAGCCGGCCGGCTCACCACTTAGCATGTTTGATTGACAGCTAGGCTGAATGAATGGGGGTTTGCTGCATAAAAGCAGGGCTTTGGGGACTGGAACTTCAGAAGTCGCCACAGGACCTAAGAATCCGAGGAGGGAGAAGCTGAGACGACCTGCAACGACGACACCACCGGTGGAGCCCTGCTGAACCGTCTCACCACTTTTCCCGACGACAGAGGAGATCTCCAGTCCGGAGAGTTTTCTTCCTTTGACTGGCGGGGATAACCAGTTTTGCCTTCTTTTCACCTTCCTGGAGCACCTTGTGGCCGCCTTGCCCGTGCCAAGCACCCCGGCAACCGGAATACCACGGCTCACCACTACCGCGAAGAGAAGGGTAGTACCTTTTAACCGAAGAACTCTGTGGCTGGTTTCTTCCCTGGCAGTGCAACGACCTTCATCTTTCCTCCACGATGAGACCTCCTCTTCCTCTGGACGAAACACAGACTTGCAACCACTGCCAGGAACAACTGCCCCTGCTGGAGCTTCCTTCACACTTAAGGTACTGTGTCCCGCCTGGCTTCCCTTGCGACAGATCGTTCGGGGTGACAGTAAAGCCTCGACTTTCTAACCTGGGCTGGCCTGGGACAACCTAGCTAACTTTTCCTGACTTTAATTTCATCCTTTGTGTGCAAACTATCTACAAGACTCTTTGGGCATACCCCCACTGTGTGAACCTGGACCCCTTCTGCTTCCTCTCTCCAAGAGTGGGCCTTGCAATTGACTTCCCTGCTCTCCAGTAGAACTCTGCCTATCCTGCCTTACTGTGATTCTTTTAAAAGTATTGAAATGTGGGTGCTTCGATAACACTGCCTTTTTCCCTCCCTTTTTAATAACTTATTAGAGTGCCATCTTATGTTAAGCGCTCACCTCTGTCTGAAAATAAGTGGTTTTTCGCATTAAGACTTGTCTAATAAGTAATTAGGGTTGTATATATATAATAGTGACTGTGTGCTGAATTTACTTACCTTATATACTTTTACACCAAAGCTCTGGTCAGTGTTTGCTTGTGCTACTGCATCTCTGTACCTATTGTGTATGCTCTATATACTGTCTAACTCTTCTTGAGGGAAGTCTGACTGCTCAACCACAGCTACCAAGTGAATCTGAGTGGTACAGACTGCTACCAAGTGGGTTTACTGCCAAACACCTGTAGTTTTTAATCTTTTGCAGTGGTCCCTAAGGGAACTGCACAGGTTTCTGCCTAACAGTGAGCACTTTCTACAAATGATTTGCAGGTGGCAGTGTAACACCACAAACCGTAATGCCAAAAAACAAAGCCGAAAAACCTAAAAGATTAATTATCTCTGGAACTGGATGACCTATCGAGCCAGAAATAGTTGCTTTAATTTGGCAATGAAATAAAGAATATTCCATGCAAAATCCAGACCTCACCGTTCATGAGGAGTTACGTCCAATCCATGACACCAGACCTCACCGTTCATGAGGAGTTACGTCCCCAAGATATATATGGTATATCTGAAAATGTGTCAAAATCAGAGTACCACAGGCAGAGGTGTTTTTTAAAAATACCTCTGGAGATATTTTAGAAATACCATCTCTGCTGGTGGTAATGTCTAACGTTTTTTACTCTTATGTCCCATTCCCTTTCCTCCATACTGCACAGGCATCCATTCCAAGGGACAGGAGACGGAACCTTTTTCACCAGAAAAAAACCTTCCCCTTTAAATTTAGAGGCGCGCAGGTGTGCGGCCCAGGGAGCTTGCACTGCCCTGACCCTGCCCTCTGGCGGCACTCCCCTATTCCGCATCGACGGGAACGGGCCGAATTCACCAGCGCTCCTGGGTTTGGCTTCGGCAATGGAATTCCATGTGTGGATACTTCATCTCTTTGTCTTTTTTGTCTTTTTTTATAATTCAGGTACTCCGTCCTCGGGCGTCACCCTCCTCCCTGGCGCATGTGGACTTCCACAGGGTTCAGCAGGTGTCCATCCTGCAACGGGCTCTTACCAACTTCAGACCCCCACGCCCTCTGCCTATGTTGCCTTGGCCCAGACCATGGTTGGCAAGCTTGTACAGCGTGTGACTTGCTGTCCTCCAAAGTGCTGAAGAACAGACTAGCCAGGTGGAGAGAGCTCTTCCAGAAGTCACCTTCAGAGGACCTCAAGAACTTTGTGAAACATCGAGCTAAGCCCAAGGTAGGGCCGATATTCTCCATCGCACCCCGCAAAGGAGACACCTTTCCAGGGACTCTCCCGCGCAGGAGGGACTGGTCAGGTCCTTCTACCAGCATGTGCACCGAGGCTGCTGCAGCTACCGGCCTTCGGGCTGAGGGATCATTGGATCGTCCCAGTGACAGTGTTGAGGGACCGGAAGGTTCTTTTACCGGGTCTTCTCCCGAGGAACTCAGCCCTTGTACCGGCATTATGGCCAAGGGGCTACACACCAGTACCGGCAATATGCCGAAGGAGGCGCCTAAATGCATCTCTACCGACCCCCGGGTCGAGGGTGTCATACCTACCGGGCCTGGGCCGCCGCACCAGACAGAGACACCCAACTGACACCATTCCAGGAATTCGGCGAAGAACGAGTGTCAAGGTGGGACTGGCCTCAACCAGGTACGTGGCCTGCAGCCTATCCCTCTTTTGCACAGGGCAGCTTCGCAATGCGTCCATATGGGCAGGGTATGCAGTGGGTCCAGCAGCTCCCAGCTACCCCATCAGGGAGTTGTGCTGGACCTTTCCACCCCCTGCCACCTCCTCGGCCAGTGAAGAGGGGGTTCTTCAAGAGGTTCCTCCGCCTCATGAAGTCACCTCGGATGGGGGTTATCCTCAAGGATACCATCAGGGAAGTCCTCCCTGCAATGCTAGCGGCACCACAATAGCCTACGCTGGCGCCCCAGACCCCGTACCAGTCTCTGCCTCCTTCTCAGCCTCCGGCCGCAGTGCCTGTACCCCAGCCACTGGCGCCAACTACTCCTCCTCCACAGGATCCTCCTGATCCACAGGATACGGATGAGGAGGAGGATCCGGGCACGCCATCCTCAGCCAGGGCCTTCCACGAACGTCTTGCAGGGCTGGCGGAGTATCTGGGCCTACCCCAACCCGAGGTCGAGCAGCCGGCAGAGGGGGTTATGGCGGAAGTCCTCACGCGATGCCCCCCCTGCCAAAACGGGGATCCCACTGCAAACCGATGTCTCCTTGGCCAAGAAGGGTTGGCTCAAGACCCACTCAGCCCATCCGGTCAATCGACGCCTGGACGCCAAGTAGAGGCAAATGGAGGGGGATGCACTCTTGCTCTCGGCCCATCCTCAGCCACACTCCTCGGTGATCGCTGTAGCATCACTATACTCCAAGCCTCAGTCCTCCTCAGCCTCCTCCTCTGTGACGCTGCTAGGCAAGGAGAAGATCTTGGAGGTGTACAGGAAGATGATCTATTCCTGACAAAGACCATGGCCAAATCGTACACCCAATCTCAGCAACGCTCCGACAGGGGTCGTGCGTATGCAGGGTTCCACTGCTTCCAGGAACGGAGACCCAGGCAGCCGGACCGTTCGCTGTCTCAGAACAGGCGCAAGCAACAAAAAGGGGGGGGGGGGGAGTAAGGGCTTTGCCAGTCCCCCTCCTCCGCGACAGCCTCCGAGGGAAAGAAGGCATGACACATCCGTTCGGGTCCACGTGTCTCCGGTGGGGGGCAGGCTTGCTCTCCATGCACATTTCTGGCGCCAGTAGTATCCCCGGGGTACCGCCTGCCTATCCCTGCCTCTCCTCCCCCTCCCCTCCACTCCCACAGGTTGGGACAGCAACTCTTTTGGCAGAGATCCGGTCGTTCGTAGAGAGCCAGGCAGTGGAGAAAGTCCCAGCCTCCCAGAGAGGCTTGAGCTTTTACTCCAGGATTTTCACCATTCAGAAGAAGAACCAGGCGGGCCTGGGAGTTGTGCTGGACCTTTCCACCCTCAACCTCTCCTTACCCCTACAAAAATTCAAGATGGTTACGCCAGCTTTTATAGCGGAGACATTGTGCAAGGGAGACTGGATGTGCTCCCTGAATCTGAAGGGCACGTTACCTACACGTCCCGATCTGGCAGCCCCATCGTTCTTTCCTACGGTTAAGGATCACAGGCTACCATTTGCAATACAAGGTCCTTCCTTTTGGCCTCAACTCAGCCCCCAGGGTCTTTACCAGGCTCATGAATACGGTGGGCGCCCTCCTCAGAGCGCAGGGCCTTCACATCTATCCATACCTCGACGACTGGCTCGTCAGGGCTACATCTCCGGAAGCGGTTCACCACTCTTCCCATGCCCTTGTGAACACACTGCACGATCTGGGCTTCTCGCTCAATCTCAAGAAGTCGCAGCTGCAGCCCACGCAGACTGACATTCTTGGGCCTCATCTGGGACATGTGCTCCGAGAAGGTATTTCTGTCGGAGGACAAGATCTCGGCCATCAAGAGGGCCACCAACCCCATTCCTGAGCAGATAGGTGTGACCTTGGCATGGTGGTACCAGCATCTCTTGGGTCTCTTGGCGGCGGTCCTATTAGCCATCCCAAACACGAGATTGAGGATGAGGAGGATTCAGCTGCACTACGCGGCCTCATGGAACCAAGAGCGGGGATCTCAATCCGAGATGATCAACGTTCCTCCATCTCTCCACCTGGACCTAACATGGTGGTCCAGGGACTGCCACCTGCAGATGGGCAAGCCCTTTGGGCCGGCCACCCCACAGGACACCATCACCACAGATTCCTTGCTCGAGGGTTGGGGAGCCACCCTGGACGATCTCTCGCTCCACAGCACCTGGACTCGGCAGGAGCAGGAATACCACATCAATTGGCTAGAGCTGAACGCAATCTGGCTAGCGCTCAGAGCATTCCTACCACTTCTCAGGGGCAAGGTTGTCATCATCCAGACAGACAACTCGACAGCATGTATTATGTCAACAAGCAGGGAGGCACCAGATCGCCTCCCCTGTGCAGACTGACAATCATCATGTGGGAGTGGGCCCTGGAAAACATCATCTACCTCACGGCAGTCCACCTCCCGGGGGAATCCAACCTGTACGTGGACAGGCTCAGCAGGTTGGGAGTGGACAATTGCAAGTGGCAGCTAAACAACCTCGTTATTCGGGAGATCTTCAACAGGTGGGGTCATCCCCAGGTGGATCTCTTTGCCACCTGGCACAACAAGAAGTGTCCTCAGTTCGCCTCCTGGCAGGGACAGGGCCCCGGCTCCCTGGGTGATGCATTTCGGCTTCAGTGGAACTGCATGAAGGCTTACGCATTCCCGCCCACGCTGCCGTTTCACAGAGTGATTTGCAAGATCAAGGAGTCTCGCCAGCTCAGCATCATTCTAATAGCTCCATGGTGGCCGGCCAGGCCATGGTTTTCGGAGCTGCTCAGCCTCTCGGAGATGCCTCTGATTCACCTCCCGACGGGTCCAGCACAGCTTCTGGCACAGCAGGGGTGCAGATTCATCCATCCCGCTCCACAGAAACTAGCCCTCACAGCGTGGTACCTGAGCAGGTAATGCTGCGCCACCTCACCCTCCCACAGGCTAATCTGGAAATCATACAGGGCACAAGAAGCAAGGCTGCCAGAGCCCAGTATAAAAGCAAATGGACCAGATTCTGACACTGGGCAGTCTCCAAAGAAACCGAACCTCTGGCATGTACTTTGGACAACCTGCTCCCCTTCTCGGGGCACCTAGCCCACTCTGGAGTGCAGCTGGACACTTGGCGTACATAGCTTGCAGCCATCAGGGCTTACAGGAACTCGGAGGAGGGGGATATTCTCCTCCTCCAACCCTTTTGTCAAACACTTGATGGGGCTTGCAAGGCTCTGCCCGCCCGTCAAGAGGCTGCACCCTGTGTGGGACCTCAACATAGTCTTGGGCGCCCTGGCGCACAAACGTTCAAGCCAATGGCGTCAGTTGACATCAGGCTGGTTAGCATCAAGACGGCCTTAATGTCACAGTGCTTGCCCCCAGACATCAGGAGCAGACCAGCCTGCCCCAGGTACCGGCACCTATGGGGACCTTTAAGGTCCCAAAGGGTTGCCTAAAGACGTGCTGGACTCTGTCCTGTCGCCGTTGGCGCCAGGCTCATAATGCTCTTTCAAGTAAGGCAGGTTGCAGGGGAAGAGGAATCACATTCGCCCAGTCTGAGGCATGCTGGAGGGACTACTTTATCTGGGACTACTTGTGTATGGTGTGGTTGGAGGGACTTCTTCACTTGGGACTACTTGTATGAGGCTATATAAACCACACCCTAAGAACAGAATACGCTTTGCGTTATTCTGCACTCCTGCAGCGTAACGCTCACCGTGTCTGCTAGCTTCAGTCAACCCGGTCTTCAGCCACGCCCGTCCTGGTCTTCACGAACCATTGCCTGTGGAGAAAGAAAGGAAGAGAGAGAGAAAACAAGAACAAGACAGCAGTTAGGTTCTTACCTGACACTCCATCTTCAGTCGCTCTGGAGCTGCTGTGTCTGCCGAACAGTAAAGAAACATCAGGTTAGCCGTGCAGAGTAAAAGGCCACATTAAAGACACGCCCAAAGGCTGCTCACTCTTGCGATCCATCGAGACACCATCACGCGATCGCTGCTCCGCAGCTACTGCACCTGCCGAACAGAAAAGAAACATCAGGTTAGCCGCGCAGAGGGAAAAGGCGTCATTAAAGACATTTCAACATTACGCAGCGCTAATACTCACCCGAAGGCTACACACTCTTGCGGTCCCTCCAGACACCATCACGCGATCGCCGCTCCGGAGTCACCGCACCTGCAGAAGAGAAAAGGAACAGCAGGTTAGTCGCGCAGAGGGACAAATACCGTATTTTAGACATTGTCACTTTGCTCTAGATTTGAAACTCACCTCTGGAATTCTGCTCCTCATTTGTGGAGAGGAGACACTCTTCATCGGGTGCATCGAAAAATGCATCTGCAAAGAAACAAGCACAGTAGTGAGCATTTTGGCAACTTGAACTCTAAGCAAACCATACCAAGAATTATTGGCATAAAGATTTACCTACAGAGTCACAGTTCTTTACTCTACAGTAACCCGCAGGATCAGTGAAGTAACTAGATCCTTTGAACAGCAACGCACCCCTGCATACAGTCGCAGGATGGAGAGTCTGCCATTCATAACTCTAAGGTGAGACACAGTAGAGGGGTTCACAAGGAGGTCATGGGAGGTGGGAGCCGGTCCTCCTCCTTAGGGCTAGTTAATATTTTGTTTCAACATTTCAGGCAAATCTTAATTTGTGACGGAAGGGTAAAACAGAGAGGGCACGTGCAGCCATTCACCACTCCGCTTCGTGTGTCGCTGGTAGAGACAGTCCCCGCCCAGCTTTGTTCGGCGCCCCTGTGGAGACCAGGTGAGCGTAACAGAACGCGAAGCCTTCACACAAACCTCTACCTGGGCGCCATGGAAACCTCAGAGACCGACCAATTAGCCCAGCTTTTGGGTGTTTTGGGGGAACTCCGAGCAGAGATGCATTCAGCACGGCAAGAAACCAACGCTCTAAGAAGAGAACTGATTGTGGCCAAGGAGCGTACAGATGACCTAGCCAGACAATTACTCCAATCCCAGGCTGGCCACACACCGTTACCTGGAATGGTGGCATCAGTCCCAACTCAGTCAAGCAACCCAGTGCAGGTGGTCCTTCCGGGAGCTATACCGTTGGCTCCACCAGAATGCTTTGCGGGAGACCCAAAATGGTTTGCGGTTTTTATGAACCAATGCCGCCTACATTTCCTATGTAGGCCTGGAGCCTTTCCGAACGATCAATCTAAAGTGGCCTTTGTACTTTCATACCTCAGTGGCAGTGCCGCGGACTGGTCGGTACCACTAGTTAATCAAGACGATCCCCTTCTCCGAGATTTCCAGGGGTTTCATCAGAATATGGAGAAGTTGTTCGCCTGACATTCCCAAGGCCCAGCTTTAGATAACGAACTTCTGTCTCTACGTCAAGGGAACCAGGATCTGTTAACATATATTGCAACCTTCAATAGACTGGTGGTGGAAACCAGTTGGCCTGAAGACAAAAGAACTACGTTGCTTCATCGTGGATTGAGAAGCGAGTTAAGACATTTTGGATCCAGTGGTCAACCCACCAAGAGACTGTGCGGAAATACATTGACTTGGTGGTACAGCTGGACCAAAGACTACAGACCCGGAAAGCTGACCGAGTGTCATGATTACTGCCCCTCATGTCCCCAGCCCTCCAAGATGTCAGGCTGGAGCCAGGCCACGATCACCTACATGGCCCTCAAGGGCCTCTCCATCCCTCCAAAGACCAACTTGGAGTCAGACTTGGCGCTTGTGGCACCAGACTCACTCACTCCCATAGGATAACATTGAGGATTGAACTTGTAGTGCATTGATGGGGACAAGATGGATGCCCCCACATATTTCGGTTCCCAGAACTGCATGTGCGGTCTAGTCTTTTGGGTGTGGTTCAGCCCAGAGACACCCGGGATACCCAGAGACTATTTAAGCCACACCCAGGCTGAGAAACATGCTTTGCGTTTTCTGCACCTGTAGCGTGACACTCACCGTGTTCGGATCGGTCTCCAATAGGTCTGCATCTTTCTTCTGCGCTCAGCTCCTGCAAGAACAAGAACACTGTTAGGAACAGCCTTACCTTGCGGCGCTTCTGCCCATCATTCATCGCTCCTTCTGTTCTGCGGGCATCTTCGGCGGTGTCATTCCCATCCCGGCCCGCCGCTTCCTAAGGAAAAGGGAAAAGAACAGAAAAAAGGCTTTAGTAAGCATTCTGCAAATCTTCGCTTATTTTTAAATACTGTACGAGGTTCAAACGCTTACCTGAATCCCAGCCGCTCTGGGGGAGCTCTGTCTCCGGAACTTCTCATCCATCTGCAAGAGGTAAAAGACACTCCAGGTTAGCGTGGAAACATCTAGAGGCGCTGCATACCGCGTTTACCCACCACATTTGTTCTTCATAACCGGCATCCACGCTGAGAACGTTGCGGCACCTAAAAGACACAGATAAATAACTCAGTTCAATACAAATACGAAAGGGGTGCATCGCGCTCTCACTCACCTTCAGCGCTACTCATCTCAGCAGCACGCCGCCATCCCCGGACGCCGGCCATCATCTAAGGAAGGAAAGGAACGAAGTTAGAGAACTGTTCAAAAGACTCATTATACTTACCTGTCGGAATCTTGCCAGTGAAGTAACCAGGCAGCAACGAGCCCGCATCAATCAACGCGCCCCTGCGCTGAAAGCAGGACAGAGAGCACACTATCCAAGAAAACAAGGTGAGCTGTGGATCAAAACGAAGGGTTGGACCCCGGGGAAGAAGGGGTTCAAGCACACAGAGACAATGGGGAGTTAAACTCTACCAATCCTGTGTTTCAAGCCCAGTCTCCAGTCGAATAGCCTCCGGGGAAGGATTCGAGGTCGTAAGAGGTCAGAACAGGCTGAGTGACGTCCCCGTGGATACCAGGTGAGCGTTACACCGAGCTAGATTGGAGAATCGGGTGTTTGTGTGTCCGAGAGACACCTCCAAAACCACCGACATGTCCGAACCCATGCAAATTGGAGGAGTACGGGGACTGCTATCCAAAGCAGAAAGGGACAAAAGAAGGCAACAACAATTGTGCTTGTATTGCAGAACAGCTCTCCATTTTCTTCGAGACTGTCCAGTGAAAACACCCAAGAAGGCAGTCGGGGCCGCCGACAAGGTCAGCGCTGAACCAGAGCCGGATAACTACCCCGCCCGACAAGCTTAGAGGTCCGCTTGTCGAGCGAGAAGGACTCTCGGACCTCGCACCTAGCCTTACCAATGATCCTCATTAGTCACCAGTAACCGTCTCGTATGCATGCGGTCATAGCTTACATCGACAGCAGAGCCATAGGTAACTATATGGATCGAGAATTGGCTTCAAGGATGAGTCTTCCTCTTTGCGAAAAGGCAACAATTGATTTGGTCACCACTGTCGACGGAACGGAGATCCCTTCTGGTCCTGTTACACACTCGACGACAGAGATGACACTGTTGTGCCAAGACGGGCATCGAGAAACCATTGTGTTCGACTTAATCAAGGCTCCACAATTCCAAATAATTCTGGGAATGCCGTGGTTAGAAACACACAATCATTGCATAGACTGGCATGATAAGAGGTTGACCTTCTCAGGATGTGCTCATGTAAGGGAGAATTCTCTGTTAAGGCTAATTTCCCAAACCTAGTGAGTCCCCCAGCAGCTTTGCTGGATATTTGGGGTTTATTTCTTTCTCCTGCTAAGGGTGAGACTCTTTTTGTCCCACTTTTAGGCATGATTTGAGAATGTCCTTTGACTATGTAATGTGTTTTATGGGCTATGGGGTCTTTTACTCCATAGGGCCTCATGTGTTTTTGGTATGTGTGTTACACAGCACCCTCAGTGCAGTAACACAGGGGTGTCATAGTGACCCCAAACATAGACTCCATACCCTGGGACTGACTACTGTCTCCCAGGTCATGTAAAGTCACCATTGGCTTTACTAGTCCCAAATTGTGAACAGAACCAGTACACACCATCATATTGTGGAAGTACTGGTAGGGGTAATTCAATTGCCCCTGGGTCTGTTTTCCAAGGGGGCACTGTCCAGTCCCCCCTTGTCGAGTTTCTGGCTGGTGGCAGTGGATACAATGCAAAATATTCCACCGGAATATTTCTTATGGGATTTTCCCATTCATTTTAAACGCACCACTTTTTGCTGCAATGTTAAAGATACCGCTGGGTTATTTATTTAATAATTATTCCCCGGTTGGGTCTTTTTGCCAGGACTCGGTTTTAAAATGGCGTTTGTGTTCGCCTCTGAAACTCTAACCCAAGTCGAGCCCTTTGTTCCACTTTTTGGCGGGCTTCTCCACAGAAGCCCTCTAAATGGTGCCACTCTGTCTGGGGTCAACAGGATGTGTGGGAGGGGGATTAGGCACCCTGTACTGAGTTGCCTTGGCAACTCAAGTCACACTCTTGTGTGATTGGCCCATTGGTGAGCCGCCCGGCTCACCACTTAGCATGTTTGAGTGACAGCTAGGCTGATGAATGGGGTTTTGCTGCTTAGCATGTTTCAGTGACAGGCTGATGAATGGGGGTTTTGCTGCATAAAAGCAGGGCTTTGGGGACTGGAACTTCAGAAGTTGCCACAGGACCTAAAGAATCCAAAGAGGGGAGAAGCTGAGCCATCTATGACGACGACACCACCGGTGGAGCCCTGCTGTACGAAACTCACCACTTTCCCGACGACAGAGGAGATCTTCTTCCAGGAGAGTCTTCTTCCCCTTGAGCTGGTGGGACCAACCAGTTCACCTTTTTTGCCTTCCTGAATCGTCTCGTGGTCGAATTGCCTGTGCCAAGCACCCCAGCGGACGGATAGCCATGCTTCACCACTACCGTGAATAAAAGGGTTGTACCTTTTAACCGGGAAACTCTGCGGCTGGTTTCTTCCCTGGCAGTGCAACGACCTCCAGCTTTCCTCCACGTCGAGATCATCTCTTCCCCTGGACGAAGCTCCAACTTGCACCCGCTGCCAGGAACAACTGCCCCCGCTGGAGCTTTCTCACCATTTCAGGTACTGTGTCCCGCCTGGTCTCCCTTGCAACAGACAGTCCAAGGGTCCCGTAAATCCCTGACTCTCTATCCTGGGGTGACCTCGGACCTGCTAACATTACCTTTCTGACTTGATCCAACCTCTTTTGACTTTTCTGCAAAGACTTTGAGTGCATTTCCACTGTGTGATCTTGGGCACATTCCGCCTTGCATACCTGTTATCGAGCAGAAGAATACCCGACCAAAAAAATTGCAACAGTCATGAGTCTGACAAATCTGCTACCTCAGGAATACCAGGATTTCCAGGATGTTTTCCAGAAGGACGAAGCCAATACTTTGCCGCCTCATAGACCATACGATTACCAGATCGATCTTATACCTGGCGCCCAGATTCCATGCAGTCGGATTTACGCCCTCATGGAACCCGAGAATCTTCATCGAAAACAATATTTAGATCAATACCTGGCTAACCGCTTTATTCGCCCGTCCAAGTCCCTGGCGGCCTCACCCTTATTCTTCGTCCCTTAAAAAGGAAGGAGATCTAAGAACTTGTATTGACTACTGCGCATTAAACCAAGTGACTGTAAAAAAACGGTACCCCTTGCCTCTAATCCCAGAACTGCTGGACCAAGTGAAGGACGCTCGATTTTACACTAAGTTGGATCTCAGAGGGGCATACCATCTCGTACGAGTCAAAAAGAGGGACGAATGGAAGACCGCCTTCTGCACCAAGTATGGGATATTCGAATATCTGGTGATGCTCTTTGGGCTTTGTAACACCCCGGCAGCATTTCGATATTTTATGAACTACGTCCTTTGAGAGCTAATAGATGTCTGTGTCGGCGTATATATTGACGATATCCTGGTGTACTCCTCTTCCGAGCAGGACCATGTGAAACACGTCCGTGCTGTACTTGAAAAACTCTGGAAACATAAGCTGTATGCTAAATTAGAAAAATGCTTCTTCCATGTTAATGAGGTCGAGTTTCTTGGGTTCGTTCTGACCCCTCGTGGTGTTCATATGGATTCGCAGAAGGTAGACGCCATCCTCAAGTGGCCCTCTCCAACTTCAATCAAAGAAGTCCAGAGCATGCTTGGATTTGCAAACTTCTAACATCGATTCATACCAGGCTTTTCGCAATTAGTGCCAGGGACGTCATTTAGGGGTCGCCAGAGATCACAACTGCGACCTCTGAGGTCTCCATTGCGACCTCTATAAAAAAAAAAAATGTTTATTATATTTCTTTTGTAATGCAAGCTCCTGGGCTGTGGCCAGCACCATGTTGCTCTTTCTTACTTCTGGAGTGGCTGACTTTCTTGTTCAGGCCCCTTAAAAAAAGAAGAAAAATAAGAATAGGAGTGCTACAAGTCTAACACTTTGAGCACTGACCATAAATAGGAAAGAATAGGAATACCAAATAATGTGTCTTTCTGGAATTCTATACAATAATTGCTAGACTCATTAAAGGTTTATTTCAGGCACTCTTCAGGAGGTGAGTCACTGATTTAGTCTGTTCTTAAATGCCTCAACTCAGCCTTTCATCCTTCTGAGGTCGATAAATGAGTACCAACACAGGTTGGGTGATATTGGGTGTATATTTTTTCTATATAAAGCGCTTAAGCATAAGTGCTATATAATAACACATCATTATCATTTGGTCATGGACGTCTGCTTGCATTCACAGTAATTTGGTAATATGGGCCTATACACACTGATCTTAACGATACATATGGCGATCCATTCTTCTATGAAATGTACATCACATTATAGTGATATCGTAACCATATTTTTCGTAGTGAACAATGTTATGTGATGCCACTTCCTATTTTGTCAACGGGTGAAATGTCGTGTTCCATCGCTTCCCGCGATATCACTTTGGAGTGGGGTCAAATGACATCACTTTCTGTGATGTCATCAGGGGTCAAGGGTCGTGTGATGTCACTTCCGCTACCCCTGGAATTTTGGTGAAATGACGTCCCTGATTGGTGCATCCCATCACATCCCTATTACGAAAGAATAAGTGCTTTCAGTGGTCAGATGAAGCGGAAAAGGCCTTCCAAGACCTAAAAAATAAATTCACCTCAACCCCAGTCCTTAAACATCCTCGCCCAGACCTCCCTGTACGTGGTAGGAACGGATGCTTCCAGTCTGGCAATGGGGGTGGTCCTTTCTCAAAAAGATCCCGAGACAGGTCAACTTCACCCAGTGGGCTTTTGGTCACGAAAGTTCACAGCACCTGAACTGAATTATGCCGTAACAGACAAGGAACTTCTAGCCATCAAGGCAGCATTCAAGGCTTGGCGACATTATCTCCTAGGAGCCAGACACACCATTACAGTGATCACAGATCATCGTAACTTACAATACCTAAAGACGGCCAAGGCCCAGTCCTCTCGCCAGCTCCGATGGGCATTATTCTTTGCTGAATACGATTTTGTGATTACTTGCCGACTTGCCGAAACGGAAAGGCGGATGCTCTGTCCTGCATAGGGATGGAAGAAGCATACTCCAGTCCAGACCCAGTGGCCATAATCCCTGGGGGAAGGATCCTGGGAATTACTACATCGCTGGCCCTGGATGACATCCACAAGGAAATTTCGCATCTCCTCGACACCAAGGCTTTACAAGATTGGTTGACTAAAAGCAAATATCATTCAGTCACAGATTATTTGCCTTATCTTCAAGGGTGCCTTTATTAACCTAGTAAGGAACTTCAGGAAAAGGTCATCTCAAATTACCATGAGTCATTGGTAGAAGGACACCCTGGAATTGCAAAAGCCAAGGCCAAGAGTCATTTCTGGTGGCCAACGTGGCGTAAAGACATCAAACAATTTGTGCTATCATGTGGCATTTGTGCACAAAACAAAGCCCAGAAAAAGAAACCATTGGTTCTACTACAACCTCTGGATGTTCCACCTACACCCTGGCATACACTGTCTCTTGATTTTATCACTGATCTTACTCCTTGTAATGGCTTTAACACCATTTTAGTGGTGGTAGACTTGTTTTCCAAAATGGCCCACTTCATGTCACGATGCCCGCTCCCGGGGAGCCGGCTCAGGCCCTGCGTCCCCGAAAGCAGACATCCAGTCCCCGGGGAAGGTCCCAGCAACCCCTTATAGGGGCCCTTTGGACAGCGTCCTGGCGCCTGTGGCGCCAGGCTCATAGAAAACGTCATTCCTGGCGCCATAGGCGCCAGGCTCATTATGAAAGTGTTTGGGTGCACTTACCTGATGCAGACCATGCTGCAGAACCCCGGCCTCCTTGAGGCCTGAAAGGAACTACTTTACCTGTGGGACTCATTTACCACCCGGGCGTGGTCGGGGAAGGATACATACCTGATTGGAGGAAGGACACATTCTAGGAACTTCTTCCAAGGCTATTTAAACCACACCCGATCAGCCACACGTGCTTCACGTTGTTCTGCATCTAGCAGCTGGACGCTCACCGTGTCTGCTCCTGCATCTTGACTTCTGCCACACCTGCCAGCATCCTGAATCACCTGCAAAGGAAGGGAACAAGAGAACAGAAGAAGGAAAAGGCCTCGCCTGCTAAATCTGCATCCCAGAGACATTTCGCCGACAATCCTGAAAAGGAAGACATTTATTTTTAAAAGCACATCGCATCGATCGCTGCAGCGCCGCATTCTACTCATCTTTACAGGGCGCCTCCATGTTCAGCAGCGACCATCCGGATTCGCAGTCGCGCCCCCGCGCCTAGGGAGAAAAAGACAAGAACAAAGGTGAGAGAAAGAAGGGAAAAGGGAAGCTAAAACTCCATGTCAAGACTTACCTGTTGGGTCATTCCCTTTTCATTTCGGGTCCGCGCCGCATCCAGGCATTTTCGACCCCGGCCCCTAAGGGGAAAAAGACATCAGCGTTAATGAGTGAATGAAAAGACATTACCAAAACACTCATTAAAGACTTACCTGATTTCCACAAGGATTTCACCGCTCACCTCGGGTCGGTGCCTGTTCCCCGGCATTCCATACCCCGGCCCCTATGGGGAAAAAGACATTAGCATTAGAACATTAATGCATGGACACAAGGGGAATCACTTATAGAAAAACTTAACTGGAAGCCAAGCAAGTTTGGTTCTCACCCATCCGAAAATCCAGTGACGTAACTGGATACCAACGCGCCCCTGCATCAGAAGCAGGATGGAGAGCTTGTCCTTCCAGACCCTAAGGTGAGACGCTACGGGGAAGCACAGAAGGGTTTTGAGGAGGGTGAGAGGGGTAAGTGGGAGGCTGATTGCATTACCCCGCAGAGAGTTAACCCCCTATTCTCACCTACAGAAGGATACTTCTGCGAGTCAGACAAGCCAGATCTGGGGCCCGGTCCAGTCCGTCTTCCGAACCCTGCGCATCACCTTAGACGAGGTCACAGCAGCGCGAACCAGGCCAGCGCCCCCGTGGGAGTCAGGTGAGCGTTACACTTCATTCCGCTAAAAGGTCTACCCTCAGCTTCGATTCTGGTGAAGGAGTTCCTAGAACAGATTGTCCGGATACACGGATTCCCCTCCGTTCTAGTTTCAGATCGGGGCAGTCAGTTTATCTCACAATTTTGGAGAAAATGTTGCCAGTTAGCCCAAATCAATGTAAGACTTTCCACCAGCCACCATCCTCAAACGGATGGTCAAACCGAGAGAACCAACCAAACACTGGAACAGTACCTGAGATGCATGTTACACCAAACAGAAAGCAACTGGAAGGACATTTTATGGATAACCAAGTATGCCTATAACAACTCTTTACATTCCAGCACTGGGCAGAGTCCGTTCTATACAATATATGGAATGCATCCACGAACCTCTGAGCTCGATCCACCTCAACATTTAGAAATGCCAGCCGTAAGTAGTTTGCACACTACCATTACACAAGCCTTCAAGAGAGTGACAGAACATTTAAAGCAAGCTAAGGAAAGATACAAAAGATCCGCAGATCAACATAGGAGTGAAGCTCCAAAGTACCACATTGGAGATGAGGACTGGCTAGCCTCAAAACACATACCAATAAAAGGAACCCACACATTTAATCCCAGATATTTGGGACTACACACCATTAAGGCCATCATTAATCCAGTGGCAGTAAAATTGGAGTTACCTCTGAACATGCAAGTCCATCCCGTGTTTCACGTCTCTCTTTTGAAACCAGTGCAACCTGGAACTCGGGTAACCAAACCACCAAAACCAATCTTGGTAGACGGTGAACCAGAATTCGAGGTTAAAGAAATTCTGGACTCCAAACTTGTCATATCGATACTATTCTATCTAATTGTGGAAAGGCTATGGACCACAAGAAAGAACATGGGAGCCAAGTGACTACATTCATACGCCACGCTTAGTAATCCGGTTCCATCAAAACCATCCAACCAAGCCTGGACCAGCGAGGCAAACCACCTTGGGAGGTGTCTTGGGGGGAGTGCTATCACGGTGCTTGCCCCCAGACATCGGGAGCAGACCAGCCTGCCCCAGGTACCGGCACCAATGGCGACCTTTAAGGCCCCATTGGTTGCCTAAAGACTTGCTGGACTCCGTTGCCAGGCTCATAATGCTCTTTCAAGTAAGGCAGGTTGCATGGGAAGAGGAATCACATTCAGCCCAGTCTTAGGCATGCTGGAGGGACTACTTTATCTGGGACTACTTGTGTAGGGTGCGGTTGGAGGGACTACTTCACTTGGGACTACTTGTATGAGGCTATATAAACCACACCCTAAGAACAGAACACGTTTCACGTTATTCTGCACTCCTGCAGCGTAACGCACACCGTGTCTGCTAGCTTCAGTCAACCCGGTCTTCAGCCACACCCGTCCTGGTCTTCACAAACCATTGCCTGTGGAGAAAGAAAGGAAGAGAGAGAAAACAAGGACAAGACACCAGTTAAGTTCTTACCTGACGCTCCATCTTCAGTCGCTCTGGAGCCGCCGCATCTGCCGAACAGAAAAGAAACATCAGGTTAGCCGCGCAGAGGAAAAAGTCCACATTAAAGACATTTCAATATTACGCAGCGCTAATACTCAACCGAAGGCTACACACTCTTGCGGTCCCTGGAGACACCATCACGCGATCGCCGCTCCGGAGTCACTGCACCTGCAGAAGAGAAAAGGAACAGCAGGTTAGTCGCGCAGAGGGACAAATACCGTATTTTAGACATTGTCACTTTGCGCTAGAGCTGAAACTCACCTCTGGAATTCTGCTCCTCATTTGTGGAGAGGAGACACTCTTCATCGGGTGCATCGAAAAATGTATCTGCAAAGAAACAAGCACAGTAGTGAGCATTTTGGCAACTTGAACTCTAAGCAAACCATACCAAGCATTATGACATAAAGACTTACCTACAGAGTCACAGTTGTTCAGGACTCTACAGTAACCCGCAGGATCAGTGAAGTAACTAGATCCTTTGAACAGCAACGCACCCCTGCATACAGTCGCAGGATTGAGAGTCTGCCATTCATAACTTTAGGTGAGACATAGTAGAGGGGGTGCACAAGGAGGTCACGGGAGGTGGGAGCCGGTCCTCCTCCTTATGGCTAGTTAATATTTCGTTTCAACATTTCAGGCAAGTCTTCATTTGTGACGGAAGGGTAAAACAGAAAGGGCACATGCAGCCATTCACCACTCTGCTTCGTGTGATGCTAGTGGAGACAATCGCCGCCCAGCTTTGTTCGGCGCCCCTGTGGAGACTAGGTGAGCGTAACACTTACTAGTCGGCCTCACCTCGGCTCGTCTCAGCGAAATCCAGGCGCTGGTCGCCTCGGAACCATATACTACCTTTCACAGGGACAAAGTAGTCCTGCTGACACACCGAGCGTTTCTGCCCAAGGTGCCATCGGCTTTCCACTTGAACGAGGAAATAGTCCTTCCTATGTTTTTTGACAATCCCAAGGACGAAGCACAGAGAGTAGTGCACTGCCTGGAGGTCAGGTGTGCCCTGAAATTTTGCTTGGACTGGACCAAGGGCTTCTGCAAATCGGACGCCCTGTTTGTCACTTTCTGAGGTTTGAGACCAGGCTGTCAGGTCTCCAATGCTTCCATATCCCTCTGGATGGTCTCGGCCATCACGGAAGCATATGAGGGCCAGCACAAGCCTCTTCTAGCCAACATGCATGCCCACACAGTCAGGGCCAAGGCAACAGCCATCGCATTCCAGCGCCATGTCCCTTGGTAGGTCATAAGCAGGGCGGCCACTTGGGCCACTCCCTCGGTTTTCTGCAAGCATTACTGTTTGGATGCCGGCTCTAGATCTGATGCAGCTTTCGGACAGGCGGTTCTCGGGAACTCATTTGCTTAAGGATGGTCTCCTTTCCACCCTGGGGCTACATTCAGTTGTAATCGCCCATGCAGAGTGGAGGAAAGGGGACGGGACGTAAGAGTAATAATAAGTTACTCACCGTAGTGACTAACGTACCCTTAGTCCCCTTTCCTCCATACGTCCCACCAACCTCCCCCCTAATAATACTGGTGTCATTAGGAAATGTTAAATCTATTGTCGACGCGTCAATGGGGACTGAGGTGTGGTGCCAGAGGGTGGAGTCAGGACAGCGCATGCTCCGTGGGCCGCACCCCATGCGCCTCTAAATTTTAAGTGGAAGAAGGTTTTTTATGGTGAAAAAGGTTCCACCTCCCGTCCCTTTGAAGGGACAAAAGTGCAGTATGGAGGAAAGGGGACTAACCTTAGTCACTACGGTGAGCAACTTATTTTTTTTTTATTCAGCCATTTCCTCCTTCAATGTGAAGGTGTAAATGGATTATGTACAGTAGTGGCTCATACCACTAATGTACTTTTTTATGTACAAAAGGGTACATTCTTACCCTTTTATGTATTGCGTGGATAAGGTAAGGTGGTGAGGGGAGCAGCCGAGAGGCCAACCTCTTCACCCCTTTGTAAAAACAGTTTTCTTGTATTAAAACAAAGCACCTGTACTTGCCTTCTGTTCAGTTAAAAAGTTTTTAAAAATTGGGCCAGTTTAGTTTTATAGGCAGATTATCGGCAGAAAGTCCACCTAAAATACTGCTGGTGGTATTTGATCAAATCTTGAATTGGGCTGACAGTAAAATGTGTGGTATTTGCCAGAAACCACTGATTTTACCAATACCACCAAACTCTGAATACCCCCCAAGTTTGAAATGTTTTGTCTTGTCCAGAACACTCTTATGTGGCCAACAAAAGACACACATACTTATTCACATTTGTACATACACAGTCATATGAACACAGATGCACCCTTCCACATACGCTTTACCCAGTCACAGGTACAGTTAAACACATCACCATAGTCACACGAATATAAACACACACACACACACACACACAGACATGCACATACACACTCCACCTCTCTTGAAAACATATGATGGGCCGTTATTAATTGTTCTCCATCACCATATCCCAGACAGACTCCCCTTGCTGTTTACTCTGCTTCCATGAACTGAAATATGCTGCAGACTTTCCAGGAAAGTGCATATGGGGAGAACAATAAAAGTCAAGTTAATATTTCATCAAATTTACCAGCAAGACCCTGACCACAGCTTCTTGTCATGTCTGGCAGAGGCTGACTAGCAAATTGATGTTGTCTACCATCTACGTGTGAGCCAGGGCAATGGAAGTGGGTGAGTAACAAGGTTTTTGTGACTAAGCAAAATGCGCAAGTGAATGGGGTGTGTGATAGGTAAGGGAATGGGATTGAGTTAAGAGATGGCACCAAAGGGGAAAAGGGGAATGGAAGTTTGAAACTTCATTAATAGAAAGTGGGTGACTGGCGGAGAAAAGGAAGAACACCAGGAGAGTGATGAGTAAGGACAATAGGGTCAATTAGACAAAGGGTAGAAATCTGGAGGGGTAGGTTAGCCGTTTGAGTGCCTGTTGCTCTGATATGTGCCTAATCTACAAGCCACTGCACATGATTGTGGGACTGGCTCAACATTTTTCTTTTTCCGATGGTGATGCATACTTGCTTTATGAACATATTTCAATAAAGTCTTTTCTTACATGTCTTCACGTTGCTTTATCATGTGCGTTGGTGCTTTGAAAGCCAGATTTATTGAACAATGGACTCGTTTATCCATTGAAACAACTTTGTGGAATGTGTTTTGTTGTTTTGAATATTGAAGATGGAATAGGAGAAGGTGAAGTCCCCTCTGCTGTCTACATTTGAAACCAGGAAGCTAGGACTTAAATCCCCACCTTCCACAATTGACACATTATGTGATCCTGCGCAAATCACTTTTCATCACTGTATCATGTTTTGAAAGTCTCACTCATATGGGTTTATAATCTATAGCAGTGATCTCCAACATGTAGCTCGGGAGCAACATGTTGCTCGCGGCACCCTACACTGTTGCTCACCAGTTGCTCTGGGCCATGGTGTGGAGGCCTAGAAGGAGGCGCTGAAGGGATGAGACCTCAGTAGCAATATAGCCAGGACAGAGTCCTGGACTGTGCAAGAATGTTGGCCAATGAGCCTGCTGTGGGTGCAGCCTTTTGTAGATGCAAGATTTGAGTTTGTTGCCACCATGCAATTTAGTTTTCAGTAAATGTCCTTACTCCTTATAGCAGTGTCATTGCTAAAATCCTGTCATATTCAGATACTTTACCCAGCTGACAAATGTATTAAGTAGCAAAATAACTGAACCATGTTCTTGTATGTGTCCTGGAGAAAACAGTTGTATTATGTTCCTTTATGTAGCTAATAGGAACATAATGGAGAAATAAGTGGCATGCATACCCAACTTTAATTTGTTAAATTCCTTGCAAAAGTGAGGTTTGTGTTTGATGCTGCCATGCATTATATGTATCAGAGATTTTACTTTCAGTGCCACCTATATTTATTATTACAATGTGTCCTAGTGGATAAATTGTCATCGTTTGATACTCTACCCATCGGCTAATGGGCAGATATTGCATGCCACATTTTTCATATTTACTTTGCCCTATATTTGAATCCAATTAAGCTACTGTAAATACATTGAAATTAACAAGCCAATTCAAATACCTTAACATCACCACACCCCGCTATGAAGTGATTAGCAAATGCTCAAATCTTTGACCAATGTTTGCCATTAAGTTTAGTGTAAAATCCCTTTTGATCAGACAAAAGAGGCTCCAAATCCTTCAGAAAAAAATAATTTTTTATTCCTAATCACTTTTCACCAATGTAACAGGTCTCAGGTGCTTTAAAATGCACTATTTGCCATTACAAGCAAAAAGTATTATTAGGAGGTAACCTCCAAAGCCCTGGTGAAGTGATCTGTAACACCTACCTTAGACCAGTATTACTCAATCAATATTTATTTAATCATGTTTTTCCATTAAGTTAGCAACATTTAAAAACCTGTATCATATTTCATAAAATCCACATAGAACAAGCTCAACATAAAAGCAGCTTTATATAAAACCCTGAACATTACAATTAATTGTAGACAACATAACTCCCATGCATGTCCACGCTTACACAAAACAGAAAAACAATGGCAAATTAACAGAAAATGTGCCAAATCCTCATCGACCCATTTTGCAGGCACACTTTGTGCTTCCTCTTGCATACCTTCTTCATTTGTTAAGGGGTGGGGAAATGTAAACGTACCATTAGCATCAGCTGCCTTCATTCTGGGGGACTTATTTTAAAGATATCTTCTTGCTGTCTTAAATGTGTATGTAAATCTGCATATAAAGCTAAAGAGAGCAGTTTATGTATATTTTGGACATCTACCTCTCTCCCCATTGGACAAGTTATTGCTTTAATAGCTATTTTGTGTTGACTTAATGTGCCAAATTTGGTTATATTCCCCCTGCCCCCATCCTTCGTCCACAAGTATTTTTCTTTACAAGGGGATAATTCAAATGTGCTTACACTGAAATTCACTTCACGATTAGTAGACAATTCTAGATGTTCTGCTAAAATAAGTTAACTATCTTAACTGGGCCGACATCTTCAAACTGAACTGCCCACCCAGTTTAGCTCATAGGGCACTAATAGGTGTACCTGGAGGGAGACCTGATATTCAGGACAGGAAATTATGTTTCAACCCCTCCAGGACATGACTGTTCGGACCACCCCACATTTCGCTGCCATAGAAAATCATGCAACAGACCTTTGATTTATATACGTCCAGGCACTTGTCCAATCTAAATATCCCAACTTTGCAATAACATCTTTAAAAGCCCTTTAATCCTTAACTATGCTCTTAAAATGAATGACCTAAGCACTGCTCTTTGAGAAGAGTACGATCAAATAAAGATTCAACTGCTGCATCATCTCTACATTAATTTAAAAACCAGCTACAAGGTTTCACCCTTTTCCCGAATACCATCATTTTTGTTTTCATCATATTTAATTTCAAACTATTGGTCTCAAAATAGTTATTTGTGTATAGCAGGCCCTGTTGGAGACCTAGAGAGGTTAAGTGCAAAATAGCGGTGTCATCGGCATAAAGAAGCATGTTATAAAATGTACTCTTCAGAGTGGGTGGATTAACTTTCCTAAGAAAAGTTCTAGAGTCAAAGTCTGAAAGGAATACATTGGGGCTAACTGTCATCCCTACTTTTCACCTTTATCGGTGGGGAAAACAATATATAATTCCCGGATCTAGTATATCAGACAGACGCTGAGATGTTTGTGTATCACAGTTTAAAAAGATTTATTAAACCATAAGGGACCCCAATAAAATGTAAATAATGCCACAACATGTTTCTATCAATCAAATGCTTTCTCCAAATCTGAAAAAGCCACAATAATCACCCTCCCTTAACCTTAATCTATTTCTCCATGATGATGCTCGGAGTGAAGCAGTGGCCCACTGTACTAAGCCCTCCCCTGAAAACCTGCTTGGTAGGGCTTTAAAATATTGTTACTTTGATCCCACTCCTCCAGTCTGAGAATAACATTTGGAGAATATCTAACTGGAAATGTCTGGTAAAGAAATTGGCCTATAAAAGAAGAGGACTTGTCCCGGGAAATGGCATAATGCTGGTCTAGCCAATTGCATTAAACATAAAACAATTTGTTGTCATTTGGAAACGCGCCACTATAAAATCTACCTGTGTTTGTCAAAACATTATTTTTTAAAGCAATTTTGATATGCCCTTTTGAAACTATAAATCTTTCCAGCTGCGGATACCACTCATTAATTCATGGTTCCATTTTCGCTCTGAGATTCCACATTCTGCGTCGAACCATGGGACATCCCTTTCTATACTGGACCCCCTGAACTGGGGAATGCTGTTTGCCAATAGCTCTGTCCCGGATAGTTTCAACCAAAGACTGAAACAAATTGACACTTTACTTTGTGGCCGCTGAACTGTTTAACATCTATCTTTTACTTTCTTGTGAATTAGTAATTCTTTCCAACAACTTGACCGGTCCGATCTGTCTAAAATTGTCATATTGACCACTCAATTTCTTCAGCATTTCCTGTAAACAACCACTTAATGTCAAATGAAGTTAAAGGCCTTGTAAACTTCCTTTACTGGAATTGCACATGATCTAGATAACTGTTCAGTACTTCAAATTAAAATGTTATATTAGCAGTTTTAAGTTTATTACATTTCTATTTTGTGTTAGTCTTTCTTCTGTCAACACAGCGCTGATATGTTCTGTCGATGAATGGATGTTGCTTACCATTGCATTTGATATGCACATTTTGCTCATTGCACTTAAAAGTTTGGGGTCCCTGATCTACAGTGTTGCTACCTAAAAAAAATATTAACTGTTCATGTAATGCTTATTTGTGGGAAGGCAGTATGCCAAGTGAGGTTCCTATGTTATGGGGGTACGGTGGGTAGACAGGGTGCAAGGTATAGCTTTTGTGTTGTGTGATGGGGAGGCAAGAAGGCTGATTAGGGCCTTTTGCCATGGAAGTACGTGTCTGGCTCTTGGAGCAAAGCCAGACCCCCCCATCTCGGCTCTACCAATTAATCTCTGGCTTCCCCACCTCTTTACATTGATCTAAAACTAAAGATGGGATGGGATGGAATGAGATGGAAGGAGATGTAGTCTGCTGTCGAATTTCAAACTGGAATCCAAGTAAAACTACACTCAAATCCCAGTGTTCCCATTTCACCAATTTATATTATCCCGTTAAAAACCTTTAACTGCTATTGGTTTGTGGGGAGGTTCCCTCCTGCATTGATCTTTAAGAAAGAACAAGCATAACTGAAACATATGTTGCAAAAATGGAAATTGATGTCAATAATGTCTATATGTATGCTAGACTGTGTGGATGGACGGGGTAGGTAGGAGGTTTGGCATTTTGTTTAGTTCTGGAAATTGGGACTGCTTCATTGTGTGTTTGGGCCATGGGCCAGAAAAGCATACTTGACCCCAGGACATAAGCTGCCAGTCCTCCCCTTGTTCGTTCACGCTATGGATTGTTTTTTGTTTTTTTTTTTACTTCCGAGATTTCGGTGGGTCGATCAGCATTAACTGGATGTCTATGCATGTGAAGTGCCACCAAGGTGCACAGGCTCACAGCTGAAATCTCAACATAGCAACAGACTTATTCTTTTTTAAACAAGATTGGTCCACTCCAACATACTGCAGTGCTTTTTTTCACATAAAACCTCAATCAATGTCTTAATCAAGGTGCCCGAAACGTAATTTCTATCTTGGGGTGGATATCCGAATCAGAGTAATTTTGATGCGTGTAACTTAAAATATCACCTCTTCTACTAGCACTACCATGAGGTACAGGTGTGGACAACAGATCCTTGCTCAGCTTAGTGGAGTGTGACTGCCTCCCTTTCATTCATTGTATTGGCCATCAGAATCCTGTTGGAGCTTACACATGCCCTATTACTGGCAATTGCCTCACGTTGTAAACTGTAGAACATTTTGAAAGTGAATTATAATTTATAACGCGCTTCATACCAGAGACCAGTTTCTAAGCACGAATTGTTGTCAATAGTGTCTTACGGTTCCATTTGCTGGGAGCATATTTAATTACTTAAAGCCATCCCAGGAAGTGTATCCGACTCATTATCAGGTAGTTTGACGTACGTTTTTGACGCCGGCTCTCTTGGTAGGGTAGTCCTAATGGGAAAAAATGCAGTGATGTTACCATCTGTTCCCCGAGTACGTTTTGTAATCACCTGCTCTGCGGATGCGCATCTTTTACCTCATGGTTCCGATACCCACTCCGGGATACACCCAGATGTGCTTTGTGAGTGGTTGTATTAGCTTAGATGAATTTGTTGTTGTTGTTGTTGTTCATTTTAGGCCGTGTTGGGGACTGGTAAGTACCGAACAGTCTGTAGCGCTGCACAGCCTTTAGCTCACATGTAGCTGTTGTCTGACTTCGGGTTTTGTAGCTGCAGGTAGAGAAGTTTGGTCGGACAGTACTGACCCGCCCCTTAAAGATGCACAAACTTAAGAACGTTTTGTTTGCTCTTTTCTTACGATGAATCAGCTGTCATTAAGAAAGGTGGGGAGGGCGGATAGGAGAAGCAGACAATCACAAAAGTGACACAACGTCCATGAGCAGACCGGGCTTTAGTCCACATTTAAGGTTATGTTGACTTGCCGTGGCAGGACAGGACCGGACGCATACAATAAACAGTGCTTGAGGCTGCACTGTTTTGTTGGCTTTTTTTGTGTACATTTCTTAGTTTATTACAACCTTTACTTTACATATACATCCTTTCAATAGGATCTAGACAAAAAAAAGTCCATCCACATTTGTCAAACGACACTAATTTATCAAAATGTTATCAAGATAGTCTATTTATTTTTATTTATTTAATTGTATGTGTGTCTGTTTTTTAAAAGAAAAAAACTTTACACATCAATCAATTCAAACATTCACATCCAGTTAAAATAAAAGTGAAAGAAATCTAATACAAAAGAAGGAAAATGATCTCAGATCAAATCTAGTGACTCATGTTACATAAAATTACATAAAATCACTTATTTCTAGACACATGAATAAGTAAATCCTTAACAAATTTAAATCTGAAAAGAAAAAGCCCAACAACAAACGCTATCTACCCATATGCATTTAGTACTTTTAACACAGTTAACACCACTCCTCCCGTGCAACTCTGGGTTAGACGCTTTAGGGGTTTTGGCCCACTTCTCTGCTCATATGGCCCCTTGGCCCAATGACCTTGATCAATTCCATTACTTTACTATGGCTCATCTTGACCCTAGGTTTGTGAACTTCAATGGTTAACTTTTATCATTGGCTCTACAATTACCTGTTGCTGCTTTGCTATTACTACCGTATTCAGTAGTTCTTCTGCAATGGACCAACCTCTATATAAAGCCAACTGAAGGCTAACATGGAGAGTGTTTATACTGTGATACCATAATTCGGGGTCTTTAATATGATTTAAATTATGCATACATGTTCCATAATGTTCAATGTACAGCGATGTAACGCTTACCTTAACTCTGCGGGGACACAGACCAGGAACTACTTCTATGACTCTTCCTAGCTAGCAATGCTTTACACTTCTATGACCAGGTTGACCTATTAATACACAGAAAATTCCTTAGAGTGTAATGTGAAACAACCCTTAAAATAAAGCAACAGGTCTAGTTACTAATTTATTTGCAAGACTCTCTTTTTACTGATGTCTTACCTAGTATTCTTTTTGGATGAGCTCTCCATCCTGCATCTCTGCAGGGGCTCTGAGTTCTGAAGAATATCACTGCTGGTATGGCGAGCAGGGCACTGCACTTGGTTAATTTGATGAATAAGTTTTGTTCGTGAAAAAATGAATGTGACACTACGGACAGAATGTATCTCTGAATTAGGTTGGAATACCTGCTATATTGCCCCTGACTGACTAGTGCATGAATGTGACGGAAAGGGGGAATTGTTGGACTGAATAGGCACTTCCTATTGAATTTACACTCGTAACAGAATTTACGTGGGTTAAATAGTTCTGCTAAAAATAGTGCTGCTATTCTAACAACTGTCTAATTACCCAAACTGATCTGCCGTGTGTGTATTTTAATTAGGAAGAGAAAATGCTGCATGAATTTGGAAAAAGGCGCTCCTTCAAACTAGCGCCGGTGAATATAGTGAATAAAAGAAAACGTTTTCTCCGCATAACAACAGCGTAATGAAACGCTGCACACAAACACTCGAAAATTCTATTGTAGATTAACTGCTTCAATACATGTAAAAGCTATAGCAATACTTGCTGTGGCGAAGACTTGTGAAGAATAATGCTTTGAGCTGAGGTGTTTGAGAGCAAGACGCATGTAAAATACGCCGCCTGACAGGAACGAAGTTCCTCTTGACCCAGCACTGCCAAAACTGGTAAATGGTCGATTTGCAATAATAGCATAAATCTCCTAAGCTTGATCGAAGGGCATAGATTCAGAAATATTTGTGCCTGTTTAAATGTATAAAGCATATACTGGACAAACATAGCTTTTTATTTTCTCTAAATGGTTGAAATTGTTATGCCAATCCCATATGTCCATACGCTTACCCAGAGCAAATTTCAGATTCTGGTGCATTGAGGGGTCAAACAGATGTCTTTAAAGAATAGGTTCATGCTTGCTGCTAGGCCAGCCTGCTTTTTATCACGTACATCTTCTCCCAAACTGGCCAATAACAGGTTAGTTGGATCATTAAGAGTTTTTATGTATAGCTCAGCCCTCTTTTTCAGAACCAATGATTTAAGAGATAACAATCCTAGCTCTGACCTTATTATAGCTATAGGAATGCATTGTGGGAGTCCCAACAATGTTCTCCAGAATTTGCCTTCAATGATCTGTAACCATTCCAGATCCATGTCAAAAAGTTATTCCAATCCATAGTTTACCATAGGTATCAGACATTGTATGTACAATTGGTATGCCCCCCATATAGAGAAGCCGATTTGTCTGCAGGTAAACTGATAGATTAGGGCCGTTAGTTGGGCAGCCTTCGCTTTGCGCGCTTGTATGCAATAATAATAATATAATAATAATAATAATTCCCTTTCATGTGAAACTCTACTCCTAAATATTTGTGGAATGAAGCATGTTGTATTTCAAGTGTTCTAATATGCATACGCGGTCTCGCAATCCTTCCCCCAGTGTACACCAATAGTGGAGTCTTTTCATGGTTTATCACTAATCCATTGGTTTCTGCATATTGCCACAATCTTTCTGCAGATCTCAATAGCCCACTAAAGGTGTGATTGAGCACCACAAGGTCATCTGCATACGCCAATACAGAACAATGCCTGGTGCCGATCTTAGGAGGGCAATTATGGACTTCCTGGGTGGATTGAGGGATATCAGACACAAAAAGATTATAGAGTAAGGGGGCCCTGACGCAGCCCTGCTTCACTCCCCTATTCTGTATGATAGGTTTTGTCATAGTACCACAACTATCCAGCTTAAGATAGACCATGATGTCACTATGCAGTAATTTCAGGAAGTAGAGTATCCCCTGCGGGCATCCCAATTTTTGAAGTTTAAGCCTCAATCTCTCTCCTGATGTCAAAAGCAGCTTTGAAGCCTATGTAGAGGACATATAGAGGTGGGCTATTAGGTTGTAATGCCCTGCTTCCTAATGTATTCATGGCCATCAAATTATGTATTTTAGAATATCCTGCTCTAAAACCTGATAGCGATCCAGGGCTCCAACTTTATCTACCCAGGCTGTAGTTCTCGTAAAAGCAAAGTGGCAAACAGTTTTCCTGTACAATCAAGCATAGACAACAGTCTATCATTTCCAGGATCGGTTTTAGGCCCTGTTTTATACACGGGTACCAGAATAGCTGTCTGCCACGTAGTGGGTATTTTTCCCTCCCTTTACACTTTCTCAAATAGTATCTTGAGCAGGCTCGCCCAAAAAGAAACATTATTTTTGAGAACTATATTAGATAAGCCATTGGGCCCAGGAGCCCTCGTTGATTTTAGGTTGCTGATTTTATTTTGAAAATCTTCAACAGTCACCATAAAAGGGGGGGACTCAGGCTTAGTACTTAGTTCATTAATCCTAAAGATCCTACCCGGGTCATTGCGGTTCTCAAGGAATTCTTCCCAAGCGCAGGTACCGATAGGATTAACCAGTGATTGATGCTTATTTCCTCTTATACCCTCCCAGTAATGCCCATATATTGCGGGTATTCAGTGTGCACAGTATATTAACCGTATGTTGCCACGCCTCTACACGCTTAACCCTTTTCCACAATTTTAGCCGCAGTCGATATTTGTTTTTTAACGTTCTGGTGGCCCTATGCAATGAAGCCAGAGAATTACATGTTCTTTTGGCTATACGGTTATCCTTTCTTAATCGCTGTTTGGCATCTTTAATTTCTTTATCACAGGGGACCCCCACTCGCTTCTCTTTTAGCACCAGGAAAGACCTGGATGTGGCATGAGCCCCGAAAAAGAGAGATCCAGCTCTCAATTTCCTCTATCGACATAGTCTCTAGTATAGGGACGAAGTCTGCATTCCGATCTAGGATGGTCTGCCCAGCTTTTAGGATGTTTTCTGACCATACAATCCTAGTAGGGGAATGATTCACCACAATATTCCCTGTATTAATAACATCAAGAGTGTGTTCCACAGTGCCAAAATACATTATCAATGCCTCATGATCACTCCACTTGTTTTCAGTTATTCTCATATCTTTAATGAGGATCGCCAATTCACAGCTTGTTAAGATATAATCCAGGGTACTCTTAGCAGAGCCTGCTTTCCAGGTATAATTTCCCAGACAGTCACTAGCTGTGCGGTCATTTATTATTTCGAACTACCAGCTATTAAAGAGGTTTAGCCAGCACTCCCCTTCCTCATCATCAATATTGTGTTGCATGAGGCTCCTGGGCTGGATTAATGCATTATTAACAGTACATCTACACCCCTTAATGTGACAATTAAAATCTACAGCAACAATGATTATAATTACTTTTAGTCTCATATATCCATTGACTTAATTGATTATGCAATGCATTTTGAATCATTTCTCTATAATGCACCCCTGTTGGGTTGTATACGTTAACCAATAAGGCTTTCCCAACACTCATTGATCATAACCATCACTTCAACTGCATTGATATTATCTTCGTCAGGTGACGCTATCTTTTTTGCCTTAAATGCCATTGATACCCCAATCAGCAACCCTCCATAGGGCCTCCCTCGTAGGCCTTTCTTAGCTGCTGTTTGGTATAGCATAAAACCGTCAATGGCGATGGTAGATAGTAACCATGTCTCTTGCAGTAAGAAGAATGAATGGTTAGCAATCAATGGTAAAGACCCGTTCTCAGATCGAAAGTGTGTAAAACCCCGAGTATACCGAGTTAATAAAGGACCAAGCTCAGTGTTTTTGTACCGCTAAAGGCAAGGATACGGCCAACAACTTCAACATTGTTTGAATATCACTCATTTGCACATCTTTAACCACAGGTAGTTCAGGTTTGTACAGCTTTTTATTTCTTGGTAAATTATCCTTCTCCATTAGATCAGGGTCTTCTTTTTCGGGATTGGCGTCAATTTCGATACCCACCTGCGCCAAACTCTTGGTATGTTTCCGAATCAGTTTCCCTGTAGCTATAACTTTACAATGCAATGCCATAACATTAGGGTTTATGCTGCTTAGTGGTTCCACAAAATTGAAGTCCTCCGAACTTATTACACGTAACTGAGGAATGAAATGCAATTTTGTGAGTATGGCCGATCTTGGCAACCATCTGCTCCTTTCTTTTTGATTTAGATTCTTTATGATACAGATGTTATTTTCCACCAGGTCGTGTTCCCTTGATGTTTTCATTTCTTCTTCCATTGAGATGGTACAGTCCTGACCTCTCGTCTTAACCTCCCTACATGGCGTAGAGAATTTGTTTTCTTTATGCTCCAGGCTTTGCAAGAGTTCCGAATCTTGATCGTCACTGATAACCAGCGAAATCTTTGTGGACTTATCTGGAATAATCCAACTCGTTAATGTCCCTGGGCCTTTCAGATTACATTTTGTAGCTCTGGGAGCAGTATCAGGCAAGGGGGAAGCCTCTTCACATGGTATTTTCCTTGCAGCTGCCCTCCTTGCTAATCGCCTCTGTTTCCTGGAAAAGAAAACTACTGAGTTTTCGATCGTGTCTTTAATTTCCTCTTCAGCTGTAAAAGGTTCAAGAGAATCTTGTGCAATTTCCAGAGGTTCTTCTCCCCTCTCCTCAAGCACATTGGCTGCAATCAGGTCTGGTAGATTGCAATACTGTATTTACATGAATCCTCCCACATAACTTCAGGAGAATTTTCTTTGCAAATTGCATCAATGCCATAGATGCTTGTAAATCCGCCATTGCTGTTGCATTAATCAGTAAGGATTCCACGGGACTGGACTCTTCGAGTTGACCCGAACCTTTGGCGTCAATTAATAGATTTGGTGATTCCGAAAGACGAACCGATCTTTCCTCAGATGGTGAGCTGTCAGCCGGTTGTCACACCTGCGCTTCAACGATAATTTCTTCCCCTCCTGTCTGTAGGGCCTTACTGGCCATAGATGCCATAGATTTCTGTGTTGACAAACAGAGGTCATGAAGGGAATTATAAGTCTTGCAGCTGAAAGCCATTGTGATTCGATGTCAAATCCTCGTCTGGTGGGGCCATATTTTTTTCCATTAATGCGTTTTTATGAAATAATGCTGGAATGGTTCCCTTTTTCGTTGGGTACCGACCCTGACCTTGTCGGTTTGTTCTTGGTATTGATTGCAATGGTATCCTTCTCAGCCCAGCCCCACCTCAAATTATAGCAGGGCTTCAAAATGTTTGGTTTGGGTGCCATTTCGCAAGTAGATGCGGTTTTGTTAAGTGTCGGCAGTTAATCGCTCAGCAATACAAGGAGCAAAGCAGTGTTACTCCCAACGTTCTGTGCAATTTTAATAGCCCCAATCCTATTTTGCTTCCGTACTAGTTCCACTGTTGCGACATTTTTTATTTAACTGCATAAACCACAATTTACTACAACAAGCTTCCAGGGCAATTCGTATTCAGTAATGCCGTGCTGCTGTATGCGCTGTCAACAATGAGCTGCAGTGGATCATAGCCATATACTGTCCGGCAGGATCAAAGGGGGCAGGCCCGGGAGATTCCAAGATGGCCGCGGTGCTTTGAACACCACGGCCACCGAACTCCGGCCCTCGAGACCCTGTCTACTGCCCATCTAGCCGGCGCTGCCCACCCCAGGCGATGGGTTACGGCGGCGGGGAATCCAGGAGGCTGAGGAGCTGCACCTGTTTTTTTTAATTTTTTTACCCAGCCCGCTCCCGTTGCGGGGAGTGGGTGCTGGACATTGGCGGCCTGCGATCACAGAGCGGCCCCAGTGGGAGTTGGCCCTCCGTGACCACCGCGGTGGTGTCGGAGCGGGGGACAGCCTGCATTCCGTGGGCAGCTGAGGACTGGAGGAGGATCGCGGCATTAGGGGGCGTCTCTCTTCCCTTCCGCACCTTGCTGGGAGCTGCTGGCCGGTGAGGAGGTCTGCGAAGGTCGGTCCGCACCAGCAGGAGGCCAGCACGGCGGGGGCGCTCAGAGGAGGCCTCGGAGGAGAGGAGCAGTCCTGGTCGGGAGCCGCCGCCTCCGCATCCATTTAGGCGGGGGCGCCCATCTGTAGTCGGACCGGCCCACAGTGTGGGAGGTGGGGGTGGCTGTCGGGCCCCCCTGGAAACAGTGCCACAGTTACGGTCGTCGCCCTGGTGAGGGGGTGGAGAGGCCTCCCCTGACAGTACTATAATGCCCGTCTAAGTAGCTTTCTGCATTGGATTCCAGCAGCCCTTTCTCCATTTGTCCCTCACTCAGTGGACTGCGGCCCCCTGGCGCCCCCTCCCTCAGGGTCCCCATCTCTCCTCGGGGTGGAACTGACTGGTGCATCAGATAGCATGACCCGGGAAGTGAGGGTGTGGTCCTGGACTGTTTCTCTACATACGTATCTTTGGGTGCCCACTCGCCCTCGCCATACTACCACAGCCAACAGATATCTGTTTATCCAGCGTTTGGGGGCTGGCGGTGGGATGTTGGGCACCGGAGCGACCATCGGACCCCGAGTAGTTCTGATTGGGGACCAGACATTCCTTTTTCGGCCCTGCGGGGACCCCGGACTTGTAGTTTCTGTGCACGCTAGCCTGAGTGGTCAGCAGTATGTCCAAGAATAAATTCAAGGACCTCCAGCCCCCTTCAAGAACTGTAACGCTCACCTGATTCCCGCAGAGGCGCCGGTCTTGACTGGGTGAATGCCGTATCTTCAAAGGTGATGTGTAACACACGGTTGGCTCTTTGGGCTGGACCTCTGTGCACTGTATGTCTGACTCGAAGAGTAAGATGTCTTAGGTAAGTGAACGCCGAGCTCTCCATCTGCCTCGGGGCAGGGTGCCGTAACCAGTTTCTTCACTGGATAAGGGTGCAGGCCTCTTGACTTCAGAGGACTGCTGTCCGTCGTTAACTGCACGAACGGTAAGTTCTGGGCACTTCAAATGTCTTAAAAGTCTTTTGTAATGATATCTCTTGTTTTGCAGGGTTCCGGCGATGGCGGATGGCGGGCTGATGAGAGTTGAGGATCGAACCCGCGTGAGGAATAGAAGCGCCTGGAAGCACGTAAGTAAGCGCTTGTAGCCTGCTTCACGATGCGCACTAACTGTCCCTTTTATCTTGCAGGTACAAGTTCGGAGCTTTAGAGAAGCTGAAGGGTGCTGGAATACCCACTGGATTCGGCGTGGGAAGGAGTAATGACACGTGAGTAATAAAGTTGCCCAATGTCTTTAAACGCACCTTCTTTTGTCTTTCAGATGCGGGATGCAGCGCCGAAGGCCTCCGGAGCGTGCGAAGAGCTGGTAAGCTTTTGTCTTTCAGATGCCGGAATGCAGTGCGAAGACCTCCGGAGCATGCGAAGAGTAGGTAAGCCTTTGTCTTTCAGATGCCGGAATGCAGCGCGAGGCGTTGGTGACAGCCGATGGACCAGTTAAGAGATGCGCTGCCACTGAAGACCGTAGTGCTAACCTGTTCTTTCTTTGTCTTTACAGGTGCTGCTGAAGACTGGATTCCAGGGTGGTAAGCCTTTGTTCCCTTAGGCCCAGGATCAGAAGCAGAAGACACGATGAGCGTTCTGCTGCAGAGAATGCAGAATAACACAAAGCAAGATTCATCCATCGGGTGTGGTTTAAATAGCCTCCTGTAGTGCCTAGGTGTCTCCTTCCACAGCCACGCCTAGGTAAGAAAAGAGTTCCTGCTTTCCAGAAGAGTTTCAGTGTTCTGAACCTAGGGAGTGGCTCCTGCCCCACCCAACAGGAAAAGTAGTCCCAAACAGAAGAGGATCAGGGGTTCAACTGGCAGGTAAGTAAGCAGCATGGTCTGCTGCAGGTAAGTCCACCCAAGCATTATGAGCCCGGCGCTTCCAGCGCTGGGACTGGGCATCTTTATGAGCCTGGTGCCACTGGCGCCAGGACAGGGTCCAAAAGGTCCCAATTGGGACTGGCTGGCACTCGGAACCGGGGTTATGGGTCTGCTTCCAAGGGAGTCGGGCAAGTCCTGATCTTTTGGAAGCAGAGATCATGACAGCACCCCCCTCAAGGCCCCTCCCAAACCGGGCTTCTCCGGGGGTTTGGGCTTGTTAGGAAATGTTCGATGAAATCTTTTGATTAGACGAGGCGCGTGGACATATTCTGCAGGTTCCCAGGATCTTTCTTGGGGACCGTAGCCTTTCCAGTCAATCAGGTAAAATAGTTTAGATTTGGAGATCTTGGAATCCAGGATGCTTTTGACTTCAAACTCGAGCTCTCCATCAACTATAATAGGTTTTGGAGATGTAGTTAGTCGGGTTTGAGGTTGCACGGGTTTTAATAGAGAGACGTGGAAGACCGGATGTATCTTCATGTGAGGGGGCAAGTCCAACTTGACCGCTACTGGATTTACTATGGTAGTGATGGAATAGGGACCAAGGTATCTTGGGTTGAATGTGCGTGGTCCTTTTAGAGGTAGATATTTGGTGGATAACCAGACTTGATCTCCTACTTGATATTGGGGGGCTTCCTTCCGATGTTGGTCTGCTCCTTTCTTGTATTGTTCTTTAGCCCTTTGAAGGTGAGAAACAGCTTCCTTAAAGGCTTGGGTGATTGTAGAATGCAGGTGGTCTACTGGTGGTGTTCCAAGATCTTGGAGTGGATCCAACTCCGAGGTTCGAGGGTGACTACCGTATAAAAGAAAAAACGGGGTCTTCCCAGTTCCCGAGTGGACAGAGTTATTGTAGGCATATTCGGCTATCCAAAGGATATCTTTCCAAGTTTTTTCAGTTTGTTGTAGCATGCAGCGCAAATACTGTTCCAGAGTTTGATTGGTCCTCTCGGTTTGTCCGTCGGTTTGAGGGTGGTGGCTGGTCGAAAGTCTCACATCAATTTGAGCCTACCGACAGCAACTTCGCCAAAAATGAGAAATAAATTGACTACCTCGATGCGAAATTAGAACTGAAGGAAAACCGTGCAGTCGGACGATGTGTTCGAGAAATTCTCGGGCCAGAGTTGCTGCTGTTGGTAAGCCTTTGAGTGGAATGAAATGCGCCATCTTGGAGAATAGGTCCACGATTACTAGGATCGTATTGTATCGGGAGCATGGAGGTAGATCGGTGATGAAGTCCATAGAAAGCGTATGCCAAGGGCGAGGCGGGATGTCAATAGGGCGTAAGAGGCCGGCTGGTTTTTCCTTTTGACTCTTGTTTTGGGCGCATACTCCACAGGACATTATAAAGTCTCTGATATCTTTTTTCCAAGACGGCCACCAGAAGTAGCGCTTGATCTTTTCCGAGGTCTTGGTCATACCGGGATGTCCTTCTATTAAAGAATCGTGATAACAAGAGATTACCTTTTTTTGTAAATCTGTGCTGGGCAGGTATAACCGTTCTTGGAAATATAATAGGTTGTCCTTCACCGTAAAGTCCTTTCCCTGCAGATGCCAATTCTGTATGTCTGCTGGAGTTACCAGTAGCCTGGCTTTATCCTTAACTTCCTCTATGGATTGTGTGGCGATTACACCTAGAATTCTTTGTTCGCGAATGATAGGTACAGGTTTAGGATTGATCAAATGTTCTTCCACTCCCATCCGAGAAAGGGCATCAGCTTTACCGTTTTTTGTACCAGGTCGATAGGTAATTATGAAGTCAAACTCGGCAAAGAATAGTGCCCAACGGAGTTGCCTAGAGGATTGAGCTTTTGCGGTTTTCAAATATTGCAGGTTTCGGTGATCTGTAATCACAGTAACGGTGTGTCGGGCCCCCAGAAGATAATGCCGCCAAGCCTTAAAGGCGGACTTGATAGCTAGAAGTTCCTTATCAGTAATAGTGTAATTGATTTCAGGAGGCGAGAATTTGCGGGACCAAAATGCCACGGGATGCAACTGATTGGTTACTGGGTCCTTTTGTGATAGAACGGCCCCCATGGCAAGGCTCGAAGCATCGGTTTCAACGATGTAGGGGAGTTCTGGGCGAGGATGTTTTAAGATCGGTGCAGAGATAAATCTAGTCTTCAAATTCTGGAAAGCTTGTTCCGCCTCGGTAGACCATTCAAAATGTTTGTTTTTCTTTAACAAGGCGGTGATGGGCTGGACTATTCGAGAGAATTCGGGGATAAACCTGCGGTAAAAGTTAGCGAAGCCTAACATGCTTTGAACACCTTTTACGGAGGATGGCGATGGCCATTTGAGAATTGCATCGACCTTCTTTGAATCCATACGCACTCCGCTAGGTGATAATATGAATCCCAAGAATTCAACTTCAGTCACGTTGAAAACACATTTTTCCAACTTAGCGAAAAGTTTGTTGACGCAATCTCTCGAGGACCATTTTCACGTGTTTCCGATGTTCAGTTTCCGATGAAGAATAAACAAGGATGTCGTCAATGTAAACAACAACACACACATCTATGAGCTCTCTGAGGACATCGTTCATAAAATATTGAAAGGCGGCCGGGGCATTGCAAAGTCCGAAGGGCATGACCTGATATTCAAATAGCCCATACTTGGTGCGGAAGGCCGTCTTCCATTCATCGCCCTCTTTTACTCGTACCAAGTGGTAGGCTCCTCTAAGATCCAGCTTTGTATATATGCATGCTTTTCTGACTTGGTCCAGGAGTTCAGGGATCAAAGGTAACGGATATCTATTCTTAATGGTGATCTGGTTCAGGGCGCGATAATCTATACAAGTTCTAAGGTCCCCTTCTTTTTTTGGAACGAAGAACAAAGCTGAGGAAGCAGGGGACTTGGAAGGACGAATAAACCCATTCGCTAGGTATTGATCCAGGTATTGTCGGAGGTGAAGATTCTCGGGCTCGGTGAGGGCATAAATTCTATTACATGGAGGAGTAGATCCAGGTATCAGGTCTATCTGGCAGTCATAAGACCTATGAGGAGGTAGAGAGTTAGCCTGATCCTTCCGGAAAACATCTTGGAATTCTAGGTATTCAGGAGGTAACTGGGGAGCCTCCGAGGAAATTGCTGCCAGTGCAACACCAGGTCGAGGGTGACAAGTAGAGACACATTCTGGAAACTGAACCGTTCTTGCTCGCCAATCGATCTGAGGATTGTGCTTCTCTAACCAAGGAATTCCTAGAATAATCTGGAACTGAGGGGCCTTGATCACATCGAACACGATCTTCTCATGGTGTCCATCTTGGCTTACTAGCGTCACTTCTTGGGTGGTATGCGTTACTGGTCCGGAGGCTATCTCCGTACCATCCACCGTAGTAATGACGTCCTTTACAGCCTTTGGACAAAGAGTCAGATTCATCCTCAAAACCTTTTCATGATCCACATAATTGCCGATGGCACCGCTGTCGACGTAAGCTTCAATCGCATGTAATCGATCCGGATGTTCAGGGCTAATGAGGACCATAGGTATCACGAAATGCGAGGTCACGGAACTGGTTTTAACGCTCGGCAAGAGGACCTCTATTCTTGTCGGGCGAGGTCGTTTCCCTGCTCAGAGTTTGTGACCCTGGTAACTGCAGCTCCTACTGCCTTCTTGGCTGGTTTCACCGGACAGCCTCGAAGAAAGTGCCCCGAGTTTCCGCAATAGAGGCATAATTGCAGCTGTTTTCTCCTTTCCCGCTCCTTTTGTGTTAGTGGTCCTTTCAGGCCCCCTATTTGCATGGGTTCCCCGGAGTCTACTCCTTTGGTAGGAGTTGGTGGTTTGGAAAATACTCGAGCATCAAACTTGGAACGATCGGCCTTCCTGTTCTGCAGTCTGTGGTCAATTTGAACGACTAAGTCAATATAGTCCGAACAGTCTTGCGGGGGATTCACTACTTGGGCTAACACATCTTTGAGCTCTCCACTTTGCCCTCTATAAAACAGCGTAATCCTTTTGTCCTCAGGCCATCGAGTTTCCACTATCAGTCTGTTGAAAGACGCAATATAAGCCAAAAGGTCTTGATTACCCTGTCGCAATGAAAGGAGCTCATTGTCCAAGGCCTGCCCCTGTGAATGTCTTGCAAACAGTTTTTCCATACTAAGCTGAAAAGCTTGAAAATCATGGAGAACCGGATCATCTTGATTAACTAGAGGGATCGACCAGTCTGCCGCATTGCCACTAAGGTACGAAAGCACGAAAGCTACCTTAGCTTGATCAGTTGGAAAGGCTGTTGGCCGGCATAAGAAGTGCAACCGGCACTGATTAATAAATACTGCAAACCTCTTTGGGTCACCAGAAAATCGTTCGGGCGGAGCCAGAGGTACATTCCCAGGTAGGTTGATCTGCACTGGGTTCGTAGAGGATGTTGAAGGAAGATTTGCCCCTGATGCGGGTAACAGAGTTTGTCCGCTTGTGACTGTAGCAATTGTCTAGCGAGATCGTCTGTTCGCTCCTTGGAAATAATCAGTTCCCTTCTTAGAGCATTTGTTTCCTGACGGGCTGCATGCACTTCTGCTCTTAGTTCCCCAAGTAACTGGGCTAGCTGGTCGGTATCCGAGGTTTCCATAGCGCCTGGGTGGGAGTTTTGCGGTAGGCTTTGTGTTCTGTAACGCTCACCTGATTCCCGCAGAGGCGCCGGTCTTGACTAGGTGAATGCTGTATCTTCAAAGGTGATGTGTAACACACGGTTGGCTCTTTGGGCTGGACCTCTGTGCACTGTATGTCTGACTCGAAGAGTAAGATGTCTTAGGTAAGTGAACGCCGAGCTCTCCATCTGCCTCGGGGCAGGGTGCCGTAACCAGTTTCTTCACTGGATAAGGGTGCAGGCCCCTTGACCTCAGAGGACTGCTGTCCGTCGTTAACTGCACGAACGGTAAGTTCTGGGCACTTCAAATGTCTTAAGTCTTTTGTAATGATATCTCTTGTTTTGCAGGGTTCCGGTGATGGCGGATGGCGGGCTGATGAGAGTTGAGGATCGAACCCGCGTGAGGAATAGAAGCGCCTGGAAGCACGTAAGTAAGCGCTTGTAGCCTGCTTCACGATGCGCACTAACTGTCCCTTTTATCTTGCAGGTACAAGTTCGGAGCTTTAGAGAAGCTGAAGGGTGCTGGAATACCCACTGGATTCGGCGTGGGAAGGAGTAATGGCACGTGAGTAATAAAGTTGCCCAATGTCTTTAAACGCACCTTCTTTTGTCTTTCAGATGCGGGATGCAGCGCCGAAGGCCTCCGGAGCGTGCGAAGAGCTGGTAAGCTTTTGTCTTTCAGATGCCGGAATGCAGTGCGAAGACCTCCGGAGCATGCGAAGAGTAGGTAAGCCTTTGTCTTTCAGATGCCGGAATGCAGCGCGAGGCGTTGGTGACAGCCGATGGACCAGGTAAGAGATGCGCTGCCACTGAAGACCGTAGTGCTAACCTGTTCTTTCTTTGTCTTTACAGGTGCTGCTGAAGACTGGATCCAGGGTGGTAAGCCTTTGTTCCCTTAGGCCCAGGATCAGAAGCAGAAGACACGATGAGCGTTCTGCTGCAGAGAATGCAGAATAACACAAAGCAAGATTCATCCATCGGGTGTGGTTTAAATAGCCTCCTGTAGTACTTAGGTGTCTCCTTCCACAGCCACGCCTAGGTAAGAAAAGAGTACCTGCTTTCCAGAAGAGTTTCAGTGTTCTGAACCTAGGGAGTGGCTCCTGCCCCACCCAACAGGAAAAGTAGTCCCAAACAGAAGAGGATCAGGGGTTCAACTGGCAGGTAAGTAAGCAGCATGGTCTGCTGCAGGTAAGTCCACCCAAGCATTATGAGCCCGGCGCTTCTAGCACTGGGACTGGGCATCTTTATGAGCCTGGTGCCACTGGCGCCAGGACAGGGTCCAAAAGGACTGGCTGGCACTCGGAACCGGGGTTATGGGTCTGCTTCCAAGGGAGTCGGGCAAGTCCTGATCTTTTGGAAGCAGAGATCATGACAAGAACCCCGAGGAGGCCGCAGGACAATGCTCTTACTAAGCTATGAGCTAAAGATACGGACGACTCGCAACCAGCATGCTCGAGCGAGGGGTCTTCGGTGGACTCTACGGCCGACGCGAATGCCTTGGAACAACCTGTCACCCAGGCCACGTTGAAACTCAACAAAAGCAAATGGACGCCCTTATGGAAGATCTGGCGGAGGGTCTCCAGGAGATAAAAAGGGATATTAGTAAGCTTGAGGAAAGGGTGGATGCTAATGAGAGGGCGATCCAGGACATCACCGAAGACGCAAGGAAAACCGAGACCCTCCTGGACACGCTGGCGGTGACCACTCACAATCTGGAGCTCCAGGTCGAAGATCTGGAAAACAGGTCTAGGCGCTCGAACATTCGGATAAAGGCCCTTCCAGAGAACATCTTGGACCAAGATCTTCCCCAGGCAGTGAAAGATATATTTGCGAACATCCTGGAGGAGTTGGGGTCTGATGACATTGTTTTTGACAGGATTCATAGAGTGGGCCCCAAGCGTGTGGCTCCAGGTGGTAGGCCCCGAGATGTCCTTGTAGCGATGCATAGCTTCACGGTGAAGGGGCGCACGCTAGCAGCTGCACGGAAGGCTGGACGTATTGCTTACAATGGCACAGAAATTGCGTTATACCAAGATCTGGCACAAGGAACTTTAAATAAAAGACGGAAATTGGGCCCGGTCCTCTCCCATTTAAGAGCGCTAGGTGTGCGATACAGGTGGCTGCGCCCTTTTGGCTTGGCCTTTGAATGGCAAGGGACTCCGCACAAGATCACTTCATGTGACCAGGGTCTCGCCCTGCTGGGGCTTGAAGATGAGGCCCCACCCCCAGTGGTCTCGCCGTTACCTCAGAGAGCTACCCGGAGAGAATGGGAATGGTCCACGGCCCGCTCCAGGAAGACGAAGAAAAAGGCCAGCCGATCGCCCATGAGGAGTCAGCACAAGGGGAGTAGCCAGGGGGTGCAGAAATTATTCCTGTGTATATCCTACTACCAGAGAGGCAGAAATTCGTTGCCTGGGGTGGGCACAATAGCTGCCAAAGTTCAACGGCCTAGATCGGCTTCATGCGCCCAAGTTAGCTGGGGGTCTTGGGGAGAGGGGAGTTCCAGGGGGGGGGACAAGCTCACACATCTTGGAATGGGATTGGGATATCCCGCGTTGGAACCTTTGGGAAATACTTGTTGGGACGACTCTCGAGGTTCTAATTCGAGGGGGCCTGAGGCCAGTCGTTCCACTGTTGTTAGGGGGAAGGGGGGGGGGGGTTCTGGGTGGGTCATGGGTTCACAGCGCATTGCGGGGTTCTGCAGCGAATCAGAGAATGGAGACTCATCAAGGGGGCCCCAGCCATCTTACTTTGCTCAACAGGGGATAGTCCTTTTCTTTTTCTCATTTTTTGTATATTGATCCACTATGTCTACCTAGCGAGCGTTGAAGATCTTTTCTCTTAACGTCAACGGCCTAAATTCGCTGATTAAGCGTAAAAAGGTGGAGCGCTTCATTAGGCGAGAAAGGCCGGATATCGTTATGCTTCAAGAGACACCTATTAGATCGCTTGTCCGTGGAAGGGTTAAGTTCTGGGGTTACACCAGGGCGCTACAGGCGATGCAAGCGGCAAAGAAAGCAGGTGTCCTTTTGGCTCTCGGGATGGGTTGGACCTACGTATAGCTGGAAAAACGATAGACGATCAAGGAAGGTTTTTAGCGGTGTCTCTTGAGGGCGATGACCTCTCAATTATGGTGGCAACGTTATATGCTCCTAATACCGCACAGGACGCCTTCCTTCAGGATGCCTTGGTGAAGTTAGAAAGGTTTGCTAAATCCCCTATCATCCGTACTGGCGACTTTAACATTGCATGGAACCCAGTGCGGGATCGAACTCCGGGAGGGGTGGGTCCGCAAGTGAGACCATCACAGGCCCTGAGGGAGAAAATCACCAATCTGGCCCTAGTTGACGTGTGGCGGGAGGTACAGGGAGAGGCTGGGGGAGCACACCTTTTACTCTGACGTTGTTAGGCAGAAACCTGTGCAGTTCCCTTATGACCACTGCAAAAGATTTAGGACTACAGGTGGTTGGCAGTAAACCCAATTGGTAGCAGTCTGTACCACCCAAATTTACCTGGTAGCTGTGGCTGAGCAGTCAGACTTCTCTCAAGATGAGTTAGGCAGTATATAGAGTATACACAAAAGGGACAGAGATACAGTAGCACAAGCAAACACTGACCAGAGCTTTGGTGTAAAAGTATATAATTATTTATTTAAAGACACACTTGTAAATTACACTACCACAAAGAGGTAAGTGAATTCAACACACAGTCACTAATATATATACACCCCTAATTACTTATTAGACAAGTCTTAATGAGAAACACCACTTATTTTCAGACAGAGGTGAGCGGTTAACATAAGATGGCACTCTAATAAGTTATTAAAAAGGGAGGGAAAAAGGCAGAGTTATGAAAGCACACAGATTTCAATACTTTTCAAAGAACCACAGTGAGGCAGGTTAGGCAAAGTCTACTGGAGAGCAAGGAAGTTCACATGCCAGGCCCACTCTTAGAGAGAACAAGCGAAATGTGTCCAGGATCACACAGTGGGGTTATGCCCAAAGAGTCTCTGTAGAAAGTTCACAAAAGATTGAGATCAGGGCAGGAAAAGTTAGTTAACAGGTCCCAGGCTAACCCAGGTTAGAAAGTCGAGGATTTACTGTCACCCCGAACGATCTGTCGCAAGGGAAGCCAGGCGGGACACAGTACCTGAAAAGTGGGAAGAACGCTCCAGCGGGGACAGTTGTTCCTGGCAGCGGGTGCAAGTCAGTGTTTCGTCCAGAGGAAGAGGAGGTCTCGACGTGGAGGAAAGCTGAAGGTCGTGTCACTGCCAGGGAAGAAACCAGCCGCAGAGTTTCCTGGTTACAAGGTACCACCCTTTTCTTTGCGGTAGTGGTAAACCGTGGTATTCCGGTTGCCGGGGTGCTTGGCACGGGCAAGGCGGCCACGAGATGGTCCAGGAAGGCGAAAAGACGGGCAAACTGGTTATCCCCACCAGTCAAAGGAAGAAGACTCTCCGGACTGGAGATCTCCTCTGTCATCGGGAAAAGTGGTGAGACGGCTCAGCAGGGCTCCACCGGTGGTGTCGTCGTTGCAGGTCGGCTTGGCTTCTCCCTCCTCGGATTCTTTAGGTCCTGTGGCGACTTCTGAAGTTCCAGTCCCCAAAGCCCTGCTTTTATGCAGAAAACCCCCATTCATTCAGCCTAGCTGTCAATCAAACATGCTAAGTGGTGAGCCGGGCGGCTCACCACTTGGGCCACTCACACAAGAGTGCGACTTGAGTTGTCAAGGCAACTCAGTCCAGGGTGCCTAAACCCCCTCCCACACCCACTTTGGTACCCAGACAGAGTGGCACCACTTTTGGAGGCTTCTGTGGAGAAGCCCGCCAAAAGGTGGAACAAAGGACTCGACTTGGGTTGGAGTCACAGAAGCGAACACAAATGCCATTTTGGAACCAAGTTTCGGCAAAAAATACCAACCTGTGAATTTATATTAATTTAATAAACCGGCAGTATTTTCGAGGCTATTTTTAAAAGTGGTAGCCTCGAACAATGGGAAAATCCCATAGGAATATATTTGCGGTCGAATATAAAAAGTAGTATCCACTGCCACCAGCCAAAACTCGGTCGGGGGGACTGGACAGTGCCCCCTCGAACAACAGACCCCGGGCAATCGAATTGCCCCGACCAGTACGTCCACAATAGGATGGTTTGTACTGGTTCTGTTCACAATTTGAGACTAGTAAAGCCAATGGTGACTTTACATGCCCTGGGAGACAGTAGTCATTCCCAGGGTATGGAGTCTATGTTTGGGGGTCGCTACAACACCCCTGGGTTACGGCACGGAGGGTGCTGTGTAACCCATATACCAAAAACACATGAAGCCCTATGGGGTAAAGGACCCCATAGTCCATAAAACACATACAAAGTCAAAGGAACACCTCAAATCATGTTTAAGAGTGGGAGGAAAAGAGTCTCACTCTTAGCAGGAGAGAAAAAAATAAACCCCAAAAATCCAGCAAAGCTGCTGGGGGACTCACTAGGTTTGGGAAATTAGCCTTTACAGAGAATTCTCCCTAACACACGTCCATCGGTCCGTTTCAATAATAGACTATATCTGGATATCAGTCAACCTCCTGGGGAGGGTACTGGAAGTCTCGTTGGGATCTTCGCCATTGTCGGATCATTTTCCCCTGTCCATATCCTTGCAGTTGGGGCTCAGATCCGCGGGGTTGTGGAGGTGGCGCTACCCTGTTTCCCTTTTCAAGGATCCTGTATTGGCTCGGGAACTTGAGGAAAACATAGTATGCTTCTTTGTTGAGAACCCTGAAGGGGACACAACGCCACAAGTCAGGTGGGACGCTTTTAAGGCTACCCTACGGGGATCCATCATAGCGATCAAGGCAAGACGCGACAGGGAGTTGAGACTGGAGGAGGCGCATCTAGAGGAAGCAATAAGGGGGATAATGGCCAAAATGGGGCCAAAGCAGTCTCAGGCTACCAAAAGGGAGTATAGAGTTGTGCGTGGTCAACTAGACCTGATCCAGACTTGGGCAGCGGACCGGAGCCTGCTGTATCTTCGACAGAAATAGTACATTAAAGCCAGTAAGGCCGACCGACTGCTCTCGCGAATGCTTCGAAAGGAGCAGGCAGGGAAGACAATAACCAAGATCAGGGTGGGGGACGGGACGACCACCACTAACACTGAGGAAATTCTGAGGGAATTCTCCCGCTTCTATTCCGCCCTGTGTTCGTCTGAAGCCCCGGTACGGGTGGAGCAGCTAAAGTACCTGGACAAGGTGCATTTACCCTCCATATCGCTGGAAGAAAGCCAAGCTTTGGAAAGAGATATTTCAGAGGACGAGTTAAGGGAGGCGATAAGAGACCTGCCCACTCTTAAGTCCCCGGGCCCGGATGGCTACGTGGCGGAATTTTATAAGAGCCATAGGGAAGTTCTTGCCCCCACACTAACTAAGTTATTCAATCAGATGGTAAGGGACTGTGCAACTGCGCAATCTATGGAAGAGGCAAAAGTTGTCCTTATTCATAAAAAAGGCAAGGACTCAACCGAATGCGCTTCCTATTGTCCAATTGCCTTAATTAATGTTGACTCTAAAATTCATGCTAAGATTCTTGCTAAGAGGCTTGACCATCTAATACAAAAGCTGGTCCAGCTGGACCAATCAAGATTTGTAAGAGGCAGACAAACCAGCGATAATGTTAGGAGGCTGACTCATCTGGTGGAGAAGGCTCATAAGGGAGGAATCCCCGCTCTCCTCATGGCAATTGACGCAGAAAACGCGTTTGATCGGGCGGAGTGGGGACTCCTTTTTGAGGCCATGCTGAGGATGGGCTTGGGTCCTAAATTCATGGACAGGATTAGAGCTAACTACAGAAGTTCGACCCTCAGACTGGTTGTGAATGGACAACTATCGGAGCCGATACGTGTTGAAAGGGGTACTAAGCAGGGATGCCCGGTTTCCCCAATCCTGTATGCCCTTTACCTGGAACCGTTTCTCCAAGCAGTTCACTCTAACGATCTAATAACAGGAATCCCCTTCGCAGGGGAATCACATAAAATTGCTGCCTTCGCTGATGACGTGATACTTGCCCTTACCTGTCCAAGCACAGCCATACCGGCACTTGAAGCGGAATTGGCTCATTTTGGGAGAGTGGCGGGGCTCAGAGTCAACCCCTCGAAAACCGGAATTCTCAATCTCACAATATCGACCTCGGCTCTTAGCGAATTGAAGGCCAGTTTACCATATAGATGGGTGGATCAATCCATTACTTATTTGGGAATAAAACTCACCTCAAAATTGGGACGCCTTTACCTCGCTAATTATCCGCCTTTACTGGAGAAGCTTAAGAATAAGTTAATTGACTGGGGGCCTCTTGCGGTTTCATGGCTAGGACGTATAAATACCATAAAAATGACAGTCATCCAAAAACTCTTGTATAATTTTGCAGTCCTGCCGGTGAATGTTCCCCCATCCTTCTTTAGGGAATTGAATTATTAGCAGGTTTGTGTGGGCTAACAAACCCCCCAGAATAGCGCTCAAGGTGTTGCGGACCCCAACGGTCCTGGGGGGCTTGGGTCTTTACGATTTCAGGGTGTATTATAGGGCAGCGCAGTTAAGGGTGCTTCGAGATTGGCAGAAGGATGATCGGGGGAAAACTTGGAGGGCCATGCACAGGGCGGTATTGGGGGAGGACCTTGAGGGGGTCCTGTGGAAGCCGAGGCAAGACAGGCCGATTAGGATGTACTGTAGCACGATTCTGGCCCAAGTGGGTCGCATCTGGGACGAGGGGGTTCAGCAGGCCCACCTAACGACGCACCCTTCCCCCTTGCCAACCCGCAGTTTTCCCCGGGCTACAACACGTCTGCATTTCAGGCCTGGCACCAGGGAGGATGTAGAACGGTACGGGACATGTTTGGGAGGGCCACGTTAAGCCCTTTGACCAGTGTAAATCAGATTTCACATTGGGGGAGGGGGAAAGGTTCCGTTACCACCAACTAAGACATTGGCTCAGCCACCCCTCGATAAAGCAGATGGCAACCCGTCAACTCACATCCAACAAATGGAAACACGGCCGCCATTAGACTGTGCTGTTACGCTGTTTCTTAGCGTGCCTCTGCAGTCTAGTCTTGTTCCAACATGGCTGCCGCCGAGTCCTATTTCCTCTCCTGGACTCGGCGGATCGGCGCGTTGCAACTTCTGGATTTCTCCTTGTTGACAGTGCTCCCCGTGATTTCCCTTGGCGGTGATCCGCTGTTAGGCAGAAACCTGTGCAGTTCCCTTAGGGAACACTGCAAAAGATTTAGGACTACAGGTGTTAGCAGTAAACCCACTTGGTAGCAGTCTGTACCACCCAGATTTACCTGGTAGCTGTGGCTGAGCAGTCAGACTTCCCTCAAGAAGAGTTAGGCAGTATGCAAAGTATACACAATAGGCACTCAGACACAATAATACAAGCAAACACTGACCAGAGCTTTGGTATCAAAGTATATCATTATTTATTTAAAAACACACTGTTTGAAACACTCCAGCACTCTTATTGTAAAACACTCTAAAAACAGTTACTATTATAATATAACACCCCTTATTCCTTATCAGATTAGTCTTAGTAAAACACCACTTATTTTCATACAGAGGTGAGCGCTTAACTAGATGGCACTCCAATAAGTTTGTGAAAAAGGGAGGGAAAAAGACAGAATATGGAAAGGTACACCACTCTAAGATTTAGGAACACTGTTCGCAAGGCAGAAGAGCAAAAGTTACTGGTGAGCCAAAGTCCAAAGGCTGGGCCCACTCTTACAGAGAGCAGAGCACAAATGCGCCCAAGATCACACAGTTACACTAGGCTTAGAAAGTCTTGCAGAGAGTTCAGAAAGAGTTTAGAGAGGCTCAGAAAAGTTTAGCCAGGGTGTCCCAGGCTAACCCAAGTTCGAAAGCCGGGTGCTAAATCTACCCCGTACAGTCTGTGGCAAGGGAAGCCAAGCGGGACATGGTACCTTAAGTGGGAAGGATCTTCCAGCGATGGCAGTTGTTCCTGGCAGTGGGTGCAAGTCGCGTCATCGTCCAGGGGAAGAGAAGATCTCAACTTGGAGGAAAGATGAAGGTCGTTGCACTGCCAGGGAAGAAACCAACCGCAGTGTGTTCCGGTTAAAGGTAGTACCCTTTAATTCGCGGTCGTGGTAAAACGTGGTATCCCGGTTGCCGGGGTGCTTGGCACAGGCAAGGCGGCCACGAGATACGTCGGGAAGGCGAAAAGACGGTGAAACTGGTTATCCCCACCAGTCAAAGGAAGAAGACTTTCCGGCGGGAGATCTCCTCTGTCGTTGGGAAAAGTGGTGAGACGGTCCAGCAGGGCTCCACCGGTGGTGTCGTCGTGGCAGGTCGGCTCAGCTTCTCCCTCGTCGGATTCTTAGGTCCTGTAGCGACTTCTGAAGTTCCAGTCCCCAAAGCCCTGCTTTTATGCAGAAGACCCCCATTCATTCAGCCTAGCTGTCACTCAAACATGCTAAGTGGTGAGCCGGCCGGCTCACCACTTGGGCCATTCAGGACAGAGTGCGACTTGAGTTGCCTAGGCAACTCAGTCCAGGGTGCCTAAATCCCCCTCCACCCCTCATAAGTACCCCAGACAGAGTGGCACCACTTTGGAGGGCTTCTGTGGAGAAGCCCGCAAAAAAGTGGAACAAAGGGCTTGACTTGGGTTGGAGTCACAGAAGAGAACACAAACGCCATTTTTGAACCGAGTTTTGGCAAAAAATACCAACCGGAGAATTAATATTAATTAAATAAACCGGAGGTATGTTCGAGGGTATCGTAATTAAATAAATAAAGATAGTAGCCTCGAACAATGGGAAAATCCCATAGAGAAATATTCACGGTTGAATATAAAAAGTAGTATCCACTGCCACCAGCCAAAACTCGATCATGGGGGACGGAGACGTGCCCCCTCGACTAACAGACCCCGGGGCAATTGAATTGCCCCCGCCAGTACTTCCACAATATGATGGTTTGTAATGGTTCTGTTCAGAATTTAAGACTAGTAAAGTCAATGGTGACTTTACATGCCCTGGGAGACAGTAGTCCGTCCCAGGGTATGGAGTCTATACTGGGGGGTCACTATGCCACCCCTGTGTTACTGCACTGAGGGTGCTGTGTAACACACATCACAAAAACACATGAAGCCCTATGGGGTAAAAGACCCAATAGCCCATTAAACACATCTAGATTCAAAGAAACACACTCAAATCATGCCCAAGAGTGAGGGTAACAAGAGTCTCACTCTTGGCAGGAGAAAAAAATAAACCACAAAAATCCAGCAAAGCTGCTGGGGGACTCACTAGGTTAGGAAATTCAGCCTAAACATAGAATTCTCCCTAACATCCGCCCACGCTATCGCTTACAGTTTGTGTCCTCATTCTCTGCTTTCTTGCAGTGTTACCCCCTTGCAGTTTGACTGCATTACTCTCATGCTCTTCCAGCCTTTTTTTTTTCTCTGTTTTCTTTTTGTTTCTTGAGTTCTTGCTTATTCCCTTCTGTATTTTCTTTGAGCATTCCAGTTCTGTTCCGTCTATTCATCCATTCTTTTATATACTTCTTTTAAGTATCCCTCTGGATCCTCTGTTGTGATTACCCTTTATTTTTGTCCATGCTGTTTACACAGCTTGCAGTCCACCCGAGACATTCATTACCGTACCCTGGCTTATTTGTGCCGTTGGACTCGAGAAGACATGGGTTTTTTTTGTGCCTGAGGCTTTTTCCCCTACAACGCTCCGGCTGTTGCGGAGAGAGGTCTCCTGAGATTCCTTGGGTGGGAATCACGGTGGCTTCCTTCCGAGGCAGACCTTATCTGCACAAAAAAATAAGGCAGAAGCTCGGCGACCTCGAAGGAAGAAATTTGATTATTCTTCTACTACCTCAGGTGAGGAGGAAGGGGGAGAAGGTGAACTCCGATTTCTGAGTGAAGAAGAAGATATTACCGACCAGCTTGATTTAATAACTGACAAACCTGATACATCCTTTGAAAAGTTTCTTAGTAGAGAATTTGGAGATAAGCACCTGATCTCAGATTCTTATAGGCTTATGAAGGCAAGTGAGTATCCACCAGTGCGTACTTATATGAAGACGTGGGAGTCCGCTACCGGAGCCGTCCTAGAGGACTAGGAGTGGGGTTGGTTGTAGTGACAGATACCCAGGCCGACCAGATCTCTTTAATTAAGGGAGATGTTGCTGAAGCTCATTACCCAATGGCACTTAACTCCTTCTATACTCCATAAAATGTACCCTCGGCCTCTCCCCTTTGTTGGAGAGATTGTGGGGCAGAGGGCACTTGGAAGCATATTTGGTGGGAGTGCCCGGCCATAGAGAAGTACTGGGCGGGGATCCGGGAGGCGATGATTCTGGTATTGGGCCTGGACCTTGGGAGTAACACAGGATTGGCGATGTTGGGGTTGGGGGGGGTCGTTAACGGCAATTAAGAGCAAGGCGGGCCGTAAACTCTATGCAATAATGATGATGGCTGCAGCAATGGTATTGGCCCGCAGGTGGAAATCAAAGGACCCTCCTTATGATCATGAATGGGTGGCTAAGCTTTAGAATTTATTAGCTCTTGAATGGCTTACATACTCTATTCAGGGACAGCACCACAGGTTTAGAGCTGACTGGGTAGCCTTGCTGGAATATCTGTTGGATGGCCCAAGGCAGCGATGATGCCCGCGGAGCATGAGACTCTTGGGTATAGTAGTGGACACAACTTGTGACCCGGACTTATGAGGGGGTTTATCTATTTGAGTTATTTTGCAACATAAGGACTCGCTGGACAGATGGGGGCTGTTATCGATCTGCAGAGCAAAGGCTGGGATACTGATCTACTCTCAGACCCGGAGTTGGGGAGGGGTCTGTGGGGGGGTTAGTTGGGGAACATTGTTATATGTTTTCTGTTTACTATGAAAATGCTAGTAGAAATTAAAGTTTAAAAAAAAGGGGGCGGCCCCCAACAGTCTCCCGTAACTCACACCGTTTATGTGACTATAATGCAGTTTACCCTTACTGCCTATGATCGCGGCATGTCAGCTGTCTCTGGGGTCCGGGGACGTACAAATGTTGTTATAAATTCTTCCGTCCCTCCCATCCCAGATTCACCACGAAGGACCACTTCTTCACCACTTCACTCCGCGCTGGAAAGAAGATTATATGCAGTCTGCACAGTTCACTGCTCTCAGGCTCCTCCTTTGTGATAGCAATGGCAAAAAGATTCCAGCTCAGACATGAAGGACCACTTCTTCATCCCTTCACTTCAAGATATTGTATTACTGCACAGACTAACGTGAATTTTTGTCCAGACAATTTCCAGCCACCATATTTCCAAATCATCATTTCTGGGTGCATATTTCCTCGAAAACAGACTTCTTTGGGGTCTCAACATTAAACATTCAATGACTGCACTTGCACAGATTCGACAGTGGTTGTTTTGAGTCTCTGCTTAATGTCTTGTGTATAGTATCTCCTTTGTAGGATAAAGATTTAGACGCAGCCGCAGAAATTGATCTGGGTGATATCTTTATGGAAACCTCCAAGTATTTTACCATCCCATTCACTCCCCTCGCCTCACTAACCAGATCTAATGTAGTGGTATATTTCAGTCTTCCATTCTGAGTTGCTATGCAATCGTAATATGACTGTTTTTTCTTTGCAGCATAAGGGGTTATTTAATAATGTTTTCTTGTCAATGTTGGCATGTGTTAGTTGGACATGTATCTTTTTGATCCATTCCTTCAGCAATCCATAAAATGGCCTCTCTGCTATGGCACTGAAGATCTTATATGAAAGAACTGACATCTTTAGAGACATTTTTCTCATCATTGCTGTCGATTTCAACAAGACAGTTGCAAACATAGACTGCAGCCCAAATTCATAACGAATGGCCGCAGTTGGCACACATCATGGTAATCGCAGAACTTTACGCCAAAATTGGCCTTCCAAAACATCCCACATTACCCAACTGATATTCAAACTTGCTTCGCTTCCAAACGTGATGGTAGCTACCACCTTTTGACGATGGACCATTAGGACGGGTTTAATTGTGAATTTCCCGAAAATCAGCATGTAGTTTCATACCTTGAAGCATCAAGTTGTTCATTCTGTATTTCAGATCATGAGTCCATTCCTGTTCTCTAATGGTTTTATTGAACATTACGCCCAAATATCGAATAGAATCGATTTTTTCCCAGTTGTTAATCAGCTGCATGCCATGTAAAGGGATATCCTCTTTTCCCAAGATTTATGCCAAATGCCATAATTTTTGACTTACTGGCATTCAACTTCGTTGTTGCTTCTCAGGTTCACCACCAAGTTATTCAGTAGTCACTGGAGGAAAGCAGTTACACTTTGAGAAGGCTGTTGGTAGGTCTGCCATATGTAGCTTAAATAATAGGGCAGCAAGCTGTCAGCCCCATTTGACTCCTTTTTCAGTTGGAATTTTACTAGTGAGATCACTTTCTGCATTTAGCCTAATTCTTATAGATGTGTTAGAATACAGCGATCTGATTGGTTGGAGAAGTTCTAACAGACAATTCCAGTTCTCAAGTTTTTTCCATAGGGTGGCTCTGTTCACGCTATCAAAAACTTGACGCAAGTCGGAAGGGGCGCTGTTGCGCACTGTAGAAATGGCCGTCTGATCTCAGAGCTCCCGCTCAACTGTTAAATCCTGCGCTACGTTATCCTTTCCAGAGTCGCCTAACAAGCTGGAAACAACGGTACGGACAGCCCATGTACCCGTGGGTACTCAGTGAAAATCCGGACAAGAAACTGACAGAAATGCCAGAGTTGTAGCTGGATGAAAACTAGCCGGCCCACACACCTGAAGCGATCCGGCAGAGGGAACCGGACATAATCACCCATGACCCGTGGATGCGGACAGTTGGAGGGCTGCAAGTGGGAGGAGCCTGTTCCTGGAGCATGCACCCTGCCTGAATCCTTGTTACGACGCGGGAGCGTGAGTTCAGAAGGGGTGAGCGGAGGTGGGCTCTCGGACCGCTGGGAACGGCCCGGGCTGCAGCGCTCTCCCGCCACTGGGCCCCAAGACCGACCCCTGATTCTGCTGTCCTCTGCGACGAAGAGCGGAAAGCTGCACTGTGGAGCTGCGGTAAGCAGAGGCCTGGGGAGGACACAGCATACGCCCTAAGAGGGACGGAGAGGCGGTGTGGGGATAGCGGTGTCAGGCAGACACGATCGATCGGCACGTGCCGGCGGGCCCTTGCCATTGAGGGGCTCTGCTGGGGCGGCCGCTGGCTTTCGGAGTATAACACAGGCGCGGCGCGCCCTACTAGATGCACGTTGCCTGCGGGTGCTTGGCCCCATACCGCTTGGGATAAACGGCTGATGCTGAAGAGCCCAAAAACTGGTTGTATGGTACCCAGGGGGCCCTCCTGCGCGCAGCCCCCGGAAGACCACAGTAAACACCCTGATCTCAGGGTGCAACCCCTTATGCGCACACGGATTGCACCACGCATGAAAAAACACGACAGCACAGGGGGATTTTCGGATGGCGCGCTGGTGATGGTCCCCTAACTGTGCCATTACATATGAGTACATACTGCCCCGAGAGGTAGAGATCCTGTATAAAACTATCTGGCAAATATTGTTGGCCAAAGACATTTGTTGGGTCAATACGCCACATACTTCCACAAATTTCACAAACCAACAATAGAATACAATGGAGGACACAGGCCACTTGTGGTGCACGGGCACCGGCAGACCATAACCTGTGATTGCTCGGAAATATCGCTCTCAACCTCAGAGCCTTGTCCCGACCCCTTACAGTAACATTATATAAAGAACAGAACTGTAACCACGCGGAAGTGTGACAAGCCCAATAACGGGCCATTGAGGAAATATAACAGCAAATATCACGACAACTCTATGGGCGAACCACACAAATCGGGCAAGGGAGCCAAGACTCCTGGCAACAGGAAGAAAGGCCCAATGGATGCTTTTACTGGCAGCCAAAATCAAAATCCTGCCATAGACGGCCACACTAGCAATAATGAGACCCTGGGCCCAGAAATTGGAGACCAGGAAGACAGGCTGACAACAATAGTGCAGAACGGATTTTGTGCAGTGAACATGAAGTTGGATGATATAGTAACCGCTATTGGCTCCCTCAAGGCCAGAATTGACAAAGAGAGCACACGTGTCACAGAAATTGAAAGCAGAATAAGCACCAATGAAGACACCATTGCGCACCAAGGTCGCAACATCATCCAACTTAAAGATACCGTGTCTAAAGTGCAGAATAATTGTAACGATCTCGAATCGAGATCAAGGAGAAATAACATCTAAGTAGTGGGCGTGGCAGAATCCTTTGGAAAAGGACAGATGGAAAAGCAACTTGAAATGTTACTCAAATCTTTGTTTGGGCCGGAGGCATTCTCCTAACACTTCCTAGTTGAAAGAGCGCACCGCGCACTGGTGCCAGCACTTAAACCAGACGCACCGCCACGGACAATAATTGCTAGTCTCCTTAACTACAGGGACGCAATCCTACGACTGGCACGGGAGGCTGGACATTTACCCAGATTTTTCCGCCAGGGTTCAAGTGAGCAGAAGATCCTACGAGTCTGTCAAAAGACTCTTGAAAGAACGCCAAGTCCCATACACCCTGATGTTCCCGGCCCTGATGTTCCCAGCCAAAATGAGGATTCAACATGCAGGAAGGGCGCATTTTTTCAAATCCCCGGCTGAAGCCATACAATATTTTGAAACCTCCATACCCCTGCCTCACAGAGGGGGCAGACCAGTACAGAACAACAGGCCTTGACCGGCGGATTAAGAGTCACCGGGTCAACGAGTACATGCTAAGTTACTATATCCTAGGGGCTGCGGCCTCGACTGTTTAATGGTTAAGGCGGACCACGTAATGTGGTCAAGTGGAGCTGGACCCTAGTCGGCGACCATGTGAAGCAACATGGCTACCCCTGGAATATTCCATGTGTTCAGATGGGAACATCGTCAAGTTGGGGGTGATGATGAGGGTGGGCGGGAGGGATGGGGGAATGGAATTGGTTGTTGCTGTTTGGGAAGAAACTTATTATGGGTTAAGGTGGGGGTTGTGGCCAATGGAAGGCATTTGATCAAGATGGTAGTTTGACGGAGGTCAACTGTTTGTTGAATGTTAAAATCGTGGTTGCACTGAGGCTTGCACTAACCGGGTCGCACCAAAGTCATAACCCTGATGGTCGAGACAATCTCAAAATATCTCCCCATAATGCACTGGTGACGGGTTGAGGATAAAATTGCTTACGTGGAATGTAAGGGGACTAAATAATCAGATGAAAGTCAGCAAAATTGGTAATTACATTGCCAGACATGGCCCACATGTCCTGATGTTGCAAGAAACGCACAAAATGGGAGTCAGCTACATGCATATAATGCCCAAATGGGGAATCTATGATTCCACACTGACTACTCTTCCCAGTCTAGAGGGGTTATTACTCTTATTCGTCCAAGCTTGGGATTTGGGCTGGAGGGCCACAAGGCGGATCAACTGGGCAGATACTTGTATGGGGAAAGGTCGCTGGCCAACAATTGTTGCTGGTTAATACATACGGGCCCAATATAGACGACCCTACTTTCTATATGAATGTATACCAGATGATCGCTTCGTATGGTGTGTCCAATGTGATCTGGGGTTCAGACTTCAATGCGGCGCTAAGCCCCGCACTAGATAGGTCATCAAACTACTAGAGCTCCGAGTAAGACAGCCCTGACTCTGGGTCACATCTCCCACAGCTTTCACTGGTGGATGACTGGCGGGAAATACACCCTGGGAGTAGGAGATACACATACTACTCTTCGGTTCATGACTCTGAATCCAGAATTGACTATTGGTTTGTTTCCTCCGTCATGTCTGCTGCATTGCAGAAGTGTGAAATTTTGCCCTGTACGTTCTCAGATCATTCCCTAGTTGTCCCGCAAGAAGATGGAGAATGCCGAATGGGATGCTCAGAGACCCTGGGGTGGTGGAAGCACTACATGTCAAGATAGCAGAATTTTTCACCAACAATGTGGGAACGGTGGAAAGATACTACACAGTGTGGGAATCCTTCAAGGTGTGGATCCGGGGAGTGTTGCTGTCTAAGTCTGTAGGCATGCTGAAGAGTGTATGTGCCGAGCTAACGGACATTGAAAGCAAATTAGACAAACTAGAGGAAACCTACACCCATACACAAGATAAAGAAATATTGGCTGACATACACACACACCTACAGGAATTTGATAAGCTGGCCACCAGAGAGGTACGCTATGTGGCAACCCCATGCGGGCAGGCAGATACAGGGAGGGTAACAAGGCTGGTAGGACACTGTCCAACTTACTCAAACATGATAAACAACCTAACCAGATCACTAGCATACAAACACCACAGGGGGAGGTACTCTTGAGGGAGGAGGAGATGAATATGGAATTTGTTACATTTTATAAAGAACTATACGCAAATAAGGATAAGAAATCACACGCAGATATTAAAACATACCTTGCGGCTCTCGCCCTTCCAAAACTCCTAGATGAAAATTGCTTGGCGATGGACCAGCCGGTAACTGCCGAGGAAATTGCGGAAGCAATCAAAGCACTCATCGGGCAAGGCACCGGGGTCAGATGGGATAGGGGCTGAATTTTATAAAGATTTCCGTGAAGAACTTGTTCCGATACTAATGCTTGTATGGGAGGAATCCCTTGAGTGCAACATATTACCCCCAACTATGAGAGGGGCGATAACGGTGCTCCCCAAGCCTCTGCGACCACCACAAGATGCATCGTCCTACAGGCCCCTGTCACTTATAAATACTGATGCTAAAATATTTACAAAGGTGATGGCCAATCAACTTTTACCGGCAGTTCCTACTCTTGTCCATCCCGATCAAAATGGGTTCATCCCCACAAGATCCATGGCCCTAAACCTCCGCAGGCTTTTTGGCATAATGGCACAAATAGACCCGGAGAGAAGCGCGCGCAGTGGCCATATCCCTTGACGCCGAGAAAGTCTTTGATTCGGTTTCATGGGTTTATCTCCTAGCTGTACTAGAGGCATTTGGGGTGGGTCCCAATTTTATAAGATACGTAAGACTGCTATACACTGAACCTGGAGCTCGGGTGTTAACCAATAGATCCATCTCTGAACTGTTTTTGTTGGGCAGGAGCACAAGACAGGGATGCCCGTTCTCGCCCCTGCTATTCGCATTAACCATAGAGCCAATGGCAGCTGTGGTACGACTGAGGTATGCAGACAAAGGGATAAAAATGAAAGGGTCCACTCGGCTGATTCCACTGTATGCCGACGATACGTTATTATATGTCCATGAGCCTGAGATAAATATAGCACCCATCATGGCGGAAATACAAGAATTTGCAACTTATTCCGGGTATACTGTGAATAGGGCCAAGTCGGAAATATTTCCGCTCACACCGGCCCCAGATGCCCCGACATAATAAATGGACTCAAGTGGTCGGAACAGCACATCAGATATTTGGGGATCCTTGTGTCTAGGGATAGACTCACATTGTATTCAGATAATTACGAAACCATGCTACAAACTATAAATACAAAGCTTCAGATGTGGGGGCGCCTCCCGATTTTGTTGTATGGCAGGGTCGCCGTCCTTAAGATGGTAATTCTGCCCAAGCTGCTCTACTTCTTTGTCAATATCCCCATATGGCCTGGTAGGACTTTTTCACTAAACTCCGATCCATGGTGGTGGCATTCCTCTGGAATGTGAAGACAGCGAGGATAAGCTGGGAAAAAATGACGGAACCATACTCCTCTGGTGGTATAGCAGCCCCCGACTTTGAGCTTTACTATTATGTTGCTCAAACGCAATTTGCTAAATATTGGTACAATGCTATAAATGAGGCACCCCACACATGGAGAGAGGAATACACCACACACCCCACGAACATACAATCAGTCATTTTTGACACACAATACAAGGACACTTGCAAATACAACCCGGTTAGCTGCACAGTCAGGGCATGGGAGGCTATATATAAAAGACTGAAGTTGGAGACACCCTATAACCCAGACTTACCCTTATGGAATTTCCCAGGCATACCCCCTACACATGACAGCACCATACAGGAATCCTGGGACCCTAATAATGAAATGAAAATAGGGGACATGTTCATCAATGGAAAATTTGCGACCCTGGGGGAACTGCTGAGGTCACTGGGAGGTGGGCCACTTAGGACACTCCAATATTACTGTATGAGATCGGCATTTCAGAAAAAATGGCCGCTATTCCCAGATGAGCCTCTGCCACACCCATGTGTACAGTTGGTAACCGCTACAGAAGGCCTGGGAATCTCCAGACTGTATTCAGCAGTGCAGGCCCATACCCCCACAGTTAATCAAATTAAAGAGAAATGGGAAAGAGACTTACAGATTCCCATCGAAGAAGAGAAATGGGCCAGATACTGCTCACTCACTAAGAAGGTGTCACTAAATTCTGGGCTACAGTTAATCCAATTCAAAATATTAAATAGACTACATTACACACCGACTAAAATAGCAAAATTTGCCCTAGAAGCATCTGATGCTTGCCCCAAGTGCAATGCGCAGCAGGCAGGAGCCTTGCATATGTACTGGGAGCTTCCGGTGGTGGCGGGCTTCTGGAAGGATGTGATTGTGATGTTGGAAGAGATAACACAGGTCCCCCCTGACTTAACTCCTCAAAAATACCTATTTGGGGACATTGGCAAGCACTCCGAGAAAGCTAGAAGAATGTTTAATATTTCATGTGCGGTGGCCAAAAAACGCATCCTACAAAAATGGCAAAATACTGGTCCACCCAGCATGAACCAATTTCTTCGTGAACTAACACATGTTAATGAAACAGAAGAACAATATGTCTTGACACAACCTCCGACATGTAGGCCCAAAGATATATGAAGCCCTTTCAGAGTCTATCTATGTAACATGATCTCCGATGATGATGAGTCTTTGTAATCACGTATGTATAAAATCACCACAAATGTATATTTACTGATTGTATGAGGTGCGATGTGGAAATTTGCTATGTATCTCTTTGTGACCACTAATAAACAGTTTAAAATTTTTTTTTTTTTACGCAAGTCAACAAATATGAGGAACAGATTTTTCCTCCTTTTAATGGCTTCCAATTTGAGCAGGTTTAGCATCATCAGATTTACTTTCACACCTACCCCTTTGGTGAATCCTGTATGTCTACAGTCCAAGATGCCAGCATCTTCAGCCCATTTGGACAATCTTTGCTGTATAAAGGAGGCAAATAACTTGCCAATCACATCCAGAAGCGCAATCGGACGTAAGTTGTTTGGGTCTGTACAATCTCCTTTTTTAAAGATTGGTACAACTACCGCTGATTGCCATGATGTTGGAATTGTCATCTCCATCGAGATCTCAGCAGAGTTTTTCAGTGAAGCTCGTCCATTGCTCTTTGTGCTTTTTTAGGGTCATGTTAGACAAACCATCTGGGCCAGAGTTCTTCAATTTTATGATTGCAATCAAGATCTCATCTTTATCAAATTGAAGCTTCCAAGGGGACTTCTCTCACTTCTCCTTCGTCAGCATCAGCTGAGTTTAAATACAGCAGAGTAGAGCTTGACCCATGTGTTAGGAAAGATTTCATACGTGTATGTAATTTTCCCTCCATGTGTCAACCCCCAAACATTTTGCTGCTGTTTAAACACCATTGACTGACTTTGCCAGAGAAGCACAGCCTTCAGCTGCACTCCTCTGGGCTTTCGCTCACTTTTTATGGGGAAACTGACATGCCCTTAAGGCACTCAGTACTGGGAGACTTTGTTTCCCGTAGTCCTTTCCTCATGTTGAAACTTTTGTGCAACATGTAACAAGTGTGCAATGTATTTTACCATACAGCATACTTGGGTCTATAGTCAATTCCAAAGGCCCTAGATACTTTCGCTGGACTTTTTATGAACTGTGCAGATTTGTCAGGGACAGGAATGGTGGCAGCTATCGTTTCGCATTATTTTGAACCCTTTCCTGCCATGTTAACTGCGTTAACCGCGTTTGGCACAAATAGGTGGTCTGGCTCCAAAATGGCCATGCCACGAGGTTCTTTGTCCTGTCCTTTGGCCATCTTGCCCCTTCACCTTCCCCAGGTCGAGTCGACCCAGGCCAGTCCTTATTTGGTCATGCACTTTACCGCGAATCACAATGCTTTTGCGGGCTTCTGCATGCCTTGTGTGTGTGCCTCCAGGATGTGGGCTGGAATATCTGGCCCCAATACACATCCTGGGTGCCAGAAAGTCTGGAGTGTCCTGAATGCCTGAGACCACCGTGGTCTGTGATTGGTCCACGTATGGAGTGTGTGTTTGTGAGCAGATCCCCCATTGGGTCCTCTCCGTTTTGGCGTGAAGGGAACTTTGGATAAGAGGAGGCTGGAAACACCACTACCACGTCGATCTCCTGAGTTCTCACTGAACAAAGGCTAGGATCCAAGTATCCTGCAACTACAAAGCTGAGTCGAGGAACTGCTGGTGACCCGCTGGAAGGTTTGTCACCCTGAGCCCACTGTCGTCCCGTGGCACCCCTCTGCATCTGGTCGTCATAGAAGGTCTGCGAAGACGCTTCGACCCATTGGAATAGTGGGACCAACTATTCTCGGCACCTTCACCAAAACCTGCAAGTAAGCTTTCTCAAATGTCCCTGGGCCAACCAGTGGGCTGACCAGCTTATGCAGGACCTTTGCTCTGACTCTGCCGTTGTTTCAAGAAGGCCCTCGAAACTTGGTATACTGCTAGCTCTGTGTTCATGGCACCCTCACACCGAATTTCGTACACTTGGCATTCCCAGGTCTGAAGTGCGACAAGTGCGCCAGGACCGGAGTAAACGTGGTTACCGTGTTGCCCTGCTGCGGCAACGTCCTTTGCAAGTCCGCTGCATATGTGACCCTCTTGCCCCTGAAGCCTGCTGCAGTGAAACTGGGGCGATACATCCACCCGGAGTGGAGAAATCACCACTGTCCTGTTTGGGAATCCTTGCTGGATCTCGGGAACTAAAACGTGCCGAGACGTCCTTTTTGCCGCATTCGAACCTGCAACCGAATCGGACTAACCTGCCGAAGTTTGGGTCTCCTTGCATCAGGGACCAGTGAGTAATCAATACCCCAACTGGTGGCCCCTAGTGCAAGAGCCAATTTTTACGCATGAGCGGCCCCTGCGGGGCCCCTCTCCTGTCCACTGCTATTGGGAAATAGCGACTCCATCCCGAACTCTCGAACTGCCTCTGCCTTCAAGTGGCGGTCCTTCTTGAATAGTGGGAACTTATTTTTCATCACCTTATCCACCTTCCCGAGCTGCTAGAGACCCTGTTTTGCCCATTGGCACTACATGTAATATTGAGCACAAGGCTCCCCTCTTCTTAGGGCTTGGACTGCCTCTTAGGTGAATAACTGATGTCGAACTGGGCCTAAAGATTAACTGCACTGCCTGTTTCCTTCCCATCTAGGTTGTCGAGATATTTCGTGCAGTCACCCGTTTAGGTCACCCTTTTAGACACCCCTGGTCTTGTATATATTGTATTGAGTGTGATGTATTGGTTTACTTGGTGTTACTGTGATTCTTTGCTATGGTCTATGTTACAAAGGCCTTGTAATAAATGTGTCTATATTTTAATATAACACCTGTCTGGAGTAATGTGTAAGTGTCCTTGCTCGGTGTGCTCATTGAGTTCCTTCAGTCATCCTCACCCCTCCTGAGACTTAGTCTTGACCGCCTGCCATAACTACCCTGATTGGTCTGGCTTGTCCAGAGATTACCCCGTTCCAAGAAACTAGGTTGGGCTTCTGAACCTCTGCCCCTCCTGGTCAGAGTTCAGAAATCCTTTTCAACACCATGCATCTGAATTTTCACTAGTGTTCCTGATTGATTTCTGAGATAGGGAACCTTCATTGATTATAGTCCATGTGTCTCTACTGTGATATGCATAAATCGACTTCAACATTTCTTCTGCTCGGTCTTGATCACGGATTAACTTGAACGAAATTAGACGGTTCAGATATTTTTGTCGGCGCTTCTTTATAGCTAGTCCCCTGGTCTAACACATTATTGACTTTTAATGCTTTCAAAGCTCTTATCATTAACTTCTTTTCTTCCGCCACTTTAGAATAAAATGGATATTTGTTATGAAGGTGGGCTTTTCTGAATCCTCTTTGCCTTGTTTTATATTGTGATAATAGGGGCGCATAGTCTAGACAACCACGCTACACTGGTAACAAAGGCAAGGCAATTAATCATTTAAAGCATGTAATTGTTAGCACCTGTATTCGTATGCATGCATTTTTAGGCAATTGGAATCGTGATGGGGTGTTAGTACTTGCATGTGAGGGGAGTGATTGGTAGGGCATGGGAGACTGTTCATTCTGACAGCAGTTCTTAAGTGTGTGTTTCAGGCACAGAGAGAGTTAACAGCTTGCAACATTTAACCTGCACTAGAATAGTCTCCTTAGAGTATGTAAAGAAGTTAGATGCACCCACAAATGTAAGTTCGCCCACCCACCCAAAGTTACTTAAGTTAACCCCTCTCACAACATTTGAAGGGTTAGACCCCTGAAATGTTTGCATAGTTGCACCCCTGGCACTAATTTAGGAGTGATTTTCCAAAGTGCCTCGTACATCAGCGGGAAGAACCAAGGAGACAAGCAGTGTAAGTTACTGTGTAACCAATCCACCTTGTTAGACAGTATGTTAAAAGCTTAGGGCGTTGCATACCCTGAGAGAAATGTAGCTTGGAATACGTGGCAAGTGGCTATTCAAATAAAGTTTGGCAAAAGCAAAGAAATCAAAAACTTGCAACTGTATTTGCCTTTATAATGGGCTAACTGAAGAATGACATGAATTATTTATTTTCATTGTTGGTTTACTGTAGCCCATCATAGACACAGACACTTTTATGCTTCAACATTTTCAGAATGGTTTTAGTTTTAGAGAAGATGTGACTCCTAATCATTCAGATACTTGTAATCCCCCAGAGCTGCTTTGCACCTTACTTTAATTACATCTGTAGTTTTCTCCCTAATTAGTTTAAATATATAAATGCTTCCCAACAAAATTATGTTCGGATAAAATATTGTTAATGGGATGTATTCAGGTTAACCATGTGTCTTAGAATTACTTAACATATGAGTTTTGCAACTGGCACAAATGTGTGCCTAATGGTTAAGGCTCCTTAACCAGTCTGCCTGACCCTGACATATACTGAAGAACACAATGGCATACACAATGAGTGTACGTCAGTGAAGACCTGTATGTGTCTGTATCTGTGTATTGGGATTTCAAATACAAAACTGACTGGAAAGCAACACTGTGCAAGGAAAATGAAAGGCAAACGTGGAAAAACAATGGTAAACTATGTCGGAAAAGGGGTGTTTTAGGGCGGGGGATGATGTCTTTTGGAAGGTTGGAATTTGTTCCTTTTTTGTAGTTTGTTGAATTTTAATTGATTAAATATAATTGCAAAACGGATGGCTATGTATTTTCTATTTTAGTGTGGCTTGCCACTCAGAATCACAGCACATTGGTAACGGAGACTACAGTTGTTCCCTTTCTTCCGGTGAACCCAGAATATTCCTCAACAAGGAACCAGGTAAGCTTTGAATTTCTGATTTTATTAAAATTGTTAACTTGATGTTTTGAAATGGCATTAATATTTTGTAAGAAACAAGAACAAGAATGGTTCTTGGAACCATTACGTAGCTGATGGTCAGTTCTGCCTTTATAGCTGTTTTGTACCCGCAAGCACTTAGGCGCGGAGTCCAGCAACCTGTACTGCTTTTCTAATCGGTCCCTCTTCGCTGGAGCTGTAGACGGGTTCTTCGTAAGCGCCATTCCTTCATCCCAAATGTCATCCAAGAGGGGGACTGAAAGGATGGTCTTCCTTTTTGCCTTGCGGCGCTGGTATAAGAAGCCCTCCTTCTCCTCTGGAACGAGCTGGAAGAGCTCTGATGCTCTGGAGATCATCGCATGGAACAAACCTATCTTGTCCGGTGGAGAGGATCTGGGCGGAGGCGACGGGAGGTCCCCCATCCCGCTGTCATCGTCCGTGCCCATCGTCGTTGCTGTGTCTGACCCCGTCTCACCTGGGGAGGGTAGCGGAAAAGGAGGCAATGGGTAGCAAGGGGGCAACAGGTGCCTCTTCATCTTCTTGGATGGAGGTTCCCCCGTCGTCAGCGGAGCGGAAGGCACCAGCGCCGCTGGGAGAGCGGGCGGCAGCGTTGCCGGCATCCTCTTCTGTATCTCAGATAGAGAGAATGTCCATTGAAAGATCTCTAGGTGGCAGCTGTGGTGTCAGGACCGGCAGCTGGGGCGTAGGAGCCGGGCCAAGGCCTTCATCGTCCTGAGGCCTTCCGTCCCCCTCCTCGATGGTATCTCTGTCATCGTCGTCACCCTCATCGGATCCCTTGTCGTAGGGCTCGATTCCAACGTTTCTCTCGTCGCCACCCTCCTCCTGGATGGTCTGTAGGTAGACAAGTTCCTCCTCTTCAGCCGAGGAGATATCAGTGCCCTGGAGGACTTCAACACCCCCCCACCACCCATTCTTTGCGTCCAGAGGGGACGGTCTCGGGGACATGACGGCATCTTCTTCTTCAGGGTCTTCTCAATGGGCTGGAATGAAGACTCCTTCCTGGCAAGGAGGGACACTCTTGCCTTTGGAGGGGCGCTCTGCGGGTCCTCCCCTGTGCCCTTTCGAAAGGGACGCCACCATCACCTCGATGGAAGGGGCCACCTTCGTCTGGTGCACCTGGACTTTCACAGTCGGGTCAGCCTTGTCTTGCTTGGCCTTTGTGGTCGCCCCAGACACCTTATCCTGCTTGGCCTTCTCCTTAGGGGCTGGCTCGGAGGCCTGGTCCCCTTTGGCCTTCTCCGTCGAGGTTAGGGCACACGCCGTACCCTGTCCGATCTTCTCCTTGGTCACCTCTGGTGCCACTTTCAGCTCGCCCGGGTGATCCGACTTCCTCTTGGATGAAGATCCGGAGCATTGACTGGAGACCGATGCAACCAGTGATGTCGAATGTGCCCTGGCCGCCAAAAAACGGGTCCCAGTTAAACGGAAGGTTGTTTGATGGAGCACACGGCTCGATTGACCGAAAAATAGAGTAAAACTCTTCCAAAAAGTCAAAATCGCTGTAAAAGCTTGCGAGCTAAGCATGAGGACTCCCAACACTTGAACGTGCAGTAAAAATCTGAAGATGGCTGCCAGAGGAGGGGCTTAGGTAGAGGGCAGTCATTGGCTGGGGGCAGTATGACCCAGAGCTTAGTGATTGGTTGTTAGGAGAAAGACAGTTCAGAAATGAAACTGAAACTGATTTTTCATTTTACCTAGTATTCCCAGCCTGACGACAGGGAATGTTCATGAGCATGTGAATCCATGCCAGACCCATGCTGGAGAACAACAGTTTCAGGTATGTAACTTGTTCCAACCGCAAAATGCAAACGCTTCTCTAGGTACCCAGAATCAGTGGGCAATGTCCCTTGCTTGACATGGTCAGGGGCGTTTGCTTATGCTTTTCCTGCAATGCCACTAAACCAGAGAGTGGTGCAGAAGCTCTTTCACGAGAGCTCGACTCTTGCATTATTCACTCTAACATGCATAAGTCAAGTATGGTACCCACATCTTTTACGCAGGCCGTAGTACCACAACTGAAGCTTCTGATGGTACTAAACCTATTGATGTAACGCCACACAAGTATACACACACAAGTTCACATAACATGTATTTGGCAGTTTGGCATCTGCATTTCTAGAATTTAGAGAGTTGCATACAAGTCCAAAGGTCCTCTTAGCAGCCTTAGCGTGATACCATCTCATAACAATCATGTGGTGGAAAATTTCAGTGGCGAAAAAGTTTGTGGAAGGGGTGAGAAGAATGCACCTACCCGTTTCAAATCCAGCTCCTTGCTGTAATCTTAATAAGTATTACTTAAGCTCAAATTAACACCTTTTGAGCCCATTCACAAGTGTCAGGAATCAAAAGGACGATTTCAGAGACTCTGGAAAACCTTGACCTCTCTGCGGCTTTTGACCTGGTTAACCATACCACCCGTTGCCTCCACCTCTCCTCTGCTGCACATTTCTCTCCATTTTAAAGAAAGAATCATGAAAGTTTTTTCAAACCAAGCTAAGCGTCTCAGCCATCTCCTACAACCTTTTCACAAAGCCACTTTTCAACATTTTGGACGCGTTAGGCATTACCTATACCAATTATGCCAATGATATGCAGATCCTCATCCCCCTCTCTGGGGACTTTGAAACCGATTCTGAAACGCTTAACACCATCTACTCCACAATCCAAAGATGGATGGCAGAGAACTGGCTCTGCCTCAATGGGGAAAAAACTGAGCTGCTACTTATTGGATCACCTTCCGCCATAAACAAACTGGACAAACAGTACTGCTCCTTCCTGATCGACAACTCACCCATTACTGTATCCCAAGTGGTCAAAACCATAGGGGTCTACTAAGACTCTAACCTCTCAAAGGTTAAACAGGTCAGCCTCATAGCATCCTCTGGAGCCTACCGCTCCAAACTGCTCAATACAGCACGACCTTTGCTCTCCGAACAGAATTGCCTCAATATAGCAAGAGCAATAATTGGGTCTCGACTCGATTATTGCAATGCCCGCCTATTAGGCACTTCTTCTTTTGCACACGTTTGGAGGAACGCTCGAGTAAAGGAGCGTTATTGTGATTGCTGCAAAAGAACTTTTTCTCCTGCATCTGCACGGTCAGCCAGCCAGGCTCTTGCCATCCACGCTTCCTGGAGGAGGCGGGGCAAGCCACGAGCACGCGAGAGGTCACGTGAACCACCACCACCTACTTCCAGGCGACACAGCCGCCCGAGCGGTGTATTTTGCACACGTTTGGAGGAACGCTCGAGTAAAGGAGCGTTATTGTGATTGCTGCAAAAGAACTTTTTCTCCTGCATCTGCACGGTCAGCCAGCCAGGCTCTTGCCATCCACGCTTCCTGGAGAAGGCGGGGCAAGCCACGAGCACGTGAGAGGTCACGTGAACCACCACCACCTACTTCCAGGCGACACAGCCACCCTTGCGGCGTGAAGCCCGTCGGAGATAAGCCCTCTGGCTGTTGTGCGGCTGTTTGGCGCTGGGGTGACCAAATTGTTGTGCGGTGTCCCAAGGAGAGTATCATTCTACCTCAGTCAACCTCGGGCCCACCGCCTCAGTGTTCTCAGCAACAAACAACCTGTGTGATGAGCCCGCAAACACGTCAAAAGCAGAAAATTCGACTCCAGTCGGAGCGGCCGGATTATCCCCTACAGGCGTTGTCGATTACCTCTGATCAAAATACCATGATTGTGAATAAAGGAAATGAGGTAAGAACTGCTACATTAAATATGTCATCATTGCCTCAAACGACACAATCTGAGGTTTTGTGCTTAAAATCGCCAATACACATTGTAAGTTCTTTGCTTACCTTGACAGAAAATCTTATCATTAATGAGAATCTTCTTACTCACTGTCGACTTAAACTGATTTCGGATGTAGCACGGCAATTATCATTTTTAACTCCTTGTGCGTCATGTCGAACGATGCTACCGGAAGAGACCTCACATTGTGTTGCACATAGTAAACATGTTCACGCCTATGAAAGATCGGATGCTTTGGATAAAACAGCATCAGGTGAAAAATGCAGCACTTGTGAACTCTTACTAATCCGGTCTCTAGCCTTTTCTACTACTTTTACGACACGGGTCCTGGAGCCGAGAGTGCAGGCTAATGCGATCGAGGTAAATACTGCATCGTTTCAGTCTCCCTTCGACGTAACGGACTCAGAGCTGTTGTTAATTCAAGTGCCCGCGAATATTTCCAATGAGACAAACTTCATATTTATACCGCCAGTAAACCAACCGAGTGTGCAGGCAGCCAAAAACGATTCACAAAGTGCATTACAAGTAAATGAAGGAGCGATGCTACCTATGACTATGACATCAGCTAACCATCAAGGCGCTCAGCTTAACTTGATAATGCCATTACAAGACTCTCCAGGATTTTCAAAAACTGGTGTTGAAAGCCACAAAGAGAGCTCAACAAAGCTGAATCTATCTCGCCCTTGCTTATTTACAACGGCAAACAGTGGCGGACCAACATATGGGGTGGGAACACTATGTCAACCCGTAATCTCTACAGCGCCTCAACTTAATTTGACAAATACAGGAACAAAATTAAAAACAGCTTTGGGTATGTCACCTAAAGTCCTTGATTTGGCAGGACGAGAGGCGCGTCTAACAGAGAGGCTAACTGCTGATTACAACTCCATCAAAGAAAAGCTGATACAGAGCTTTGGAGAGAAGTCTAACTCTAATTATGCAAATTCTGCACCGAGAGGACGTATCACAAATAACACCTTTCAACAACCCAAATCTGGATTTCCTGAGCTGAACTTTTCCCACCACAGCTCAGCAATTGACTGCACTACCTTTGGTGCTAATAATGCCGATATTGCTTCTGAAACGGAGAGCTTAAATCACATGATTGAAGATGAGGTAGAAAATGAGTCTCCACAGCAACGTGGGAGGAGGCGAGAGCCCCTGGTCAAACAAATACAAGAAACAATGCCAAAATCTTTATCTGCAACTTCTGCACAGGAACAAATGAATAAATCGAACCTGTCAGTTGCAGCTGGCATTCAAATTCATAATAATGTACTGGCCGCCACCTCTCTGGCTCTCAGTTTAAATGAGGCCATAAAAGATCAGGGCACGCAAATTAACCAGCTTATTTCTAAAGTGGACACGATGGAACATATGAATAGTGCACTGCTACAAAGAATGGACAGAGAGGCGGAGACGTCCTCGCAATGGCAATATCGCCTTGGAGACCTGCTGACAAGCACCCATGTAGATAATTCCACCTTAATGGCTGCGACGCTTGAATGTATGAAATGGGTAAGGCACAATACCAAGATGAATACAGAACAAATACCTGGGCATACAGAACAATTTCCTGGGCGCCTTAGTGCCGCAGTTACCTCAAATCAAACTCCTCTCTCATCAGGAAGTGCAATTTCTGTACCATCTTTGATACATCCGCCCAAGAATACTCCCCAAGTTGGACTCCCCAGTATCAGTGTGGAAAATGCACGACTTCAAGGTACTGTAGTACAACCAAAAAAAAAGAAATCGAACTCTGCAGCCTTGCTGCCCTGTCTAATTATCAATACTAGTGAAGTTTCTGTAGATAGTGCAACAGCAACAACAGCACAAATTCAACAAACTCAGACTTCTACCAATGCTGCAGAGACATCAGAACTGATCCACTCCGCAACAGTGATCACTGAACCCCTACAAGCGCCAGAGGTTCCTGATGCAAGTATAAATCAACCCTTACCATTAGTTTCTAGGACCACAAATTCATTTGACATTTTTAAAGGCTCAGCTAAGAACTTTCCAGTTGGTAACATAAAGGCACCAATATTATCTGCAAAAAAAGTACGATCGGCTCCAAAAAAGATCTCGAACATCCCAGCTAAGAAACGATCCACTAATGTCCAACAATTTGTCAGAAACATAGTGATTCCTCAAAAGCTTGCGCTTTTTGATCGCCTTACAAATGAGGTGTCTGCAGTTGATGTCATCCCTGCTCATTCAAAAGAGCTACAGAGCAAGTCGAATGATGCCAAGCTTTCCTTAATGTTGAATCAAAATCCAAATAAGCGAGCCCGCTTAGACTCAGACTCTGAACAAACAGTACAAGACGTGGAATCAGTGGATCTATGTGACCTTTCGACTTACTCACTTGACCTTGCCAGCTCCTCTTCGATCTTATCTGGTGAATCAATGAGTAAAAGAAGGACTAATGGCCCGAGCGAAGCCCCCTCTGGAGTACATACACGTGAAGAGGTAAAAGGGCTCAGAAAAGTGACCATGTTTCCCTCAACGTCTCAGTTGAATTCCTTGGAATCCAATTGGTCTAATGCAAGGCAGCTCTCAATTGTAAAGAAGGGATTTGAATCGCCTCAAAACTTCAATCCCAAAATGACCGCTGCTCAGCGGAATAAGCAAACTCCAATAAAAACGAAGGAAAGTGTTAGACGTCAACTCGGTTTAAAAAACCAAACCTGGAAAATCAGAGTGGAAAATGTGTTTTCTGACGATAAAGATGTTAACCTAAACAGAAGAAACGTGATGAAACTACTTCATAACATCCCTTCACTTCGCACCATCACTACAGAAGACATTCTAATTGTTGAATATATTTCAGAGAAATCCGCTGATAAAGTCTTCTTACATATAAGTTCATCAGCAGTAGAAAAAACCCTTCTAGCTGCACAAGATGAACTATTATCTTATGGATTTGAAATACATTCTGAGCGGATTACATCTAACTCTGTGAAAAATGTTGGTGCAAAATCAAGAAACGATCTTCGACGTGAAGATTTAAGGAATCACTTCTCTTCACGAGAGCGTGGAGTTGGAATAAAATCCACCTGGAAACACTCTGATGGAAGCACAAAACGAGTTGCCTCACAGAAAATCCTACAAGCATAACCATTAGCAAACATAAGGACAGAAAATTGTGGAATCCTCTCTTGGAACACCCGAGGATTTCTCCATCTATTTAATGACTTCCCCACGTCCTTAACAAATAATTTTATTATCTGCCTCCAAGAGACGTGGCTTCGAGAAACTCCAACTAAAGATGGTTATACCATTGCTCTAAACAAAGCAGGAAAGAACCAGCGTGGGAGACCCTTTTCTGGTCTAATCACAATGATCAATAATGCATATGGCTGGGAGTTAATCCAAACATTCATGACGAATCTTTTCGTACTTGGATCACTATTGCAGCTAAACTGGAAGAAAAACAAACTTTCCCCACAATTACTGATCATTAATCTATATTGGAACCCGGCTATGATCTCTTCTGCAAGCTTTATCAAATCAGTGATGGCAATCATCGATCCATGTTTAACATCTAGTGTGGAGACAATAATTATAATATGGGGAGACTTTAATTTCTCATGGCTTGAAAAATCTTCGAAAAATAGGACCGCATCCATTGCAGTATCGACTAGAGGAGACAAATGGTTAGAAGCCATGAAATCAAGAAATTGCGAGATGGTCAATGGCTACATCCAAGGTGATATCCCTCCAAGCTCTACCTGGCACAGAGATAAAAGTCTAAAAACTTTAGACTATTTTTGGATCTCTGCTTCTTTCTGGTCAAAAGTAGAAAGATTGTCCATAACTAAAACAACTGTAAGCGATCACAGCATATTGGAGCTATTCTGTATACTAGAATGGTGCACAACATCAGCGCAGTATGACCTACAATTGGAGGTGAATGAGGGATTGAACAGATTGCGAATCAAAAACCATCATATTTGCCAGTTGAGAAATGGCCTTAAGGATGATATATTATCCACTTCCGACAGAGTAAATTACGCACCTCTGTTAATCCAATTTGGCACCGCAAAAAAAAGATCATATAAGCCTTTCCAAACTCAGAAAAAATATGTATACAGTGCGCAGGTAAACCAGCAGAAGAAACAAATGATCAAAAACATCAGACTGATCAAAAAGAAAGGTAACAATACTCTTGAAGGAAAAAAGGAAATCAAAAACTGCAAAACGAAATATCGCAACTGGCTAAAATCCTTCCAGATAATTAGAGATCAAGAACGGGCGGAAACAATGCTAGGTCTAATTATCCAACGAAACTCAAGAGATATTTGGAAAATCTTAAACAACAATTGTACCCAGGAATCTAGTTTAACTAATGGAATATCTATGCTAACCTGGGAACAACACTTTAGGAAAGTCTTTGAAAATACCTCAGCACTGGGCTTCCCAGAGCACTTGACTGTATTGGCCACGTGGGATGTATGTGAATCCAGAGCAAAAATCATCGCTCTCATAACACAACTGAAGAATTCCCGTGCAGCAGGCCCTGATGGACTAACAAATGTTCTCTTAAAAGAGAAAAAGGAACTTTGGGCCGATTTCATTGTGGATCTATTTGGAGTGATTTCAGTAGCCAAGCTGATTCCGAGTTCTTGGAGGACTGCGATTATTGTGCCAATATTCAAGAAGGGCAATAGGGATAACCCTGCCAATTATCGCCCTATTGCGCTCTTGGATATTATAGGCAAAATCTTTGCCACTTGTCTACAACAAAAACTCACCAAATGGGCCTCTTCTAACAATCTATTAGATAAGCGACAAACAGGCTTTACTAAAGATGTTGGAACAGAAATTAATCTTTTCATTGTAAATATACTTAAGCTTGATATAATGAAAAATAAGGGGAAAATCTTTGTAGCTTTTATAGATATGCGGCAGGCTTTTGACCAAATTAATCGCACAATTCTATGGAAGAAATTAATATCATAGTCATGTCCTGCGAACATTCTCCACCCACTCATGGCTTTATATACAGGAACTTCAATAAAAGTCCGCACTGATAACAGAGGCACCATGACGAAAGAAATTCCAACTACCCAGGGAGTGAAGCAGGGTTGCCCCTTGGCAGCTCTACTGTTTAAGTTATATATTGCTGACTTACCGGAGGCATTTGTGAACATTCGCTGTTTCCCACCGAAAGTAAACAACCAACTAATTAGTTATGCGATATATGCCGACGACATTGTATTATTCGATCAAACCGAAATTGGACTACAACGTCTACTTCAAGCGTTGGTTTTGTATCTGCAAACCAATGGTCTGGAAATTAATGCCGGAAAATCAAAGATAATGTCCTTTGGGTCATTACAAAAAAGATCGGTGGAGAATTTCAGTTGGTACGCATCGGGAGAAAAGATTGAGGTTGTACAAACCATACGATATCTTGGGATACAAATAAATAACTCGATCAGAGAACAAGCCTGGATCTTAGATCTGAAGCATCGTATGACAGCTTTTACTCTCCAAGGCAAACGCCTACACAATGAATTTGGCAAATTCACCCTGATTCCGGTCATGACCTTCTATGGTCAAAAAGTCATTCCTGCCTTGACCTACGGAGCAGAGGCAGGATTAAATATCGATAATCGCATCTGGGCAGCTCTGGAAGGCCAATTCTGGAGAGGAGTTCTAGCCCTTCCAACCTCTGTTCCCATTGTGGCAATAAGGCATGACCTAGGCCTTGATCCATTGGATGGCCTGATTCTATGGAAGTCCATCGCCTTGCTACGCAAAATGAACTTAAACAATGTCGCTCCAGCATATGAAATCCTAAAAGAAATAGAGGCCTCACATTATTCTGGAATGTTACATATCTGGGCGACGAAAATCAGAAAGTCTCTGGCAGTCATCGACATTTCCTGGGATATTGTATGTAATACACCACAGATTGCCAAAAGAAAATTGAGATCTTGGTATTGGATAAAAAATGGAGAATTGCGTGGGGCGATGTCTTCATCACTTAACCTAGGCATGACCTGCAACAGCCTAGATAAGCTACCTAAATACTTATCAAGATTTCCTTCAAGATATCATCGTAACAAGTTTTTAAGATTTCGGCTAAACTTCTACAAAACCAAAGAGATGATGTACTTGAGACACTATAAAGAAATAGTTGACAACAAATGTAGGTTCTGTAAAAATGAATCAGAAACACTTAAACATCTAGTCACTGAATGTGGCTATGTGGCGACCCAGCGTTCATTTTTTCTTCAACATTTAACATCGATTTTCCAACAAACTGATCATCTATGGTACATGCTGGTAGCTGGAAATAATGTTAAATCAGTCTGTGCCTTGGTAGACTTTCTTGATGACATCTTGGAGGAAGACTTATGTTATGTTAAAAAATAAGCCTTTTATCGGAAAAAGCTGCAGGAGAATGATGAACTTGTATGACAGTGGATAAATGACAAAGATATAAGATAAGATGAAGACGTTGTCTTAATTTTGTAATTAAAGTTGTGTAAATAACTAATTGTTACAATAAAAAAAAAACAAAATTAGGCACTTCTTCCAAGAATATTTGTAAATTACAGACTGTCAAGAACAACGCTGTCCGGGCTGCCACTGGGATCTCTAAGAGGGAACACATTTTTGCTATCAGAAAACAGGTGCACTGGCTACCAATCAAAGAGCGTATCATTTTTAAAATGCTCGCACTCGCACACAAGGGCATCCATGACACTGCTCCCCAGTACCTGTCACAAAGAATCTCAAAACCATTCACAGACAAGCCCACCAGGACCGCTTACACCAACCACATCATCATTCACAGGACCTTAAAGACTTGCGTGGGAGGCTCAAGATTCCCGGCCATGGCAGCCATGCCCTGGAACTCCCTTCCTGCCCATCTCAGGGCCATAGAATCCCACATTGCCTTCAGGAAAGCCATAAAAACTTTGCTTTTCGTGTAACACTACCCTTACTGCATGCGTCTACTCACTATGATTTGTAAATTAAAATAACGAGGATGTGTAACCAGTTATCTCGCTAAAGTTTACAAGTAACCTGTATGTTACAATTTCTCTCCATGACACTGTTAACGCTTACTGTTACCTCGAACAATTAATCTTCATGTCACTAAGACACTCTAGCAACAGCGCCTCGATGCCTTAGGGCTGCTAGTGCGCTTTACAAATAAAATAAATAAAATAAAATAAATAAACTCTGGTTCTCTCACAGATCACTGGCTGTGCCTGTGCACGTCTCAGTGCCTTCTGGAGTCACCACACTCCAGCATCGGGTCTGGCATGGATTCACATGGTCATGAATATTCCTCGTTGTCATGAATATTCCCCGTCGTCAGGCTGGGAATCCTCGGTAAAAAGAAAAACAGTTTCACTTTCACTTACAAACTGTATTTCTCCTTTAAACCAATCAACGTCCTCTGGGTCATACTGCCCCCATCCAATGACAGTCCTCTCCCTAAGCCCCCCTATGCCAGCCACCTTCAGTGGAAATTGTACAAGCATACATGACATATAATTAAACCTGATATCGATGTTAATTTGGATTGAGTGTTCATAGTTCGTGTTCCCCAATACGCCCTCCCCCATCGACCTCCTTCAGTGCAAACCCCCTCTCTGGCCCAGTGGAGCAGGATAGTCCATGATTAGTTCTGTGCTCAGCTGTAGGGCTAATCGGGCTGGGTCAGATTTGTGGGTCAGTGCCGAGAAGTTTGTCATATTCCATAAGCGGGCCCAAATGTCCGTAAACCGGTATAAGAGGCCCGCCTTGGCTGCCGTAACCTTTTCTGCCACCAAGATGTCCCAGAGTTTGATCAACCATAGTATCATAGAGGGGCCCTCAGTGGTCTTCCAGGTGCAGGCAATTGTGATTCTCCCTGCCAGTAGGAGTTGTGTAAGGAGGTTGGCCCTTCTCCCACATCTTGGGTAGGCCTCGGTGCAAGATACACTGGTCCCAGAAGGTTTGTACGGTGGGGCAAGTCCACCACATATGAAAATAGGAGCCGGGCTGTCCATATTTGCACCAACACTGGGGAGGTCAAGGGATTGGTTGAAATGATGAAGGTGGGTTCGGGGATCGTACCAACGCAGGAGCAGTTTCCCGATTAGTGATGCAAAAGGAAGAAGAATGGGTTCTAGACCATATGTCCACTCCAGAGGGTGCCCCAAATCTGCCTGCCATTGTGTCATGTAGGGGGGTCTGATGGTGAGCGTATCCTCCTGCAGCAGTTTGTAGAGAGAGGAGATTTTTTCTCTTAGCGCCAGTCCCTGCAAGGTAAGTTCGAGGGCTGAGGGCTTGTGTAGCTGATTGTCGAGTCTGGGGATGGGTACACCAATGTCGACGTTGAGAGTATGATAACCTATCTGCTTCAGTTAGTTGAAAGGTCGATTTATATTGTTCGAAGAAGCGAGATTAGCCATTTTCAAAAGGTTGTCCCAGGGATTAAAGCCACCCCCTCCCCCGTGGGCCAGTTTGTGACGTTCAAAGGGTGGGACCCAGGAGAAAAAGCCGGGTTGTGAAAAATCGGGGAAAGAGGGCCTTGTGTTTTAATGCCCAATCCCATACACTAAGTGTGTATGGTGGAGGCCAAGAGCCCTGTGCAGGTCTTCCGTAGCAGGGTTGGGATGTGTGAGAGAAAGCTGAGGGGGAAGTGTGAGGCGGGACTGCTCTAGCTCCACCCATTTCGAGAGCACAGTGGTCATGTCCCAGGCTTGAACATGCGCCAATTGTGATGCCACTTGGTATTTACGTAGATTGGGGACCCCTAAGCCTCCCACCCGGGAACTACCCATCATTATCTTTTGGGATATTCTCGCCTTCCTACCCCTCCATATAAACCAAAGCATTTTCCTCTGCATACGCCGAAGGGGGGGCAGTGGGATCGGGTGGGCGGGGAGGAACATGCATAGAGGAATCGTGGGAGGAGATTCATCTTGCAGGCGGTGATCCGCCCAATAAGAGAGATATGCTGTGAGGTCCACCGTTCAAGGTCCTCCTCCAACTCTTTAAAAAGCAGGGGGAAGTACAGTAAATACACGTCTGTAGGATGGGCCGGCATCTGGACTCCCAGGTAGGGGATGTATTTCTCCTTCCATTAGATCGGGCATAGGGGCCTCAGCGCAGGGGTGGACTGGCCTGTTGGGAACTCTGGAGTTTTCCCGGTAGGCCTCTGCACCCTGGGCCTCTTTTGTGTGGTATTTCAAAATGTCCCCATAGCAAATGGGTTGGGCTTGCTGAAAATGTGTAATACGGGGCCACTTTGAGCATTATTTCCAGGGCCTCTTTTGGTTCCCAGTCCAACCCTGCCTGAGGGCCTTCCACTCCTCGGGCTCCAAGCCTAACCCCACTGCTGACAATTTTCCAAGGTTGATGGCAAACTGAGACCCTCCCAAATCTGCAGCGCTCCTTGAGAGCCGATATCAAGGAGGGACGGATATCTGTTAAGGACGGCAGTACGTCATCAGCATAGAGTGAGATCCTGTGCTGGGAGGAGGTACCGATAGGAAGACCTTTGATGCTCGAGTCTTTTCGAACCTGTTGGGCGAGGGGCTCCATTACCAGGGCAAACAGGAGTGGAGGTAGGGGGTATCCCTGTCTGGTTCCACAGGTTAGGAGGATCGGATCTGATAGGTTGTAGTTAACCCAGAGAAGAGTTATTGGGGACGGGTATTTGGCCAGGACCATTTAACGGAAGGCTGGGCCAAAGTGAAAGGCTTCTAGGATGAGCTGTAGGAAGGTCCAGTCCACTTTATCAAAGGCTTTGGAGGCGTCCAAAGCCAACAGGGCCAATTTGTGATAATCTTGGGTTGCTATGTCCACTAGATTTAGGGCTCTTCAAATGTTGGCTTCGATAGATCTATGCATTATGAATCCCTTCTGATCTGAGTCGACCAAAGTGGGCAAGACGACAGCCAGGCGATTTGCCAGAACGTTCGAATAGATGTTGGCATCAATATTTAGTAGAGAGATAAGCCTGTATGAGCTATTCTCAGTGGGATCTTTTCTGGGTTTCAGCAAGAGCACGGTTATAGATTCTTGCATAGATGGGGTGATAGAGCCAGAGACGCCAAATGAGTTAAAGAGGGCCGTTTCTGGGGGCTACCAGTTGGGGGCGAAATACTTTGTAAAACCTTGTTGTGAACCCATCTTGGTCTGGGGCTCTAGGCTTTAGAGGCTTAATGGGTTCCTCCTCACCTGTGATTGGGGCATCCAATCCCTCTCTGTCCGGCTCTTCAAGGTGTGGAAGGGTGGCACCTTGCAGGTACTTTATCTGCTCTGCCTTGTCACGCGGCGATGCCGATATTGTTTTGGAAAGATGGGTCGCTGCCAGTTGTAGTTCATCTCGATCAACGTATTGGACCCGGCCTTGGGGGTCCCGGAGGCCCACTATGGTCTTCTTTCTCTTTGTCTTAGCCAATTTCTCCACTAGAATTTTGTTTGCTTTGTTGTTCTTGGCATAGTAGCCTTGCTTGGACTTGGCCAGTAGATGTGCTGTCTCCTCTGCATAGTGGGCCTCCAACCTCTTCCGGGCTGTCTGTAAGGCACGTTGGGTTTTTGGGGACCAGCCCTTTCTTTTGTGAAAGGCTTCATCCCGTTTGACCTCGTCTTCTATCTCTGCAGGTCTGTTGTTTGTGTTTATGGTATGCTGCCCCAAGTGCGATCAATTCTCCTCGGACTACTGCTTTCATGGCATCCCAGGTATTGGCTTGGGATGTGTCTTCTACTGGGTTTTCCCGAAAGAAGTTCCAGATCACTTTGGCTATAAGGTCTCTCAGTGGCGTCTCATTCAGGATGGGATCATATAAGTTCCAGCGGCGTCAGGGAGGTGGGTCTGGGTCGTGAGCCTGAAGAGTCAATTTAATTGGGCGTGGTCTGAGAGTACTTTCGTTCCCATGGCTACTTCGTCTACAAATGCGAGGATTTGTGGGGAGGTTAGCATAAGGTCTATTCGTCCTATGTACGTGTGAGAAGAAGGAGAAATATTTTTCGCCTGGGTGAAGTACCCTCCATGAGTCTACCACCCCCAGCGTTCGAAACATGTGGAGAAGTTTTGTGGCGAGTTTAAAGTCTCTGGGGGCCGGAGGATGCGATCTGTCCCATAGGGGGTCCGGAACCCCATTGAAGTCTCCTCCTATGATTATTTGGCCTTCGACAAAGGGGATGAGGGAGTTGCCCAGTGCCTCATAGAATGCTTCCTGGCCTTCGTTGGGGGCATAGACCGAGATGAAAGAGTAAAGCTATCCATATACAAAGCCTTTAACTGCTGTGTATCGTCCCTCAGGGCACAGTAATGTCTCTAGTGCCTTGAACTGCATACCTCTGGCCAAAAGGATAGCTGTGCCCCCTTGTTTGGTACCCTTAGAAGCAAGGTATTGGAGTGGAAAGTGCCTACTCAGAGGCATGTGAAATGCAACGGCAGCAAGTGTGTTTCCTTGTAAGAAAACCACTGAGCTTTCCATATCCTGGAGTCGTTTCAGCGCTGATTTCCGTTTGAAGGGGGAGTTCAGGCCCCTTAAATTCAGCGAAATTAATTTCAATTTCTGATGCAGTGGGGTTCCTCTGGGGTGTTTATATTCCGCGGGTAGGGCATGTGCCGGGTGTAACTCAGTCCCCATCCAGGTCTTCGGCCTTCATGCTTCAACAGTGCAGCCAGGGTTTTAACTTGAGCTTCAAACGTGAAGCCTTAACAATAAACGTATAGGAAGCTGACCCTTCTTCTTCGTCATCTTTCTTAACCAATTGGAACAAAATGGTCTTTAATTCACTCCAAGAATGTTCGGATGACATCCACCTTGGAGGCAGGCGGTAACCGTGTGAAGCCCGCTACAAATAACTAGTTACTCTGTGTTCCTTAGCATTTCGGTGTCAACTGGACCGATTGTTTGAGATCACAAGTCTGAAGAAGGGCTAGGCGTCAAGGCACCACCAGCCCATCGCCTTTTAGCCCGTTGGATTCCGGTGGGAGGCCATCTTATGTTCCGACCCCTTTGGACCTTCGTCCAGGTCATGCGCTTCGGTTTAGGGGGACGTTTCTCAGAGCCACCTTCTGGAGAGTTGGGCGAGGCGTCATCTTTCTTTCCAGGCAAGTTGGGATGTAGGATCGACTGCATCCTCTAGCTGACCGATTGTCTGAGATAGCCCTTTGTAAGGGAATTGGAGTGCAGTTGGGAATAGCCAGCGGTATCTAATGTGTTGGTCCCGAAGGAACAATGTCAAGGGCCTCAGAGCCCTCCGCTTCTGTATTGTTGCTACAGCCAGGTTTTGGAAGATCTAGAGGGGGGACCCCTGGAAAGTCAATTCATCTCGAGAGCGCTGTATCGCCACGATAGCCTCCTTGGTTGTATAGAAATATACTTGGGTGATCACATCTAGGGGGGAGTCAGTTTCTATCCCTCAACGGGGACAGAGTCTGAGTGCAATCCAACATGAGTTGAGATTTATCCAGGTGTGGCAGGAACGATTGAAAAAGGTCCCCTACATATTCTGTGAGGTTCTGGTCCAGGTTTGAAGAGGGGATCCCTCGAATACGTGGGTTGTTCCGTCGGGCCCTGTTCTTCAGATCCTCTTGTTTATATTCTTGGATCTCGTTTCTGTTGATTAGTTTCTGGATAGTGCGTTTTACCTCCAGGAGTGTCGCTGAGTGTTCTTGGGTTAAGTCCTTCACTTCCCCCACTCTCTGTTCCACCTCTATGACCCTCTGCTCCGTCTGTTACAGTTTAGTAATAAACTCCGCCATACAGGATAGAAATTCAGCTTTGATGTCCAACATAAAGGCTTGTATGTCTCCTTTGTTTGCCAGCTGACCAGTGTGTTCGGTGGTAGTTTGAGGTAGAGATTTCAGAGTATCAGGCTTCCTCCCCTTCTCAGCCGGGAGCAACATTGTAGCAATATCGGCACTTTTGGAGGTTTTCAGATGTTTAGACATTTTTACACTCCTCTCAAGATGTGGCCAACGGGGGTAGCCGAGTACGTCTCCAGGGAAGAGGGTGGACCTTTCTTCTAGCCCCTATGGTGTGGGCTCACGGAGGCGCAGGCAAATCAAGCAAACGTTAACGTGGGGCGTATTGCTGCCTTTATTACAGTGGGGCCTCCCTGTGTAAGCAGTGAGCAGCTCTGTCGTCTAGTTTTCAGTGCTGTATTAGATGAGGTTCTTCTAGGGAATCAGTGTCCCTCACTCTGGATGTCCGGGGGGAGAAATGAGGGAAGTCGCCCGAGTACCGGATTCGCGGTTCAGTTAGCCTCAGTGAAGCAGTGTTACTCCATTGTCAAGAGTCAGGGTCGCCACCTAGATGGGTTACCATGTATATTTCAGGTCCGGTTGGTCCTGCTACCAGATCGCCGCTGTGAGTGCCTCCAATGTGTTAATTGCTATCCTCGGGGAGTGAAGTCATGCAGAGGCACTCAGAGTGGTGGAGCCCTTCTTGTCCGCTCGGGTTAACTGGTTCAGTGGGGTGGCGAGTTTCTGAGGCGAGTAGGTGATATTGAGCTTTGCGATTTGCCACGCCTTGGAAGCAGGGTGTGCACCTCCGTGTGGCGTGGACTGTTAGGGGATTCATCCTGCACCAGTGCCAACGAGTTAGGAAACTGCCATAGTATGGCTGCAGCGGGTGATGCAGGGCGAGGTCTGTGCAGTTTGTTCAGTCAGGAGGTACCCATGAAGAGAACAGCTGCTCGCTGGAGCGATGGGTCTGGAGGCATTCAGGAGTTGGACCGGCCGTCTGTTGCATTTGGACAACGGGGCTCATCCCTCCAAGTTGCGCGGACGTCGAGGGATCACAGATCGCGCCCAAGTCGTCCGATGAACCCTCAATTATGCTGCAGTTGTGGTGGGTGATCCGTTGTGAGGGATGTGGGGCTCATCAGGGTCAAGGGCGCCGCTGTATAGATCTGCTGCTCAATGAAGGGCCAGGGGCCCGCAGACCTCACGTGATCTCAGCTTCGGCTGTGTGTTGTGTCTGGGAGCCGGGGTCTGCGTTCTCCTGTGGTGTGGGGCAATGAGGGAACATACGCTGTCAGATGGGATCTCGGCCCTCCCACGGTTGTCACATAGTGCTCCGCCGATAAAGTGCAATCGGCACCTGGGTCCGCTTTGGGCCGGTTCAGCTGGGCTGCTCTGAGTCGATGCGTCCTGCCCTCTTCATCTCTTGAAGTCCGCCTGGCATTTTAGAATGTTCTGAAGGAGGGGTTCTGGATACCGGCTGTGGTCAGGTGAGCGAGTGAGCGTTAGAAGCTCAGCTTGCCACCAGCAGCTCCCGAGGCATTCCCTGTCACTGTAGACTCTTCTGTCATGTATCACAGGCAAAAGGTAAACTCCCACATTTTTGTTGTAGGGGGATCAATTCTTAAATGGGAGTGTAAATGCAGTCTAACACAAAAGGAAGAATTGATTACCCCTCTCTACACGGGACTGGAAAGGAGAGATGGGAGTGGTTTTTACACAATATTTAACATGCATAACTATTTGACTCTTCTGTCAGCCAGAAACACAAACTGCATCTTTTTTATTGCAAAAGCGGGCTTCACACGGAGGCCATTAGAGGAGCAGCCTCATATATGGTGCTCCAGGCCACGCCCCCATCTTCAGATTTTTACTGCACAATTCAGTGTTGGCAGTCTTTGAGTTTGCTCTGCGAGCTACTTCTACGTTTTTGTTCCAAAAGAGCAAATGTGTTCTTCTCTCCCTCTGTCGACAGCGGGGATCCGTTGTCGGTGAAGTTTAGTGCCCCTCAAGCGCGAAGATCGTCAAAGTTTCCAGAAGGCCATCGGGCCTACTTCGCGCCCTGCGACCATGACTGAGGAGAAGGAAGCAAGGTCCCTCTTCAAGTCCTGCACCAAGTGCCGGCTTCGAGATGTGTTTGTGGAGGACAAGCACCTGCAATGCATCTACTGCCTGCATCCAGATCACAAGGAAGGTGATTGCGAGATATGCTGCGGCTTCTCCAGAAGACGACAAAGGACAGGCACAGTAGACTGGTGGCGTGGCTCAACGCCAAGGCCTCTGCCCTGTACTCCGATCAGGGGCATGCCTCAAGGCCGGTTTGTCCGTGGAGTGGTCTTCTAAGTCCTGTGAGGGTGCCTCACCCGTGGGGGTCCCAAGATAAGGCCAAGAACTGAAAGTCCGGGTCCACTGTGGTCGCAGCGGAAGTCAGTACCACAGGAGACAGGACGCGATCAGCATCACCTTCCCCCTCCATGGCCAGCCAGCAATCGAGCTCCTACGAAGAGAAATTCATCCAACCCGGCTAAACTGTGGGAGAAGTCAGAGAAGCCGCAGCCGAAGGAGAAGGCGGCCGAGCTGCCCAAGAAGGGCGAGCTTCCCAAGAAGGGAAGAAGTCTTTGTCGACGATAGAGCTTGTGGCGGCTGCTCTCTCGAAAGCTAAGGGGGCTGACCCTGAGAAGATAGCCCCCACAGTGCTGAAGATATCCCTCCCTCTGAGTCGCAAGGCCGCTATAGTGACTTTGACAAGGTCTGCCGGCACGCCGGAGAAGGGGACCACCATCTCAGTACCCGGTTCCAGCCCCTCCGGGTGGAAAAAGGCAGTCGGCCTCGGATCAGTTCCAGGCCTTGGCCCAAGCCATGGAAATTGAGTCCATGGACGACGAGGACCTGGAGTCCCTACACACGGTGCACGTGGAAGAGGACGACGGCGATGACTATGGCGCAGGGCCTTGTGTTCCCATCACGCCATTTCTGCCGAGGGATGTGTCTCTGGACATCCCATCAAACCTCCATACCTTGTTGTCAGAGATCCAGAAGAGGGTGCCACAAGGTCTGGTTCCAACGGTCCCCCAGGCACCCGACCAACCACTGGCGAAGAAGAGGAAGCACCATCTGACACCCCCATTTCAGCCTCCACATCTACGTAAGGCCCCCTCTCCCACAGCAGATCCAGACATGGGTACGAGGACGGATATGGATACAGCCACAACGACAGACGACGATATCGTCGAAGAGGGCAGCGGGTCCCCCCAACCTGGGACGTCCCCACCAGACGACGTGGGGTCGTTCCATTCCATGATGGCCAGAGCCTCCAAGCTTTTACAGCCTACGCCCGAAGAAACCAGGAAGAAGGGTTTCCTGTACCAGAGGTGCAAGGCCAAGAGGAAGACAATCATGGCGGTGCCGCTCCTGGACGAGGCATGGGAGGAGGACCTGGCCCTCTTGAAGAACACTTGTAAGACTAATCTTATTGATTAAATAATTGCTGATTCTTTTTTGATGTAACATTTTACTCCAATCAAACTGGACTGCTCAAATCATTTTGATCCCATTTATTCTGGCTGTTTCTGTTATTCTTTCATGGTCAGCAAAAAGGCCAGTGAGTAATACTCATTTCGAGGGGATTGGGTCCTCCGACGTATTCCATATCTATGACCGTAATCACCACAGCTGTGCTGCTTCGAAAATCTTTCTGCGTCCTGCGTCGATGACGTTGATATGCTGCCCTCGAGGACCTCCTCCGACGGCCGACATTACTGGATGTTATAAGTAGGACGCACGACACCTGTAGCCTCAGTTCCGTTTTTTCCGCGAACGTGTTCGCTCTGGGAATCTCAGCTCCTCGACTCTTTGGAGTTTGTTTCTCGGTTCTTCGAACCTGTTTGGTGCTTGTGAAGTATTTCTTCGTGAAGATGTCTACCTCGTCTTCCTCACCACGTCCGGGCTTTAAGAAGTGCGGGGACTGCGGGTCCAAGATGTCGGTGACGGACTCGCACAACGCCTGCCTCTGGTGCCTCGGGGGGGGCCCATGACACGGATGACTGTGTAGACTGCCAGTCGCTCATGTCCAAAGCCTTGCGGGAGCGCAAGAAGAAGTTGTCGGTAGCTCAGGTGTCCAAGCCCCGGAAGTCGAGGTCTGCGGGGCTTTTGACGGACGATTCGAGGGCCGACTCTCCGCATCGTCGTCGGAAGTCCAGTGGGTCTCGCTCCGGGAGTCGGTCCCGCCACTCCTCTGCCTCTTCGAGGCATTCCTGGAAGCGCCGGCATCGGTCGCCTTCCCCGTCCTCTTCCGAGGACTCCGCCCGTCGACGGGTCGCTTATCCCACCCAGCATGCGACACCGAAGGAATGGGCTTCCTTCGGGAAGAAAATGTTAGCGATTCTTGAATCGCAGGGCACCGGTCCGTCCGCGCCTCCGAATGGGGTCGGTCGTGATCGGTCGAGACACACCGCTCGTACGGCTTCGGGTGGTCGGCACGATTCGCTGGAGAGGTCCCGCTCGGACAAGGGGAATCGTTCTCGTCATGCCCGTCATAGGTCCCAGTCCTCGACGCGCTCGAGACCACGTGAACCTGTGAAGTGCTCGAAGAAGACATCGACGCCTGTGGCGCCGAGGTCGTCGACAGACTCTCTCGAGGCTCCACCTCCGAGGAAGTCGTTGATGCCGTCGGCGCCCAGGATGTCGAGGGACACGCTCGGGGCTCCGCCTTTGAGGCCTGTGTCGACGCCGTCGATGCTGTCGGCGCTGCGTCTGTCGTCGACGCCGATTCTCGCGATGCCGATTCACTCGACGCCCTCGAAGCCTTTCGAGGCTGTGTCGACAGGGGTACCCCGAGGCTCAGTGGAACCCCCTAGAAAGGCTCTGGCCAAGGTCAAGCATGGCTTTGGTTCAAGTTCTGTGCCTTCTTACCGCCATCTGGAGTTTATTTCAGAGGTGGATGAGGGCTCTGATGATGGCATGGTGCCTGACACGGTGCCAGACGAGATTTTCTTGGGCCATAGCCAGTTTGAGGACCTGAGGCAGTCCCTGCATAATTCTAGTGGGCTGGGCACCTCTCCGGAGGTGGAGTTTTGTAGGCCTGAGCCTGGCACTCATGCCGACTCCTCGTACCGGTGACTTATGTCTAGGGTCACTGAGTACTTGGGATGGTCTGCTCCTCCAGGAGAGTTTGTTCAGGATGACCTTACGGATATCCTCGACATTGGTCCACCACCTGACCCGGTACTGCCGTTTCATATGGCTCTACAGAGGAGGGTGGGGCGGCTTGGACTGCTCCGGAGAGTCTCCCGGCAGTGGGCAAGTCTTTCCCGTGAAAATACCGCCCAGCCAGTAGTGACCCCTGCTACTTGTCCAAGCACCCTACTCCGGAGAGTTTTGTCGTGCAGGCGGCTACGGCCCCGGCAAAGCAGGCGTCGTACTCTACCATCCCTCCTGATAGGGACGACAAGCGTTTTGATGGCTGGGCGAAGAAAGTTTTTTCTGCAGGGGGTATGGCGCTTCAGGCAGCCAACTCCATATGTGCCTTGTCTCGTTTCACGCACACTCTGTGGAACTGTTTCTCCTTGGTGGCTGAACATATTCCCGAAGGGGACGAACGGGATGGTTTCCTTGCCATGGTTCAGGATGGCAAGGATGCCATGTGTGAGGCCGTTCAGTCGGGTTTGGACATGGCAGATTGCGTCAGCCGGTCCATGGCGGCGAGTGCCGAGATACGCAGGTTTGCGTGGTTGCGGAAGTTGGGGTTTGCTCCTGATGTGCAGGCCTGGCTCCTTAACATGCCCTTTGACGGTGAACATCTTTTTCGCAGCAAGGCTGACGAGAGCCTTGAGAGGTTGCAGACCTCTAAAGCTGCAGCGAAAGTCGTTGGGCGCTGCAGTTCGACAACCTCCGCCTTTTCGTCCTAGGGGACAGCAATGGAGGGGAGGTTCCTTTTGTTATTACTCATCCTTTGGTAAAGCGAGAGGAGCTGCCAGTCAAAGGGGCCACCGTAGGAGTGCCAGAGGTGGAAAACAAGGTACTGAAGGTGCCAAGGCCGCTCGGGCTGTGTCCTCTTTGCCCTCAGGCAACGCTGCAGCCGCTTCAGCTCAGTCATGAGGCCATGTCCCATGGTTCGCCGGTTGGGGGAAGGCTGGCGCAGCATCTTGCAGAGTGGCGCGCCATTACTTCAGATGTGTGGATTCTGGAGATCATAACCCACGGCTACTGTCTTCCTTTCCGGCAGAGGCCTCAAGACAATCCACCGGGGAATCTCTCTTTGAAGAGTCCGGATCCGCTCCTTGCGCAGGAAATTCAATCCCTGCTGGAGAAAGGCGCCATAGAACTGGTGCCTGTAGCAGAGAGGAACAAGGGATGGTATTCCCCTTATTTTTTGATTTCCAAGAAAGACAGGGGATTGAGACCCATCATGGACTTGCGCGGTTTGAACAAACTCCTCAGGAAGGACAAGTTCAAGATGGTTACTCTCTCTCAAGTCCTCCAGGCCCTTCAACTGGTTCAACAGTTCAGGACTGGTTGGTGTCTCTCGACCTCAAGGACGCTTATTTTCATGTGCCGATCCATCCAAAGCACAAGAAGTACCTGAGGTTCGCGGTTTCAGTTTCGGGTCCTGCCGTTCGGATTGACCTCCGCCCCGAGGGTCTTCACCAATCTCATGGTAGTGGTGGCAGCGCACCTCAGGAAAGGGGGGATTCACGTCTACCCCTACCTGGACGATTGGTTGATTAGGGCGCGCTCTCCCAAGCAAGTCCTGGATCATCTGTCGGTCTCCTGCCACTCCCTCCACAAGCTGGGCTTCTCCCTCAACTTAAAGAAATCCCATTTGACACCAACTCAGAGGCTCCAGTACATCAGAGCAGTGCTAGACACGTCCCTGGGGCAGTGTTTTCCTCCCCAGGTGAGGGCTCATCACATTCAGCAGATGGTGCACAAGTTTCAACTTGGCCAAACTCTCCCAGCGTTCGAGTTCTTGAGACTGCTCGGCCTCATGTCATCCTGCATTCTTCTGATGCTAGAGGCCAGGTTGCGGATGAGATCTTTGCAATGGGCACTCAAGCTCCAGTGTTCTCAGTCCTCCGGCAGGATGTCGGACCCTGTTCAGGTGCCGTCTTCGGTTGCCCAGGACCTTCTGTGGTGGGCCGACGAAGGCAATTTGATGAGGGGGGGCTCCATTTTGGCGGCCGTGGCCAGAGGTGACGATCGTGACGGACGCATCACTCACGGGATGGGGAGCTCATGCCAATAAGTTGACAGTCAGAGGTCGTTGGTCTCCGTCGGAGTCCAGACTCCATATCAATCTGTTAGACCTGAGGACCGTCAGGCTAGCCCTGAAGGCTTTTCTGCCGACTGTGCGAGGAAAAAATTTCCTGATCCTGACGGACAACACGGTGGCCATGCACTACCTCAAAAAAAAGGGGGGGGCAGGGTCACTTCCTCTGTGCAGGGAGGCGATGCAGCTCTGGTTCTGGGCAATCCAGCAGGAAGTTTCGATCTCGGCAGTTCATCTGGCAGGAGACAAAAACGAGACGTCGGACGCTCTGGGCAGGCAGAGCGCAATCTCTCACGAGTGGGAGTTGGCTCAGGAGATTCTCCTGGAGATCTTCGCCCTTTGGGGGACCCCTCAAGTGGATCTCTTTGCCTCCATTGTCAACCGGAAGTGCGAGAGGTTTTTCTCGCGGGAATTTCCTCCAAACGGAGCCTTAGGAGACGCGTTCGTGGTGGAGTGGTCAGTCCCACTGCTGTACGCGTTTCCTCCAGTCCCCGTCATCCCGCAAGTACTGCGGAGGTTACGGAGGTTTGGTTCCCGGATGATCTTCATTGCTCCGGCGTGGGCCCGGAGGACGTGGTACCCAGACCTTCTCGACTTGTCCATCTGCCCTCCACATCGTCTACCCTACCGAGACGATCTGTTCTCACGGGAGGGGGGTCAGGTTCTCCATCCAGAGGTCAGGTCCCTCAACCTTCACGCTTGGTTTCTGAAAGGTTGAGGTATAAGGATTGGGACCTCCCTGAAGACGTGATGGAGGTGTTGCTTTCGGCCAGAAGGCCCGCAACAAAGTCCCTGTGCCGTTGGAGAAAGTTCTGCGACTGGTGCAGTGTTAGGAATGTGGATCCTTTTGCATGTGAAATTCCCATGGTTCTGTCTTTTTTGCTTTCTTTGGCCCACAGGGACCTTCATGTGGGTACCATTAAAGGTTACCTGGCGGCGCTGTCCATATTTAAGCGCTCGTCTGAAGAGTGTTCCTATTTTAAAATTCCTTTAATTTCTCAGTTTCTGAAAGGGCTCAATAATGTGTTCCCTCCGTCACCTTTCCAGGTGCCCCGTTGGGATTTGAATCTTGTTCTCAAGTTTCTGATGGGTGCTCCGTTTGAGCCTTTGCATTCATGCCCTTTGAGACTGTTAACGCTTAAAACTGTATTCTTGGTTGTTAACTCTTAAAACTGTATTCTTGGTTGCGGTCACTTCCGCTCGCAGAGGGAGTGAGTTACAGGCATTTTCAGTTAAGCCACCCTTCACTGTGTTTCATAAGGACAGGGTTGTCCTTAGAGTTCGTCCTTCTTTTCTTCCGAAGGTGGTGTCGGAATTTCATTTAGGACAGAAGGTTGTTCTTCCGGCATTTTATCCTCCTCCACATGCTGATAAGGAAGAGGAGAGTCTCCATAGGCTTGATCCTAGGAGAGCGTTAAGCTTTTATATTTCACGCATGTCCCGGGTCAGAGTGGGCGATCAGCTCTTCATTGGTTACGCTGGAAAGCATTTGGGACAGGCTGTGACGAAACAGACTTTGTCTCGCTGGATTATTTTGGCTATCTCTGAGTGTTACCGCTTGGCGGGTAAGGACCCACTGTAAGGCAGAAACCTGTGCAGTTCCCTTAGGGACCACTGCAAAAGATTTAAGACTACAGGTGTTTGGCAGTAAACCCACTTGGTAGCAGTCTGTACCACACAAATTCACTTGGTAGCTGTGGCTGAACAGTCAGACTCCCCTCAAGAAGAGTTAGGCAGTATGCAGAGTATACACAATAGGTACAGAGACACAGTAGTACAAACAAACACTGACCAGAGCTTTGGTGTAAAAGTATATAATTATTTATTTAAAAACACACTTGTAGTTTACACTAGCAAAAACGAGGTAAGTAAATTCAACAGTCACTATCATATATATACAACCCTATTCACTTATTAGACAAGTCTTAGTGAGAAACGCCACTTATTTTCAGACAAGTTGTAAAGAAAGGGAGGGAAAAAGGCAGAGTTAAAGAAGCACACAAGTTTCAATACTTTCTCAAAGAACTACTGTAAGGCAGGATAGGCAGAGTTCTACTGGAGAGCAAGGAAGTCAATTGCCAGGCCCACTCTTGGAGAGAGCAAGCAGAAGGGGTCCCGGTTCACACAGTGGGATTATCCCCAAAGAGTCTTGTAGATAGTTCGCACAAAAAGGATGAAATTCAAGTCAGGAAAAGTTAGCTAGGTTGCCCCAGGCTAGCCCAGGTTAGAAAGTCGAGGCTTTACTGTCACCCCGAACGATCTGTCGCAAGGGAAGCCAGGCGGGACACAGTACCTTAAGTGGGAACGGAGCTCCAGCGGGGGCAGTTGTTCCTGGCAGCAGGTGCAAGTCAGTGTTTCGTCCAGAGGAAGAACAGGTCTCGCCGTGGAGGAAAGATGAAGGTTGTTGCACTGCCAGGGAAGAAACCCGCCGCGGAGTCCTCCGGTTAAAGGGTACTACCCTTCTCTTTGCGGTTGTGGTAAGCCGTGGTATTCCGGTTGCCGGGGTGCTTGGCACGGGCAAGGCGGCCACGAGATGCTCCAGGAAGGTGAAAAGAAGGCAAAACTGGTTATCCCCACCAGTCAAAGGAAGAAGACTCTCCGGACTGGAGATCTCCTCTGTCGTCGGGGAAAAGTGTTGAGACGGTTCAGCAGGGCTCCACCGGTGGTGTCGTCGTTGCAGGTCGGCTCAGCTTCTCCCTCCTCGGATTCTTAGGTCCTGTGGCGACTTCTGAAGTTCCAGTCCCCAAAGCCCTACTTTTATGCAGCACACCCCCATTCACTCAGCCTAGCTGTCAATCAAACATGCTAAGTGGTAAGCCGGCCGGCTCACCACTTGGGCCAATCACACAAGAGTGCGACTTGCGTTACCAAGGTAACTCAGTCCAGGGTGCCTAAACCCCCTCCCACGCCCCCTGTGGTACCCAGACAGAGTGGCACCACTTTTGGAGACTTCTGTGGAGAAGCCCGCCAAAAAGTGGAACAAAGGATGCGACTTGGGTTGGAGTCACAGAAGAGAACACAAACGCCATTTTAGAATCGAGTTCTGGCAGAAAATACCAACCGGTGCATTAATATTAAATAAATAAACCGGTGGTATGTTCGAGGTTATAAGAATTAAATAATTAAAGTTAGTAGCCTCGAACAATGGGAAAATCCCATAGAGATATATTCGCGGTCGAATATAAAAAGTAGTATCTACTGCCACCAGCCAAAACTCGATCAGGGGGGACGGAGACGTGCCCCCTCGAACAACAGACCCCGGGGCAATCGAATTGCCCCGACCAGTACGTCCACAATATGATGGTTTATGCTGGTTTCTGTTCATAATTTGGGACTAGCAAAGCCAATGGTGACTTTACATGCCCTGGGAGACAGTAGTCAATCCCAGGGTATTGAGTCTATGTTTGGGGGTCGCTACGACACCCCTGGGTTAGGGCGCAGAGGGTGCTGTGTAACCCACATAAAAAAAACACATGAGACCCTATGGAGTAAAAGACCCCATAGCCCATAAAACACATGGAAAGTGAAAGGAACACCTCAAATCATGTCTAAAAGTGGGAGCAAACGAATCTCACTCTTAGCAGGAGAGAAAAAAATAAACCCCAAAAATCCAGCAAAGCTGCTGGGGGACTCACTAGGTTTGCGAAATTAGCCTTACATAGAATTCTCCCCAACACCCACCGGTCGGCTTACGGGCCCATTCTCCCAGGGGTATGGCTGCCTCTACTGCTCTGATGAGGGGTGTTCCTTTTCGCAACATCTGTGCTGCAGCCACCTGGGCTTCGGTACATACTTTTGTATGTCACTATTCCCTCGATTCCATCCGCGGGCAGGATCTGGCCTTTGGCAAGGTGGTCCTTTACTCTGCAATTTGATTGGGCATGCTAAATTTCTGTTTTCAAAAATGTTTTCCCACCTCCTTGCATTGGTACTGCTTTGGGAGTCTGTCATAGATATGGAATACGTCGGAGGACCCAATCCCCTCAAAGAAAACGTTACTCTCTTACCTGGTAACGTTCTTTCGATGGGATGGTCCGACGACGTATTCCATATCGCTCCCTCCCTACCTTCCCCGCTACAGAATTTCTTATGCGATTGCAGCTTACGTTTCTGCAAGGCTTTGTGTGTCAGACTGGCAGAAGACTGGTGGCACACGTTCTGGGAAAAAACTGAGGCTACGGGCGTCGTGTGTCCTACTTATAACATCCAGTGATGTCGGCCGTCGGAGGAGGTCCTCGAGGGCGGCGTGTCGACGCAGGACGAAGACGCCGAAAGATTTTCCGAAGCAGCACAGCTGTGGTGATTACTGTCATAGATATGGAATATGTCGTCGGACCATCCCATCGAAAGAACGCTACCAGGTAAGACAGTAACTTGTTCTTCTCTTCTTGCTCTTTAACTAATATAGAAATGAACTTTTCCAGAATAAGGTTCCAAAGCTCGCTGATGCTGGGTGAATAGCAATTCGTGGAGTAATCCCACAATGTCGAATAGTTCCATCAGTGGGTTTTTTTCTGTTTGAAACTTGAGCATACAGGCAAAAGGGAACTGCTGGAATGGGCAGCCGCCTTTGTTCCCGAATCAATTGAAGGACAGGACATGGGCGGTAATGAGACGCTTGTGTGGTCTCTGTTCCAGAGATAGTGGTTCCTGGAGGATCGGCTCCAGGGGAAAGCAAGAGGCTGTACTCTCATGCCCCGGGATGCATATGTCCATGATGGGAGTCCTAGATACTTATCAACAGTCTAGGCCTCCTTACAAGTTTGGCTGTAGCCTTGCCGGTAAAACCGGCAGGCTGCTGTCAAACTTGTGATATTTTTACGGCACCCGCGAATGGGCAATTGCCGGGTCATTACGGCCCGCCGGACCCGGTAATTGCCAATTTGTGGGCCCCAGAAAAAATGCTCCCCATTCCCATTGAGCCCCATAGGGCACGGGAATGGGGAGGTCGGATGCACCGGCACCATTCGTGAACGGTGCTTGTGCAAACGACATACTCTGCTCCGGGTGCCGGTATGCCCGCCAGGTCAGACCGGGCGGGTGGCAAGGCACCCGCGAGCAGAACTCCTAGTTTGCCGGTCTGGTAACAACAGTACAGGCAAGCTTACCGGTACTGTTGTTACCGGACCAGCAAACTTATAATGAGGCCCTCTGTGTGGTAAGTAGGATCAGATGGGGACCATGCCAGCTGGGCTGTAGTTCCGACTGCCGTTGATGCACCTTGATTTGCACCTATTTTTCAGGATGTAGAGGATGACCAGTATCTGCTGGAGGTTCAAACAAGGCAGCTTTCATCCGTGAATGAAAATATCAAACAGATTTCTTGAGGGCCTTGCAATAATCTAACACCTTTTAGTCTTCGAAATGGAGATTCAGATGGTTTGCAGACACTGGATGGGAAGCACCTATGTTTCTGCTGAGGGTTATTGCGCATGTGCATTAAGACAAAGGGGCAAGGCTTGAGGCCATTTAAAGCATGTCTCTTGAACAACCTTTGGACAATCAGATCTTAGGATTTCTGTTGCAGCGTTACACTGTACAGCTGGGCGGGGGTGGTAAGCACAGTGGAACTGTTGGGAGATGCTAAGAGCCATATATATTTCTTGCAAAACCTGACCAGTGAAATGGATCTCTCACTGTCACTAAGTAGGGGAAGCCCAAATCTAGGAATGAAATCAATCAAGAACTTCTAATGGATTGTGCCTTCCCACGGATTCCTCATCTTGGATATATTATCCTGCTTCGCAGCACTCTTGGGAAACATTTTCCCAGCAGTGGGCTTAGGGACTGGATGTGATGTCAGCACAAATAGCGCTCTCAGCACCCCATGACCTTAGTTGCTTTTTTCCGCAGTTCAAGCGCGCTACTTGGGAACATGCCTCAGAGAAATTCTCAGACACACTCGAAAAAATTGGAATTTTTTCATAAAACTTGCAGCATTTTAATACTGAAGCTTCAAGTGATATCAATTAATGAAAAATCTGTGGGAGAATGGAATCCATTGAATGTTTGGATTTTCTAGTATTGTTTTGTAGTTGTAAACGAATGGGTAGAAGCCTACACCTGCCAAAATGACACATTACTTACCCCAAGTAATGTTCTTTCTGATGGATGTTCCTCCCATGGTTTTCTCATCTTTGATATATTCTCCTGCTTTGCAGCACTGTTCGAAAATGTTTTCTCAGGGGGCCCCATGCAGCCTAGCGTTGAGGATCCTCGAGTTATCTGCTTTGGCATCAGATGTGACGTCAACGTCAGTACAAATGGCACTCTCGGCACCCGTGACCTCAGTTGTTTTCTTTTTTTTCCCTTTGCAAAGCTGTGTTAGGAATTAGTGACAAAAGAGTGGACAATTAAGCGTTAAATGAGTCATTCTAAAATCAGAGGAGGACGCTCCTTACCTGTGGGTTAGGCTGGGTAGGCGATGAGGAATCCGTGGGAGGAACATCCACCAGAAAGAACATTACCACAAGGCAAGTGAAAAGTGATGCCCTGGCCAAGAAAATCTTGGCAGCAGGGAGCATGGACCTGAACGCAGTCAATGACTCCTGCGCATTCGCTAAATATTCCCACAGGCTATGGAGGATTATAGCAGAAACCGCAGATCACCTCCAGGCTGGAGTAGTGAAGGAAGGGGCTTTGAAGCTAATTTATGATAAGGAGGTGGCTTGCCAAGCACTGCAGGCGGGCCTTGACACTGCAGATTGCATAGGCTGTTTCATGGGGCATCCACAGTACTGCAAAGGTTGGCTTATATCCTAAGTTCAGGGTTCTCACCTAACGTCCTAGTCAAACTCCTGGGCATAGCTTTTGACGGTGAGCCCTTGTTCGGCCCAGAAGCCGACGAGTCCTTGTAAAAATGCAAGGACTTCATGTTAGCTGCAAAGTCGCTGGGCCTAGCTGTGCAACAGCTAGAGAAACAATCCTTTGGCTTATACTTTAGGGGTAGAGGTTACAGACAGTATGTTCCTTTTGGAAAGAAGGCAAAGCTCCTGCAAGCCAGGCAAGGGCAGAGGTGTTTCTCGCATCCAGGAGGTGGCGGAGGAACCCCTGGGGGCCAGCAGACTGTGGTGGCAGGGGCGCAGATGGCTAAACCGCTTTGAGTTTTCCACACAAGTTTCCTGGCGGGAGGGAGAGTCTCTGAGCACTGGGATAAGTGGAAGGAAGTTACTTCCGATACCTAGGCCTAGCAGCTAGCTCGTCAGATGGGGTTACTGGCTACCTTACCAGCAACTGGAACAGGAGCTCCAGGAAAAACTCAGAGCCCTGTTCTTAAAGGGTGCAGTGGAAGAGGTGCCACTTGTGAGAGGATCAGGCTGTTACTCTCGATACTTTCTGGTATCCAAGAAAGGTGAAGGATTATGTCCCATCCTGGACCTCAGGGCCTTGAACAAGTTCCTGAGGAATGGCAAATTCAAGATGGTGACATTAAAGGAAATTCTCCGGGCACTACAGTTCCAGGACTGATTGGCGTCGCTGGACCTTCCGGATGCTTATTTCCATGTGCAGATCAATAGGAAGCACAAGCAATTCCAGAGATTTGTCATCAGAGATGCTCGCTTTCAATTTAAAGTGCTCCCTTTTGGCTTAGCCTTTGCTCCCAGGGTTTTTAACAAGCTTATGTTGGTCGTGGCTCACCTCAGGAGATCCAGCATCCACGTATTCCCTTACCTGATCGACTGGCTGATCCGAGGTAAATGTCTCCAGAGCAGGTTACGTTGCTCAGCTCGAGTAAACCTGTTCACTGCTTCACAGTTTGGGATTCTCCATGAACATCCAGAAGTCCCATGTCACACCAACTCGAAGGCTCCCGTTCATCGGGGCAGTCCTGCACACCCAGGCAGGGAAGTCTTTCCCTCCCGAGGATAGTCGCCAGTGTCAGATTGTCAAGCTTTTCCAGAACCGCAACAGCTTACCAGGGGCTTCCTTCCTCCGTCTCTTAGGTTTTATGGGCTATTGCATCTTTCTGGTGCCAGAAGCCAAACTACAGATACGATCAAGTGGCTTTTGAGGGATCAGAGGTCCCAGTTCTTCCGCAATGTGAAGGACAAACTCAAGGTGTCAAAGTAGGTGGCAAAGGCCTCTCATGGTGGGCTAGTAGGGAGAGCGTGTTTTCAGGGAAAGCCTTTTGGCCACCATGACCCCAAACCCAGACGGTCACAGATTTGCCTGTGAAGGGCTGGGCCGCTCACTGCGAGTATCTGCAAGTAAACAGTCTTTGGTCCACAGTGGAATGCCAGTGGCACATCAACAGTCTAGAGTTGTGAGCAATTCGGCTGGCCCTGATGGCTTTTGCACCTTCCCTCAGGTGGGAATGTGTCCTGATTCTGACGGACTACACAGTGATGAGAGAAAAATTGGGCGGAACCCTCTTTTTTGTGAAGGGGGCCTGACTCCTGAGGGTGGGTATACTAGAAAAAGAGGAAATTGAGTCAAAAGGCTACCCAGACCCAAGACGGGAAAGGAGGTCACAACATTTGCAGCGAAGCTAGGTAATGGCTAGCTTATTAAGACAAACACCATTAGGCTGCCAGCAAAGCGGGGCGCTGCTGCACGGAGGCGGGACGGCTGCGAACACCGGAACTGACTGTCGAGGAAACTACCAGATGCCAACGCGGCTCGCAGCTGTTTCTGTTGGGGGATTTATAATAAAGACACTTTTTCCTGCCAGAAGCCCTGTGTCAAACGCCCCTAGAATACCTCATATGAAGTAAACCACTATGTAAGCACCGTGTGACTAAGACTAGGTATATGGAACAGCCTTTATTTAAAGGTATAGGAAGAGTATACAAGCGAGCATAAGAAGTTCTGGAATTCTAACCAGAAGCTCCTGACATCTGACGTTACCGCAGATGCCTGCCAATTAATTTGGACCTCAACCCAGACGTATAATTATCCGACCACGATGGACACACTTCACCATCATGACTCCAACCACAACGTATAAGTCCTGAAGACCGTTCGGTACATCCAAGCAGCGCGGCTCCACCTGGTACAGCCACTGCAACAACACCAATGAATACACCGAACCAGAAACACCAGTCTTGACAAAACGATCGTATTGTGATTCCAAGCAATACATGTACTAAGTTTTCACTCTGCCTACTAACCCACGAAATAGCAGATATTTATGTGCTCACGGTTGCACATCCTGAATGCAATAGCACCCTTTTTGAAAATATGTCTCGTTTTCTGAAAATATGTTTATCGTGTTAGTGTTAAATAAACTTGTTTTTTCTTGATACTCTCGCCGTCTTTAATGGTGTTTGTCTTAATAAGCTAGCCATTACCTAGCTTCGCTGCAAATGTTGTGACCTCCTTTCCCGTCTTGGGTCTGGGTAGCCTTTTGACTCCATTTCCTCTTTTTCTAGGACTACACAGTGGCCATGTATTACCTCCATAGGTAAGGGGGTGTGCGGTCGCTGAACCTATGCAGGGAGGCCTCGCAACTGTGGTTGTGGTTGCTGGAGAATGGGATCCCAGCTTCTGCAGCCCATTTAGCAGTAGCAGAGAATGGGCTGGCGGAGACTCTGAGCAGGCAAATCACAGGCACACATGAGTGGGAAGTGTGGCCGGAGGTCCTGGATGAGATCTTCACCCTGTGCGGGTACCCACGAGTGTCCACGCAAAGTGCAGGCAGTTCTGCTCGACGGAATTCCCTATGAGGGGTGCACTATGGAATGAGTTCCCGGTGGAGTGGGTCTTTGACCTTCACTACACATTTCCGCAGACACTGGTCATCGTGTGGGTTCTTAGGAGCTTGAAGAAGTTCCAGGCCACCATGATCTTGGTTGCCCCAGACTGGGTATCGAGAACATGGTACTCAGAACACATGGAAATGGCAAACTGCCCACCTCAACGGCTTACTCAGAGGCCAGAACCTTCTATCCCAGTCAGAAGGCCAGGTGCTTCACCCTCAACCCGTAGTACCTCAACCTACATGCATGGCTTTTGAGAGGATGAGATATGATGACTGGTACCTCTCAGAAGTACTTGAGTTGTTGTTGGCTGCACACCGACCTTCCACTAGATCGTTGTATGTGTGCAGGTGGAGACGATTTGAGGAATGGTTTAGGGAGAAAAGGATAGACCCCCATCTCATGCCTCCCCACCATTGTGATGATATTTCTTCTATCCCTGGTCTCCGGATCAAGGTTCCTTTTTTACCATCCTGGTCAATTTCTGAAAGGCCTTGTAAATAGGTTTTCTGCCTACACCATTTTTGGTTCCTTTTGGTGCTGACCTTTTTGATGGCGGCTTTGTTTGAGCCCATGCACTCTTAAGTGAGATTGCTCACCCTTAAGATAGCTGTTCTGGTGGCAGTCATGTCTGCTAAGTGTATAAGCGAGCTCCAGGCTCTCTTGTAAACATCAATTTCGCCGTTTCTTCAAAGAGAATGCATCGCATAGTCAGACCCAGATTCCTTCCCATGGTGGTGTTGGAGTTTCACGTCTCTCACAACATTGACCTGCCCATATTTTACCCTACTCCTCACCCTTCTAAAGATGAGGAAGGGCTGCACAGGCTAGACCCGAAAAGGGCACTCAGCTACTATGTGGCCAGGGTGGCAGGCTTTAGACGTGATGACCAGCTGTTTGTGGCCTTCTCACAATCCAGGAAAGGTCTGGCAGTGTCTAAACTGACAATTTCACAGTGGATAATCCTCTGTATTGCAGAATGCTACCAGAAAGCGTCTAAGGAGTTGCCGGCTGGCACCAGGGCGTACTCCATGAGGGATGTGGCTACTGTAAAGGAACTCATGGTGGCAAAAATAAAGACAGACACAAGTGATGAAGAGTGTTTATTCAACTGTAAATGCAGGGTGGAAAAACGCCTAACCTAAATCTAAGTGTTCCTAAATAATAAGTCAGGATGTGATTGCCAGGGGTCTTCCTTCCCCATGTTTTGAGCACGGGACATGGTGGATCTCCTGAGCACAGCACACACTCGAGCTTTTCCAGCACGAGCCGACAGTTCCATACCAGTAAATCAGGTTCTTCGATGGTGAAGTCTGTTTTTAATAAAAAGTCTCTTTCGTTAGAGGGCCTGATATATTCAACAAAGCAAACAAAAAGTTCCTTTCCAAATGAGCGTTGAGGTGTTAACTTTCCACCCCCTAGATCTCCCTCTCTCGGGCTCGGATGCCTAGCCTTCCCTCGATCGGCTCAGCCCTTTCTTTTGGGATATCAGTCTGCTGGGCGCGGATCCCAATGCCCAGTGGGGACACTCCACTTCCCCTGTTCTTACAATGCTTCTTGCATTCACAAGTCTTAATGTCTTTTTAAACAGTTCTTCAGTCTTCGCCCCTTTTTGTTATCATCCCTGCGCCGGGTTCACTCTTGCCAATTTTTGCAACACACTGTTCAAGCGCTTCTTTCATCAAGCGGGATTCATTTCCTTTTCTTTCCCAATCATCTTTGGGTCAAAGACTTTCAACGGTACAGAGGATTTTACAAGACCCCTGCATGACCACTTTGACCTCTTTTTGTCTTTTCCCAAGGCCTTCTGGTTATGGTAGTCTCTATCATCGAGTTTTCGGCCAGAGTTTTCTGCGTGAGCAACCATGTGGTGCCGGATTCCTCTGTTGCTGGGTTCTCCCCTCTTTTGTCAATAGTTCATTTAAACCTTTCAAAGTTCAAATTAGCCACTTGTTACTTTTCGTTCAACACAGTTCGGTTTATCGACTCTCCCCTTGACCAGCGTCTCTCCCCAGCTTGGTTATCAGCAGAGGAGGGTCTCGTGTACCGTAGACATCTGCTGCAACACACGCTGGCTTTTGTTTACGGTCTTATGATTCCTTCTGTGGAGGTTTCATGGGCCTTGATCGGAAAGGGCAAGGTCGCTTCTCTCCTTGTGACCACTTTGGTATGCGCCGTCTTTCTCCTCCTCTTGAACTGCCGTGCTGAGTTAGCTCTCACTTCGTGCCGTCTGCCTTGCTCGTCCTGTGCTCTTGTGCTCCACCTTTTATCTCTGTAAGGAAGGAAAGGGCTGTCAGGTATGTGCGATTCTGGTCAATTGCCTGACTTTGCCTGACCCTTATATTGGGACATGTCAGGTAAACGGCTCTCGTGTTAGTCCATTGTTTTTTGTGTTGTGCAAAAGTGTTTGTGTAAGAAAAGGGGGGGGGCAGTGTTTTGGAATATCCTACGTGGCAGGATGGGGAAAAGGTGTTGAAAGAAGAGGGATACCGCTTCTCACCCGTCGGTGTCCCACTCCCCATGGACCCCCCATGCAGGTGATGCTTCGTCACTCGTCCCCCCCAGGAACTGGATCCAATAGTGATGGTCGTGTCCTTGCCACCTTGACAGTTCCCCGTGGACTAGCCAGGGAGACAGTCAGGTTTCTCACACTACCTACTTCCACAATGCTGCAAAGGGGTGCGCCAGTGAAAGAACTGTCGGCTTGCGACTTAGCCATTGCTCCACACGTTCACAAAACACTATTGTCTGGAAGTGACGTGGGGCGCCAATGCCCATTTTGGAGGAGCATTCTTGTTTGAGAATTTCATTCTGCTGCTATATGCTGTACTGCTTTGGGAGTCTATCAGATGAGGAATCTGCGGGAGAATGTAATCCATTGAAAGAGAAATGACTTCCTGTACTGTTCTTTCTATGGATTCTTTTCCCGGAGATTCTTCAATGCCCTCTCAGCCTGCCCGTGAAAAGTGGTCTGTTGCTGTTTTCTGGTGTCTTTCCATGAGTGGGGCAACAACTTAAGGTTGTCTATTGGTTTGTTTGTCATTTTTCAGTGCTATGCTGATTGTGTGTTGTCAAGCTTTGGCTCACAGTACAGTGTCTGTTCCTCAAAAAAAAGTATTTTTTGGCTTTCTTTAAGCAAATCCTTTGGATTCTTCCTCTGCATCTTCTGAGCTCGGGTGGGGGCGGGGGGAGGAACTAAGGTATGGGGGCGTAGTGACGTGTTATATGTACTGCCAACGTCATGACCAGAGTCGAACGGTGGTACGGCCGACTCAAGATAGATCGACGACGGACTATGTCCTCTGTTGAAAGGTTTTCTGAGCAGCGGACACTGGAAAGGATATCTATCAGATGAGGAATCTGCGGGAGAGGAGTCCATGGAAAGAACATTACGGACAGTAATTTCTCTTTGGGGAGCTATATTAAGTCCATCTGCAGATTCAAGCCTTCTGGAACTGGATGTGCAAATGGTACTGTTTGCACTGCTCTACACACATTATGAGCTAAAGTCACAAAACCATTATTACTGTAAGTCTCAGCTACGGTAGAAAAATAAGGGGAGAACCAATCCTGATTCATTGTTTCAATCATAGTACTATCACTAATGTATGATGGTAATGGCAAGATATATTGTCTAATAGCGTTGTGAATGTATTGGTATAGACCTTCCGTTGCCCACCCAATACCACTCATTATTGGTCGTACCTGTGGTAAGTTGTCAAAAGGTTTGTGGAATTTGGGCAGAACGTATATTGTTGGTGTTGTCGGTTCTTTTATCAGTAGGAATCTTTTTTCATCATCTGTAAGGAGGCCTTGTCCCCAACCATGACCATGGTATGTATTCATAACTCTCATGTATGCAAATGTTACTGTTAACATACACTGGTTCAACTGATTTTACTTCACTATTGTTATTATCAGCCTTGAAAAAGACCATGTGTCGAAACACAAGCTGGCTGAATTTTTTCTTCAAAGTGTATCTCATTAAAATAAGAATTGTGTTGAAAGACAATATGACTTACGTACTCATAACTATTTTCCAAGGCGAGCACGACCAACTAGTACCAACCTGTCATAGCTTGTGCACTTTTCTGGGGTTGGGAGTAGAGCCCGGAGGTTCTAGTTACGCTGCACGCCTAACAAACTGCTTTCCAGGACTAGGGCTCACCGATAGGCAGTCATACTCAGTTGCTGAAAAGAGATGTAATCAGAGACTGTTAAACTGAAAAACAGCTAAGGACAGCATTAGGAGCCAGTGGCCTAGTTAAGGCCGCATTTCAAGCTGATTTATCAGCCAGAGAGTTGGTTGCTGCAGTTAGGGTCAGTGAGGTATCGGGCTCTCAGCATTTGACGATTGCCTGAGGAGGGCAATAAAACGTGCAACAAAGCAGACGAATATTTACCGTTTAGGATAGGGGTACCAGCTATGGTCAGATAACCCCATTGCTGTCAGAGTACATAGAAATCACAAACTACCCCTATGAGCGTATCCAGAGTCTGTGAAAATGGTTGCAGACTTATTCTCAGACAAGACACTTGCATGGGTGAGCGCAACCAGTATGCCTACCTGGGCAGATCGTGCATTCAGCAAATGGTAGGCCAGGAGCACTTTGTGGGGAGTACACACTGAATACCGGGCTGAGACTCCGCCTCTTTCATTATTTCTTAAAAAGGAACCAACAATGATAATAATTTCAGCATTTTGCAAAGGTGCATAAGGTTTTTCAAGACAATTGTTGGGTTCACATTCACTTGGGTTGGGAACATAGAGGTAGGGTTTAAAATGGAACATCGGCTGAGGGTAACATTTGCAGCTGAGATGAGGAGCTTCCCATATTGGTAGTTGAAACCTGTAGTTGAAAATGTGGTGGTATGCTTTTCCCTTTAAGCAATAAAGCAAGTACAGGGTGTGGGACAGCTACATTCACGGGGTGTCCTGAACCAACACTTCAACTTTCTCAACCAATAAAGAAGTGGCGGAAACTGCTCATAAACATGAGTGCAATGCACCAGCCACAGAATCTAAATGCATGCTGTAGTATGAGATTGGACGATGTTGTTATGCAATTGAGTCAAAACTCTTTGGGCAAACGCTTCATGTTTATCCCAAAACTGTGTGAAGGGGTTTTGGTAATCTGGCAAACCCAGAGCTTTGAGCTTTTGACAGTTCCTGCTCAATTTTGACAGTCTTCCTCTTCTTCCTTGGACCAGGGTAACTGCTCAGTAAACGGATAAAGGCTTAGGTTTTGGGGGTTTAACAATTGAGGCGTATCCCAACACCCATTGCCGACAGTAACTGGCCATCCTGAAGAAACCTCTCATTTGTTTCTTGGTCTGGGATCTGGGTACATGAATGATCACCTTAATGCAGTCTTGGGACAAATGTCTTTGGCCTACCGAAATATCATGACCTAAATAATGTACACTGGTCAAGCAAAATTGCGATTTCTCTGGGAGGCCTTATGTCCATTATGAGCAAGGGCTATCAATAAATCGAGAGGATCTTGCGTGCAACAAGGGTGATGCCAATAAAATGTTGCCAACATACTGTAGCAACATGGATCCTACTTTGAACATCAGCAAGTCAAGATCTTTCAATGGATTGCCTTTCTCCTGCAGATTCTTCATCAGATAGATATCCCTTCCAGCATCAGCTGCTCGGAACCCTTTTCGACAGGGGGCGTAGTTTACCTTGACTAAGCCGTCGATCCCTCTTGACTCAATGCATTGGTCGCTGACTCCGGACGTGACATCGGTCGTCATAGACATAATGCATCACTATGCCCCTGTACCTCTGTTCCTTTTTTCTGCACGCTCAGCATGCTGCTCATGGTTCAACCGACTAATTTGTCATTTTGCTTGATGAGATTTCAATACTATGTCTACTCCCAAGGTGTCGGCTTCAAACGCTGCAAGGACTGCAGTTCCAAAATGTCCATTACAGACCCACACATTACTGAGGACTGGGGTTCTTGAAGAAAAATGAACCCGAAATCGCTACGGTAGAGGGGTGGGTAACTCGCGGTAGGCCGACCCCATCTAAATCTATGACCCACTCGACCGTCTGGTCATCAGAGCCAAATACTGAGGGGCTTACTCCTGAAAAGGAGGATAGGCATTGAAAAAAAAACTGAAAAATGGTCACACTCTCGGAGCCATACCTCTTCCTTTCATAAAAAGAAAACGTGTTATTGATGTAGTCATGCATCCAACTCGTCGGTTGAACCCGGTAAATCGTCAGCGGGGCCTACATCCAGAGTCCGAGTGGGAGGCTTTCAAAGAGCAGATGTTCGACGTGTTTCAGAAAGCAGCTGTGGGTACGTGTGATCCCTCTGAGCAGCAGACTCTGGTGGGACCAGTGGTTCCCGGTAACCCCGACCCCAAGCTGACCACCTTGTCATCGTCTAAGCCCTTGGGGTTAGGCACGGATTGTTGCCAGTGCTCCTTCAGTGCTGATTGTTGCCAGTGCACCTCCGGCGCAGATTGTTGCCTCTTTCAGCACTGGTTGGCACAGGCCGTCAATATCAGTGCCGATATCCGACCTTTCGCTCGTCTTGCAAGTTTTCGACTCAATAGCGACAATCTTTGATGACACTGACGACCAGATGTCATTTAGCTTTAACCCTGCTTATGCACACTCTAGAGGCAGAGATTTATTTTCACCGACCAGGCGGATTTAGTCACCTTGGCTCAGGGCCTCCATGATGCCAGTGGCCTGGACACACCTCTCGATTTGGAGATGCAGCAGGCTCATCATTATGGGCATTCTGATGCCTGGGAAGCTCCAGCTTGTTCAATGGTGTTCCTGTCTGCCTTTCCTAAAAAGGCCACCGGGCTCACCACACCCTCCTCAACAACCAGAACAGGAGCTCCAGAAAGAGATGCAAGCCCTGCTTTGGAAGGGTGACGTGGAAGAGGTACCTCCCGAGCAGAGGGGATCGGGCTGGTATTTCCTGATACCCAAGAAAGGGGGAGGACTCCGTCTTGGGCCTCAGGGTCTTAAATAAGTTCCTGAGAAAGGACAAGTTCAAGATGGTGACGTTGAGAGAAATTCCCCACACTCTGACTTCAGGACTGGCTGGTGTCAATAGATTTCCAGGACGCACATTTCCATGTGCCGATCCACCAAAAGCACAGGACATTTCCGAGATTCCTCATAGGGGACAAACACTACCAGTTCAAGGTGATCCCCTTTGGGTTGACCTCAGCTCCAAGAGTTTTCACCAAGCTAACGGCACTAGTCGTGGCCCGCCGCAGGAGATCCGGTGTCCATCTGTCCCTATACCTGGATGACTGGTTGATCCGAGGGAAGTCGATGGAGCAGGTTTTGACCCATCTCGAGGACACTTGCTCGTTCCACATGCTGGGCTGTTTCTTGAACTTAGAGACAGAAGTCCCCCACGACGCCAACACAAAGGCTCCAGTTCATTGGAGCGGTCCTGGATACTCGTGTGGAGAAGGCTCCCGCCCCCCCACCCCAGACGAGAAAGTCGCCAGTGTCAGGCAGATGGTTCCACTGTTCAAGAGCCACACCACCTTGCCAGAGGTTTCCTTCCTCCGCCTCTTAGGTCTCATGGCTTCCTGCATTTTTCTAGTGCCATAGGCCAGACTGAGAAGGTGGTCTCTGCAATAGCTACTGCGAGGTCAATGGTCCCAGTACTTTGGAACATTAAAGGACATTCTAAAAGTTTTCAGGTTGGTGGCCAATGATCTCTTAGTGGGCGAGCAGCGAGAAGATGTTGGTGGGGGAACATTTCTGCCCTCCGTGGCCCCAGGTCAGGTTGGTCACGGATGCTTTCCCTAAAGGGTTGGGGGGTTCACTGGGAGGATTTGCAGGTGTGCGGCCTTTGGTCGTCGATCTAAGCTCAATGGCACATCAACAGGCTGGAGCTGTGAGCGATCAGGTTAGCCTTGAAAGCGTTTGCGCCCTCTCTAAAAGGGAAGCACGTTCTGATTATAATGGACAATATGGTAATCATGCACTACCTGAACAAGCAGGGTGGCATGCGCTCCCTTACCCTTTGCAGAGAGGCGATGCAGCTTTTGGAGAATCTGATCTCGGTCTGAGCAGTATATCTGTGTTAAAATGGATTTCTGAACTCTGACCTGGTAGGGAGAGGTTCAGAGGGCCAGCCTAGTTTCTTGGAACAGGGTAACCTTCTGGACAAGCCAGACCAATCAAGGTAGCATTGGCGGCAGTCAAGACTTGGGTCTCAGGAGGGGTAAGGGTGACTGAAAGACCTCAATGAGCACACAGAGTAAAGGACACTTACAAATCACGCCCAGTCAGGTGTATATATATATTAAAAATACAAATACATTTATTCAAGGCCTTTGTGCTTCAACACAATAGTTATTAACAGTAACACTTTTAAACCAACACAATACTACTAAAATACATATTTACAAAACCCAGGGGCCCAAAGGCTTAATGCACGAAATGGGTCCACAACCTAGAAATGGGAAGGAAGCAGGTAGTGCAAAGAGTCTTTAGACCGTTCTGCAGTAATCACAATCCTAACTGAAAGGCAGTCCAGTCCCGCGAAAACTAAGTCTCTTGTAGGGTCTGTAGCAGTTCAGGAAGGTGGGTGAGGTGATGCAGAATAGGTTCCCACTATTCGTGGAGGTCTCCTCGAGAGGGCAGAACAGGCTCCAGGAGTTGGGAATAGTTTGATAGCTCAGGTTATCTGTGGAAAGGAGAGTGACCCTGTTAGGCAGAAACCTGTGCAGTTCCCTCTGGGACCACTGCAAAAGATTTAAGTCTACAGGTATTGGCAGTAAACCCACTTGGTAGCAGTCTGTACCACACAGATTCACTGTGGTAGCTGTGGCTGAGCAGTCAGACTTCCCTCAAGAAGAGTTAGGCAGTATACAGAGGATACATAATAGGTACAGAGGCACAATAGCACAAGCAAACACTGACCAGAGCTAGGTGTAAAAGTATAAACTTATTTATTAAAGGTACACTCATAAATTACACTAGCACATTAGAAAAGATAAGAAAGTCAAACACAGTTACTATTACTCATATGTACATCCCTACTCGCTTGTTGGACAATTCTAAGTTAACACCACTTATTTCCAACCAGCGGGGAGCGCTTAACGTTAGATGGTACTCCAACAAGTATTACCAAAAGGGAGGGAAAAAGGCAAAAATAAAGAGAGCAGTAAGGTAAAACACTTTTCACATAAGGTTAGCAAAGACAGTCAATAGTGGAACAAGGAGAATTAGTTCGGGGCCCGCATTAGAGGGAGCCAGGCGAAAATGTGCCCAAGATCACACAACGTCACAAGTCTTTGCAGGTGAGTAGAAAACGGTTTTACTATGGTTCTGAAAAGTTTAGTTAGGGTGTCCCAGACCTACCCAGGTTCGAGAGCCGAGGGCTAAATCTACCCCGTACAATCGGTGGTAAGGGAGGCCGGGCGGAACACAGTACCTTTAAAAGTGGAAAGATTCCTCCAGCGGTGGTAGTCGTTCCTGGTAGTGGGTGCAAGTCGCGGCGTCGTCCCGAGGAAGAGGTGATCTCGACGGGGAGGAAGGCTGCAGGTCGTTGCACTACCAGGGATGAGGCCAGCCGTGGAGTTCTCCGGTCACAAAGGATTTTTACCCCTCTTTCGCGGTTGATGTAAAAAGTGGTAGCCCGCTGGCCGGGGTGCTTGGCACAGGCCAGGCGGCCACGAGATGCTTCGGGACGGCGAAAAGAAGGCAGCAACTGGTTGTCCCCACCAGTTAAGGGAAGAAGACTCTCCGGCGGGAGATCTCCTCTGTCGTCGGGAAAAGTGGTGAGACGATTCTGCAGGGCTTCACCGGTGGTGTCGTCTTGGCAGGTCAGCTCGGCTTCTCCCTCTTCGGCTTCTTAGGTCCTGTGGCGACTTCTGAAGAACCAGTCCCAAAAACCCTGCTTTTATGCAGCAAACCCCCATTCATACAGCCTAGCTGTCACTCAAACATGCTAAGTGGTGAGCGGGGTGGCTCACCACTTGGGCCAATCACACTAGAGTGCGACCTGAGTTGGCAAGGCAACTCGGTCCAGGGTGCCTAAACCCCCTCCCACACCCCCTGTGGTACCCAGACAGAATGGCACCACTTTGGAGGGCTTCTGTGCAGAAGCCCGCCAAAAGTGGAACAAAGGCTCGACTCGGGTTCAGGGTTACTGAAGTGAACCTAGACGCCATTTTGGCGGCGAGTTCCGGCAAAAAATCCCAACCGGTGAATTTATATTAATTAAATAAACCGGCGGTATCTTTAACATTGCACCAAAAAGTGGTGCATCAAAAACCAATGGGAAATCCCAATGGGAAATATTCCGGTGGAATATTTCCGTGGTATCCACTGCCACCAGCCAGAACTCGGCGAGGGGGGACGGGACAGTACCCCCTCGACAACAGACCCAGGGGCAATCTAATTGCCCCTACCAGTACTTCCACAGTAAGATGGTTTGTACTGGTTAAGTTCCTAACTTAAGACTAGTAAAGTCAATGGTAACTTTACTGACCCAGGGAGACAGTAGTCAGTCCCAGGGTGTGGAGTCTATGTTTGGGGGTCTCTAAGACACCCCTGTGCTACTGCACTGAGGGTGCTGTGTAACACACATTCAAAAACCAATGATGGCCTATGGGGAAAATTACCCCCTAGCCCATAAGCACATAGCAAGTCACAGAGAACACTCTCAAGTCATGTCCAAGAGTGAGGGTAAAAGAGTCTCACTCTTGGCAGGAGAAAAAAATAAACCCCAAAAATCCAGCAAAGCTGCTGGGGGACTCACTAGGTTAGGAAATTCAGCCTAAACAGAGAATTCTTCCTAACAGATCCTCGGGGCATAAAATAGTGCATAAAATAGATGGATGCGCTAGGGGCCACCGGTAAGGGTTGCAATTACTCACCGACCCCTTGAGCACTCTGGACCAAACTTCGCCAGTCGAGTCCAATTCGGTTGCAGGTTCAAATGTGGCAATCTCGCGGCTCTGCAGCTTTCAGCGACGAAGTTACAGCATTGAATCCCAAACGGGACAGTTGTGATTTCTCTGCTCCTGGTGGATGGATCAGGCCAGTTTCACTGTAGCAGGCTACAGGGCACAGAGGGTCACAGTTGCAATGCACTTGCAAAGCTTGTCACCACAGCTGGGTGACACAGTAACAGTGTGTACTCCGGTTCGGGTTGCTCTCTTTACTCCAGACCTGGGAACGCCAAGTATACGGAATTCTGTGTGAGAGTGCCGTGAACACAGAGCTTGCGATGAACCAAGTTTCAAGGGCCTCCTCGAAACGGCGGCGGTATCAGAGCAAAGATCCTGTGCAAGCTGGTCAGCCCACTGGTTGGCCCAGGGACACTTCCGGAAAGGCTTACTTGCAGGGTTTAATGAAGGTGCCGAGAATAGTTAGCCCCACTATTCCAATGGGTCGAAGCATCTCTAGTTCTATCAGATGCAGAGGGTTCCAGCAGGACTACAGCAGGCTCAGGGTGCCAAACCTTCCAGCGGGTCACCAGTGGATCCTCTACTCGGCTTCTTAGTTTCAGTATACTTGGATCCTATCCTTCGTTCAGTGAGAACTCGAGATCGACATGGTATGGGTGTTTGGAGCCCTCTCTTTTCCAGAATCTCCTTTGCGCCAAAACGAAGAGGACCCAATGGGAGATCGGCTCACATACAGGCACACCATATGTGGACCAATCATGGACCACCGTGGTTCCAGGAATTCACAGCACACCAGACTCTCTGGCACTCGGGATGTGTATTGGAACCAGACAGTCCAGCCCACATCCTGGAAGCACACATACAAGGCATGCAGAAGCCTGCGAAAGCTTGACGTTTCACGGGAGAATGCATGCCCAAATAAGGACTGACACGGGTCGGCTCGACCTGGGGAAGATGAAGGGGCAAGATAGCCAAAGGACAAGACAAAGAACCTCATGGCATGGCCATTTTGGAGCCAGGCCACCTATTTGTGCCAAATGCGGTAAGCACGGTTTACGTGGCAGGAAAGGGTTAAAAATACATGAAAAGATAAGCTGCCACCAGCCCTGTCCAAGGCACATCTGCCCTTCTCCTAAACATTGAAAAGGACTAAGGGAAACAAAGTCTCCCAGTACTGACTGTCTGTAAGGGCATGTCAGTTTCCCATAATAAAGTGAGCGAAAAAAGCCCAGGGGAGTGCAGCAGAAGGCTGTGCTCCTCTGGCAAAGTCAGACTTTGGTGTATAACAGCAGCAAAATGTTGGGGGTACACAACTGGAGAGAATATTACACATGAAATGGAAATCTTTCCTAACACTCTGGCAGGGACGGAGAACGGATTGGCAGACGCTATGAGCAGGCAGAACACGGTCTCACGAGTGGGAAGTGTGCCAGGAAGTCCTAGAGGAGATCTTCACTCAGTGGCATACCCCAATAATGGATTATTTTGCCACAGATTCCAACAGGAAGTGCAAACAGTTTTGCTCAAGGGAATTTCCGCACAAGGCGCACTGGGGGATGCATTTTTTGGTGGAGTGGGTCAAGGAAGTTCTAAGCAATCTTGATCGCCCCAGATTAGGCGAGGAGAATGTTGTACTCTTAGCTTTTGGACTTGGCCATCTGCCCACCTCTCCAGTTGCTTCGTCGATCGGATCTCCTATCTCAGTCAGAAGGTTGGGTACTTCACCCGAATCCGGAATCCCTCAACCTACATGCGTGGCTCTTGAGAGGATGAGGTATGATGAATTGGACCTCTCGAAGGAGGTACTTGAGGTGCTACTAGCTGCATGTAGACAGTCAACAGATTGCTGTATGCATGCAGGTGTAAAATATTCGAGGCGTTGTTGGGAACGCAAGATTGAGCTTATCTCTTGCCCCACCACTGCAGTGATGGAGTTCCTTCGGTCACTGGTCTCGTTGTGCCTTCAGGTTGCAACAGTCAAAGGATACTTGACGGCTTTGGCCCTCATAAGTATGGCGGTCTGGAAAGAAGGGTGCCAGTAGCAATGTACCGGCACCCTTTACAGACCTCCATACTACAACAATGCCAGTAGGGGCCACGGATCCCCGGCAGGCCTAACCTGCTGAGTTTTCAAGCTCCTACCGGCGTGGTCATCACTGAAGCACCGGCCCCATTAGCAACGGTGACGGTGCTTCAGTGTCCCCATTCCTTTGGAGTTCTGTGGGACTCCACAGGAATGTGGATTTACTGTTTCCGCCCCGTGCCGTAAAGTCCCGGTGGCACTGGGAAGTCAGGCAGTGGAAACAGTGTTACAGGGTTGCCGGTAACCCGCCGCCTGCTGGTGGGTTTTCCGGCAAACCCGTAATGAGGCACTTAGTCTGTTTTCAAAAGGTCACCGGCTCAATGGTCTTTCTTTACGATCCCAGTTTTGACCCAATTCCTGAAGGGCCTTGTGAATAAGTTTTCACCGATTACCTTCGTTTTCTCAAACTGGGACCTTAACTTAGTTCTCACTTTCCTTGTGACGGCTCCCTTTGAGCCTTTGCATTTTTACTCAATTCGTTTGCTTAGTCTGAAGACCACTTTTTTGCTGGCCATTACGTCAGCCAGACGTGTCAGTGAGCTGCAGGCCCTGTTGAGCAAGCCGCCATATCTCTGTTTTTTCAAGGAGAACGTTTCTCTTAAGGTACGACCAAGGTTTTTAGCCAAAGTTGTCTCAGAGTTCCAATCTGTCCCAGGCTATTGACCTTAGTGTTTTCTACCTGCCTCTGCATCCCTCCAAGGAAGAGGAACGGTTCCATAGACTGGACCTGAGGAGGGCTCTTAGCTTTTATGCTGCAAGAACAACGGAATTTAGAGCAACTGGCCAACTGTTTGTAGCCTTCTCGTTAGCAAGATAGGGTATGGCTGTCTCCAAGCAATCCATCTCTAGATGGATCACAGTCTGCATTTCAGAATGTTACCTCAATGCAGGGAAGGAATTGCCTTTGGGCATCAGAGCCCACTCCGCTAGGGGAGTGGAGCCTCTTCGGCTCTATAAAAGGTGCTGCTAGTGAGGGGACATCTGCCAAGCTGCAACTTGGTCCTCATTGCATACCTTCGCCAAACACTATTGCCTGGATATAGCCCGTGGAGCTGACACTTGTTTTTGGAGAGCGGTTTTACAAAGTTTGGTTGTATAGGGACTTTCATACCGCCTCCTTCACACATACTACTTGGGGAGTCTATCTGATGAGGTGGTGGTATAGCTTTTATTTATAAGGCAGAATTAGAAGTATGGGAAGTAGAAATCGTGGGTCCAACAGGCAGCGAGATAAGTCAGTATTAATGCCAATACCACAGCAAACTTTATACTAATCTATAGACCACCCATTCCTATGCCCGATTTTTTATACCATTTGGCTAATGCCATGCTACCCATCCTTAAAGCAACCGCTAAGCAGGTTCTCTTAGGAGATTTCAACTTACGCTTGGGGGAAGACTCTGATTCAAAGGCAATAGAATTGAAAGAACTATTTTGGGATCTAGGACTTAATTGATTTCTATAACGCAACCCATGTCTAAGGTAATATCTTATATTGGGTGGCCATCCATAATTTATCAGCTGGTAAGATAATATCTCCATGCCCATGGTCTGACCACTCCTTTGTCTTTTTTGATTTACTATTCCCTAAAGAAGTTGGAGAATCCATACATTTACGTAAATTATCACCAGAGGTAATGGATCATCCCATTGGTTAAGAGTGTTGCTAACATGGAATCTTGCAATGATATAGCTAATGCGTATCAAGAAACTCTTACTAAAGTAGTTAATATAATTGCCTCAGTTCAGACCTAACACCTGCTACACATCTGAATTGGAAAAACCTAAAGGATGCAAAAATAAATGCTTTCAAATATGGAACCCTACTGTAGTAGAGGAAGACAAGGAAGACTATAACAGGGCTGCTAAGACATATAATTAGCTTTTCTTGATTCTAAAAAAACCATGTATGATAATAGGATAGTTAATGCAGAGCATGACACTCAGGAATTATTTAAGATTCTGAAAGAATTGGAGAACCCTTGCCCTAAAACTCGGAAGAGTCCAATAAAAGATGATGCATGATGGTGTACAGCAATCCAGAAGGCAATGCTTAAATTGCCTAAGATCAAACAGTATATAAATTCCAAGGCAAACACATTGAATTTAGAGGAAGAAGTAGTAACCAGCACTAGCGCCTCCAAGAAGGAAGCTTCTCACATGCCATTTAGCTTCAAAATGTTAAGAGTGAGATATCTGACATTATCAAGAAACTTAAACCTAACAGTTGTATGGGATACACATGTCCAGCCATCACAGTGAAAGCTTGTCTACCATCCTTGTTATTTCCAACCACAAAATTAGTGAATTTTTCTTTTGAATAATGTCATGTGCTTGAGGTATTAAAGAATGCTTGGATCACACCTTGTTAGAGAAATCTGGCCTGGATCCACTCATTCCTCTGAATTATCGGCCAATCACTAACAAACTGTTTCTCTTGAAAATTCTGGACAGAGTGGCCTATTCACAGATCTCAGAACATCTTGTGAATAACAGTATTTTGAATAAATGGCGGTCAGGTTTTAGGCCGGGGTATGGAACTGAGACAGCTTTGCTGGATCTCAAATCCAGACTTTTACAATATGTGGTCAAAGGTCAGATAGTATGTTTGATGCTGCTGGATTTGTCTGCGGCTTTTGATCGGGTGGAACATCCAGTATTGATTGAAAGATTGCAGACTGTTGCCGCCTTTTCTAAGAAAGCAACTGAGTTGGTAAAGTCATTCCTAGAAAACCAATTTATCAGAATATGTGCTAATAGTGCAAAGGCTGCCCTAGTGCAAATGCACTATGGGGTTGTGCAGGGGTGCGTCTCTCCCCCTCCTTTTACAACATCTTTATGGTACCACTCTTTCAGATGCTTGAAGAGAGTGGGGTGCACTTTACTGACCATGTTGATGACACACAATGCTTGATCTCATTATCTGGAATCTACAAAAAAGATGTTGAGACCATTAATTCATTATATGGACTGATTCAGGTTAGGATCGTTAAAAATGGTCTGGTCTTAAATGACGAGAAGAGAGGTTAATGATCGTTGGTACCAGCAACAAAGTTCGTAAATTGAGTACAGATTACCAAAATCTACACGTCTCAGATTGCCAGATTAAGGTACAACAGAAGGTTAAAACATTGGGCATCTACTTGGACCAAACACTGAATATGCGAGCCCAGCTAAACAACCTGGTCTTGACATCAGCATATTACCTCAAACTGTTATCTCAAATTGACCGTTCCTCTCTACAAAGAGCTTTGAGACAATAGCTAGGGCGATTATCCACACAATAATTGATTATTGTAGCAGCCTACTTGTTGGCATCAGCAAAGGAGACACTGCGAGACTCCCAAGGTATTCAAAATAGTGCCAAACGAACTATTGAAAGATTGAAGAGAAGAGACCATGTCTTGGAAGCCCGCAAAAACCTGCATTGGCTACCAGTAGAAGCAAGAATTGAGTTGTCTATAACACATAAGTGTTTGGTAGGGATTAGCCCGGAGTATCTGAGCAAAACTTTAGAAAGCAAACCAGTGCGGATAACATTAAGGTCTAATGACCAGAACCTGTTGACTGTCCCTAATTCCAAACTTACATTGGTCAGAAACGGCATCTTTATTTCAGCTACGCCAAGGGTTTAGAACGCTTTTCCACCATGAGCAAATCACGAAAAATGGTAAAACCTTGTTTAGATGAGGCTCTGGGCTCCCCGTGCAGCCCTGCGATCTTTCTCAATCTCTTTTACAGACTTTCTTTGTCCTTAGTATTTGTTATGTTTTTTGTTTCGTATGCCTGCACCTTTATGCCTCAGGGACATTCCTGTGCGCATTATACATTTATTAACATAACATCACATCTGCAGGAGAAAGGCAATCCATTGAAGGAGAATTTACTTATCGTAATGTACTATCTATGGATTCTTCTCCCGCAGATTCCTCATCACCCTCCTATTCAACCCAGCTATGAAAGTACCTGTAGTTGATGACTAACTTTTATATTGGGAGAAAGAGACGAGCTCTCGTTTAAATGGCTACTGTAGAACTTATTTTTGTGTGTCTGCATCCTTTTTGCGGTTCTGTTCCTTTAATATTTTTGAAAAACAAAAAGAATCCCTTGTTAGGTTTTACTTTTTTCTATGAGTTGCGGCTGTCTTAGCCGAATTTTTTAATTCTTCCTCCGCAGTGACTGAGCTCAGGGGCAATAAAGGTAGGGAACTGGGGTACAGGGTCATAGTGACGCATTATATTTGTATGTTTACGATCACCGATGTCGCGTGTCCACGACCACTGCATAGATTCAAGAGGGATCGACGACTGAATCAAGGTGCATAATGCCCCCTGTCGAAAACCTTTCTGAGCAGCTGACCCTGGAAGGATATCTTTCTGATGAGGAATCTGTGGGAGAAGAATCCATAGAAAGACCATTATGGTTAAGTCCTTCCTCCTTCTTTAGAATTCATGAAAAGAGGGTAGGGCTTTCTACGTACCCCATTGGCAGCCTGGTGAATGCAAATCGAAGCTTCTTATAGAAAAACGTGAACAAACACTGTCAGGATGCACACACCGGTATAGAGCAAAAGGCGTAACACAGGACCACCACCATATAGCACAATGATTCAATAACAGGACAGATACTTTTGTCTGCTTGCTTAGAAATGCATTCAACATGCATCCCACATCATTTCTGTGCGTGGACCATAATTTAGGAGGAAGACAGTCTAGCAGTCCCTTTTGCAATGAGGGAGTGCCATTCTAGGTTCAGGTTTCGAATTGACAGTCTCTTAGAACAACGCCAAAAGCTCTTAATTCCCGAAGAGCAGGAATATTCCATCCGAGGAACAGTAAATTGTACAGCTCATTTTACACAGCAAGTCAAAACCAAAGAGATTCTCAGCAGTACAAGGACTGATTAGAAAAGCATGATCTTCAGAATTAGGACCCAGAGTAATAGTCATAGGACGAGTAACAGGATGGGGAGTTTCCCCCAATACCAACTGCAGTTATCACTTCATCAGAACAAAGATCAGTGGGCAGGGCAACCAAAAATATTAAACAGTTGCTAATGGTGGTGCACAACATCGAGAGCTGATCGCGATCGAGTGTAGCTTGCTGGTGATAATACAGGTGTGGATTAACTGTATGCTGGTGTTTCACTTAGGGTTGATTCTGGGCTTTGGGTCAGACTTTGCTGGTTTCAATGCAAAGTTGAAGCCGATGCAGAGACCTGAATTTGTTCAGTTCTCTGTGCACAAAATTCAATATGGCAGGATTGTATGAATCCAGAATATCTTCAGGAGTTTCTGTAGATGGGGGTTGCCCTTGCAGGCATCTATACAGCTTCTTATTACCTTTTCTATTTCAAGGGAATCCCAGATCAGAACATCCAGCTTTTCTTTTTTTTTTTTTTTCTGTTCCGAAATTTCTGTTTTGTGGCTCTGAACACACAAGATTTAGACTCAGACTGCCCCTTTGTTTCTTCTGTGTACCAGTCTAAGAAAGAGCCCCATTGTTGCTGGTGCACCTTTTGGCTTCCATGGTCCCTCATAAGTGGACCACTCGGTCGAGATCAAAAGTGCCTAGTCCAGAGAACTGTTTTGCTGGGTCATCGCCAGTCATTGTGGTGTATTATTTTGGTTTCTATTGGGACTAATTGTACCTCCCTGCTAGCCAGCCTTCATTTTGAAATTAGGCCCGACTAATCTGCTGCAGCTACCATTGGAGAGTATGGTCTTTCCTTCTGGGTGATGCATTGTTCTACCATTAGCATAGATGACTGCCAACACTCACCAGACGATTGTACAGAAATCTCCTTAACAGTGTTTGTAAAATTACTGCAATATCTGTTTCCAAAATTCAGCAACTCAACAATATGTCCGTACAATGCAAAGAAACCAGCATTAGGATCTATAAATCTACAAAATCATAACTAAACCGTTTCATCCTAGATGGTGTAATGCAGCCTTAAACTTCTTTTCAACCCTTGCTTCTAGGGAGGGCTCTGAGAATGGGGTGCATATGAGTAGTAGATCCTCTTTCTAAAAAGGATAGAGAATTGGGATCAACATTAGACTTCCTCAGTTTGTCCATGTGGTCAAATAGAAAGCACTCCTTTTTGACAATCGGGACAAGGCCAAATACATTACAAGCTCTGGGCAACAGCACGAAAAGTACGAATTTCGTCAGTCGGTTAGCTACAAAGTGGATATTCTGGAGTATCATCTTTTGGGGTCATATTGTCCTGCCTATTGTCTTCTGTTTGGGAAGAAAAGCTTGACGTGTCTGGACGCTCTGGATCCTAATGCTCCCCACCTATGTCCACATGAGACAACTGTCCTTCTTCCTGCTCCACCAGAGCTGAAGGTTTCCTCCTAAACGCACTCCTTATTTCTTTCCTCCATGGTTTTTAGGGGGAGCCTCAGGGTGATGGGAGTGAGAATGGTTTCTTTGGCGGATGTGGTGCTTATGTCGGAAGCATTATTATTCTTTTGAGCTCTGAGACAAAGATCTATAGAAATGTAAGGATCTGTGGTTGATTTCTCATAGAGCTGTCTGTATCCCTTGCGGAACCACGAACGGCTCATTGTCACTAGGTCCTCCATTGCTATCCTGAAAGTATTTCCCCCTCTTGTATCTTCAAGGAACATATGCCCCCTAGAAGGGTGCTGCTCCACCTCAACTACTGAGTTGTAGGAATATGAATGATCTGATGATAGGTCTTGCAAGGACTCAAAGTTAAGGTGTGTGATATGAGCCATAGTAAATCCAAAAATTCTATTGCTATGATAGGATATTTTATTTATATCGTGCTCATACACAAGTGTTTCAGAGGGCAACCAAGCAAAGGGAGTGGAACAAGGGAGAACAAAAACAGCGATCATACTATGCCCAGTGACATTAAGAGCGCGCAAGTGCATGGAAAAGGGAAGAAGCGGGAAACTGCATTGAAGGGGGAGAAGTGTAAAGTGCAGAACAGAGGAGAGAACAGAATAAATGGTAAGTGCAATAAATAAATAATAAAGGGAGTGAAAAGAGGTAGTGCAGCCAGCAAGTGGCAAGTGCATGATTAGTCAGATACGGTATATCTGATAAGTGCAGACGAAGAATGGGGGACTGTATGGGTACAGATACAGATCCTAGTGCAAGGGGTGGCTCGGAGGCAGTTCAGGAGGGAGGCATGGTGAGCAGGCACCTGGGCCAGAAGGACAGAGGGTGGCCAGTTGCACGGTGCTGAGGGAGAAAAACAGATCAGCAGGGGAGAGGAGGGGCAAAGGCAGAAGCGAAGAGGAAGGTGTTGAGGTGCTTCCGGAACCAGAGATGGTTCTCCTCAAGTTTCAAGGTGGCTGGGAGGCTGTTCCAAAGGAGGCACCAGCCGAAGACAGAAATCTGCCCCCAGCTCGTTTCTTTGAAAAACGACTAACCCTGAGGGAGTTAGAAGTAGAAGAGCGAAGGGCTTGAGAGGGGCGGTATTTACGGAAGGATAGTTGAAGGAATTTTGAACCCAGGTACCAGAAAGCCTTGTGGACAATGCTGAGAGTTTTAAATGTAATCCTTGCATCCACTGGGAGCCAATGAAGGGATTTCAGAGCTGGAGAGATACGATTCCAGGGTTTGAGGCCAAAGAAAAGGATTGCAGTCCTGTTCTGGATTAGTTGTAAAGGGCGAAGAGTGTAGGCAGCTAGCTTTAGAAAGAGGCTTTTACGGGGGGCGCTTTTGGACGCCGAGCAAGATGGCTGCTTGAGCGTGAAGCTGCGCTATTGAAGTAAACCCTGCTTTAAAATCCTGCAGATCGACTTGGAATGAAAAAGTAAGAAGCTTGAATAAACGTTTCGGAATCAACAGAGTGCATGGACCCATCGACGACCCGCAGCATTGTCCGAGGCCCGAGATATACAGATTGGCGCCAAAATGGAACGCGACTACCCTCCCCCTCCAGTGCGGCGGATCCGGCTCCCTGCCACTCGAGATCCCCTGTCGGGGCAACGAAAGCTCTGTGCCAGGCCCCGAAGCATGAGGAATGTGATCCTCTGAGGTGACGGCGATACTGGGGCCACACAGCGGGGCACGGTGGACGGCTGCACAGATCGAAAAACCAGCAGAGAGGACCTCCCACCCCACCAACCAATGTGTGCGCTGCGAGCGAGCGGTTGGTGCGCCTGGGTCGAGGGAGGCCCCAGCAGAATAGCCCAGACACCTCCAGCTGGCCACATAGCCCGGCCCCTAAGGCACCGAGGCACAGACAGTCCCAGGGGGGCCCAAGGAATATACTTAACAGACCCGAGGCAACAATCCCCCTGCCACCCGGGGAAAAAGAAGCAAAAGCTCCATTCTTGGCCGGGACCGACGGGGGTTGGTCACACTGACAGGCAACACCTATAGCTCCACTACTGCCCAGCTATCTAAACAATTACATATTGTGACAGTCACAGTCAGCAGTTAACATTAACAACTCCACAACTGTTAAGCTGCCCAAACAATTAACTATTGTGCATCCAAAATATGCCCAGAGGAAACAGGAGTAACAAAAAGGGGCCCATGGACGCATTCACCAGCCCAAACATGGAGGCAGATGGGACAGACCCCCAAAGAGCAAACTCCCCTCCAGCGCAAGCCACCAAAAGCTCATCAGACCCATACATGGAGGCCATGCAGGCAGGGTTCGCGACTGTAAACGCCAAACTAGATGACATTGGAAGCACCATAGCCTCTATTATAGCGGACATGCTACAAACAAACATCTGTGTTACCGAAGCTGAAAACAGGATAGGCGAGGTGGAAGACACCACAAACAAACATGGCAGAGATATTGAGGACATCAAGAAAAGTCTACGGCAGGTACAAACTAAGTGTGATGACTTGGAGTCAAGATCCCGCCGGAATAATATCCGTGTGGTGGGTCTGGCGGAGAAATCCATCAATGTCCCTATGGAGGTGTTCCTAGAGGAAGTTATACGTACGGCCTACCAGACGCACAGTTCTCACAGCAATTCTTAATCGAGAAGTCCCATAGAATGTCTGCACCTCCCCCAAAGCCAGGGGCACCACCGCGTAGAGTAATTGCCTGCCTGCTAAATTACCACGACAGAGACCAAATCCTTCGCCTGTCAAGGCAACAAGGGACGCTGGTGTATGACTCAGCCAGGATTCATGTATACCCAGATTTTTCCAGCGGTTGACCAGGTGAAAAAAGCACTCAGGGCTAGAGCAGTGCCATACGCGATGCTGTTTCCTGCGAAACTCTGTATACAATAGGCAGGGCGGACACACTTCTTCAAAACCCCGAAAGAGGCTATGACCTATATAGAACACAACATTCCACTACCCCCGCGAGACAAAGAAGCCACAGCCAAATGAAAAGCGCCACAGAAGAGAAGAGAAGAGAAGGTAAAGATAACACGGAAAACTACACACCAACTCTGATCAGCGAATATACAGCGCGGTGGCCCTCGGGGCAGTCAAGATAGGTGACAGAGAGCGGTAACCCAGCAGAGCTACCCACCTTTTTCAAAAGTTGAAGTTTATCCAAGGGGACACACTGTCCAGTTGGGGGGATAGTGAGGGAGGTGGTGGAGGGAGGTAATAGCACATTGCCCAGTTACGGAAAGGGGAGAAACCAAAAAGACTGACGAGTGCAAGAATCAAAGGACATTAGTACTTTTGAAAGACACCGAGAAAATGGAAATGATACAAAACCAATGGCTACACCAGCGAAATCACTGGGGATGAGACAACTCACATGGAACATTAGGGGCCTCGCACATCCGATTAAGGCGAGGAAAATACTGAACTATGAAAATAGACACACAATTGATATCCTACTGTTACAGGAGACGCACGCAACAAGGAAAGTGACAGACGCATTCGCCCGAACATGGGGACCAATAAAAGTCGCCACCGATTACTCCACACAAGCTAGGGGTGTGCTCACAGTGGTCCACAAGCGAACCAATTTCCACCTAACCAGATCTGAAATAGACAAAGAGGGCCGATACGTAATCATATGGGGTACATTGTGCGTGAAGAAACAATTATAATCAACACATATGGTCCTAACATTGACTCCCCGAGTTTCTACCTAAAGATCCTCTCAATGGTAACCCTGACAGGCCACGCCAAAGTGCTCTGGGGCGGAGATCTAAACCCGATCCTGGACATGGACCTAGACTGAACCACAGGAGGGAGTAGGAACCACACCAAATCCGCTTTAACCATACTTCAGGCCATGAACACAATCCCCCTCGTAGATGCATGGAGAGAACTGCATCCTCTGGAGAGGGAATACACTGTCTACTCGTACGTGCACTGATCCAGTTCACGAATAGACTACTGGCTATGCACACCCGACCTCATATCAGCCTTGTCTGCATGTATGATACATCCACGCACAATGACTGATCATTCACCGGTCCTTCTTGAACTGACACCATGTACCACAGAATACACAGCCCGGAACTGGAGGATGCCCCCCCGCATTACTGAGAGATCAAAAACTGATAGAACCCCTCAGAACAGAAATAACCTACTTCTTCGAATGAAATGCAAACTCTGTTGACTCCAAAGCAGTCATTTGGGAGACTTTCAAGGTCTGGTTGCGTGGGCAATTAATGGCGCAGACTCAGAGTGCTGAGAGACGTAAGGAGGAACTGGACCACACCGAACGAGAACTTGGAGCACTGGAAAATGCACACGCCACCAATAACAGCGGCGACCACCGACATAACATCTCAGAGCACCTGGCGAAATATAGATCACTTGCCGAGCACAAACTCTTCTACGCGACACAACCTACAAGAGCCAGTAGATACGGCGAAGGTAACACAGCTGGCCGAACACTCGCTAACCTCATTAAAGCCAAGCAAGCAATGAGACATATCACCAGCTTTACGGACACGGACGGGAATGTGCATACAAAAGAGGCCGACATCAACAAGGTGTTCCAGAAGTTCTACAACAAACTTTATACCAACAGGGACCAGGTCTTCCAAACAGAACTGCAAGAATACATAGACTCAATTCCCCTCCCTCAACTGGATGAAGAGGACAAAACGACCCTCGACCTACCAATAACTACTGAAGAGCTAGTGCAAGCCATAGCGGATTTAAGGACGGGCAAGGCCCCAGGGTCCGACCGAATTCCAGCTGATCTTTATAAAACATTTAAGGAGGAATTGGTCCCCATATTGCTGGATGTCTGGGAAGAGGCCCTAGGTAAAGGGACACCACCAAACGCCATGAAAGAAGCCATCATTCTCCAGCATGGGGTCTGGCATGGATTCACATGCTCATGAATATTCCTCGTCGCCAGGCTGGGAATCCTCGGTAAAGAAAAAATCAGTATCAGTTTCGTTTCTGATCTGTCTTTCTTAGTAGTAACCAATCACTGATCTCTGGGTCATACTGCACCCAGCCAATGACTGCCCTCTCCCTAAGCCCCGCCTCTGGCAGCCATCCTCAGATTTGGTAGCATGCAAAGTTTCAGTATGACCAAGTGAAGAGCCGCAGAGGGGCAGGAGGGAGGGTTTGCATATGAATCCATGCCAGACCCATGCTGCAGAACAACAGTTACAGGTAAGTAACTTGTTCCTTCTCCAGCATGGGGTCTGGCATGGATTCACATGCTCATGAATAAAAGAATACTTAGCAGTATACACATGCACAACCACGGGAGGTGGCAAAGGCTCAACATTAAGCATCACATCCAAAACTCAACATTAAGCAATTCTTACCTCCTCACCAGGTCCACCTTAGGCGAACAGGTCGCGCAGCACTGCTTGGCCGACCCTGGACGACTCCTTGGAGTCCTGATTGACGCAGTAGAAACTTGTGATGGTGTGCGTCGACCTCCACCTAGCAGCCCTGCAGATGTCCAGCAGGGGCACACCAGACAGGAACGCCGTGGTAGAAGCGATCGCTCTGGTCGAATGGGCTCTCGGACGGCCGGGCAGCGGTCAGTTTGTCAACCGGTGACAGTGCATGATGCAGCTGGAGAGCCATCTGGAAATGGAAGTCTTCGAGAGAGCCTTCCCTTGATTCACAGACCCAAAGTTCACAAACAGTTGCGACGTCTTCCGAAAACTCTTCGTGCGGTCCACGTAGAACTTCAGCGCTCTAGCTACATCCAGCGAGCGCAAAGTCCTCTCGGCCGGCGTCGAAGGCGACGGGAAGAAAACTGGTAACACCAAGGGCTCGTTGAGGTGAAAATCCGATGGCACCTTGGGCATGAAGGAGGGGTGCGTCCTCAGCACCACCCTCGTGTCATGAAAAGTCAATTATGGAGGCTTGCAAGATAGGGCCTGGATCTCTCCCACTCGTCGTGCGGTGGTGATGGCCACTAGGAACGCTGTCTTCCATGACAGGAACTTCAAAGGCGCCGAATGCATAGGCTTAAATGGGGCCCCCAGGAGCCTGGTCAGCACCACATTAAGCTCCCACGCCAGGGCAGGAGCCTTCTACGGCGGGAACGATCGGAATAGTCCCTTCATAAATTCCTTCACCAGGCGATGAGACCACAAGGACGCCCGTCCCGAAGTCCTGGTATATCGGGAGATGGCAGCCAGATGTATTTTGATGGAGGCGTGAGCCAGTCCAGCTTTGGCCAGCGACAGTAGGTGCGGCAGTACTTGAGGGGCCGTATTCCGCAGAGGGTTAATCTTCTGTGCACGGCACCAGACAGAGAACCTTTCACTTATGACCGTAACACTTAAGAGTTGAGGACGCCCTGGCTTTTGCAAGAACCGCTCTGCAGTCAGCCGGGATATCGTATCCTCCAAACTCTAGCGCTGCAGGAGCCAAGCCTGCAAGTTCAGCGACTGTGGGTCGTGATGGAGAATGTAGCCTCCTTCTCTGGAGAGAAGATCCGCGTCCGCCGGCAGCTTGACTGGTGGGGACGTTAACAAGTCCAGAAGGCCCGGGAACCAGATCTGCCTCGGCCACGCCGGTGCAACGAGGATCATTCTGCACCTGGACTTCTTGAGCTGGTTGATGAGGCGGAGCAGCAACGGCAATGGAGGGAGCGCGTACAGAAACAGGCCGTCCCAGGGGAACGAGAAAGCATCGCCCACGCTCCTCGGTTGCGGGAACCTGCTGGCGAACCTTTGGCACTTGGAGTTCGTCGCCGTTGTGAAAAGGTCGATCCGGGGTTTGCCCCATCATCTAAAGAGCCGATTCACCTGGTCCTGACTTAGTTCCCACTCGTCGCACGAGCGCAGCTCCCTGCTGAGTGAGTCGGCGATGGTGTTTTTTATTCCTGCCAGGTGGAAGGGAACCAGAAACATCCCCTGGGCAACGGCCCAGTGCCACAGATCCTGGGCCTCCTTGGATAGGGCTTGGGATCTGGTGCCTCCCTGCTTCCGGATGCAGAACATCGTGGTGGTGTTGTCGGTGAAGATCCTCACCACTTTGTCCTTGAGGGACGGAAAGAACAATTTGAGAGCCCAGAACACGGCTCGTAGCTCCAGGATGTTGATGTGGAGAGACCTCTCCTCCGGGAGCCAGAGGCCTCTTGCTTGGAGATCTCCGGTGTGGGCCCCCCATCCCTCCAGGGAGGCGTCCGTCGTCACCGTCTCCTGATACGCCAGGGTCTGGAAGTCTGTTTCTGCCGTGAGGTGCGCCCGGGTACCCCACCATAGAATCGCCTGACGGAACTCCTCGTCGAGCGGGATCCTGTCTTCGAAGTTGCCCGCCGCTTGAATCCAGCGGGCGTCGAGGAACTCTTGTAGTGGACGCATCCGAAGTCTGCAAAGAGGCACAAGGTAGATGCATGAGGAAATCATCCCGAGGAGGGACTTGATGGACCTCACCCTGGTGCCAGGCGCTGCACCTTGCCCAAAATGGCCTTCGTCCTTTCTTCCAACGGAGATGCCAATCGCTCCACTGTATCGAGCTTTGCTCCCAAAAACAGTGCCACCTGCGAAGGGACCAGGTGGGATTTGGGGTAGTTGATGGCGAATCCCAGTTCCGAGAGCAGGCGGACGGTCCTCGCCGTGTGTTCGACTGCGAGTTATCTTGACCTTGCACGGATTAGCCAGTCGTCCAGGTAGGGGTAGACGTGGATCCCCTGCAGGCGCAGCCGCGCCACCATTGGTGCGAGGCACTTGGTGAACACCCTGGGTGCCGACTTCAATCCGAACGGCAGGGCTCTGAATTGGTAGTGACGCCCCTGGACTACGAATCTGAGGAACTTTGTGTCCTTTTAGAATGGGGATGTGGAAGTAAGCATCCTCCAGGTCCAACGACGATAGGAAGTCGCCCTCCTTCAGCTGTCCCAGCACTTGCTGGAGGGTGACCATCCTGAATTTCTGTGTCTTGATGTACTTGTTCAACCGACGCAGGTCCAGGATGGGGCGCCAACCGCCTGTCTTCTTTCTGACGAGGAAGTACCTTGAGTATACTCCGGAGCCTCTTGGGGACGAGCTCGATGGCACCTTTCTTGAGTATCGCCCTTACGTCCAACAGCAGTTGAGGGACGTGATTCTCCTTCCTGGCCACGGGAGGAATGCGAAGACACTTCTTTTGAAATTCTAGCGAGTGTCCGCGGGCCAGGGTGTCCAGCACCCAACGGTCGGTGGAGATGGACTCCCACACGCTGACGAACTTCGTCAGCCGGCCTCCCACCGGGGTGATTCGGTGGGGGCCCGACGCTACGGCCGGTTCAGTCCTGCTTGGAAGAGGCCTTGCCGCCTTGGCCTCCTTGAAGACGGCGGTGAGACCCTCCTTGCTTGCCGTGGCCTCTGTAGGCCTCCTGGTACGAGGAGCGGGCCGCCTGGAGGTAAGTAGAAGAGCCACCGATGGATCCCTTGGAGGCTCCCTGTCTGCCTCCGGAGCTCCGAAAGGGCCGCCGTTGCTGAAGGACTCTTAGGGCTCGGGCTGTTTACGTGTCGGTGTTGATGGCCTGGAAGGACTCATCCATTGTCTTCCCAAACAGGTTGTTGCCGTCGAACAGCATGTCCAACACTCTGGTCTGGAAGTCCTGGCGAAAGTCCGTCGCCTTGAGCCATCCTGGTCGTCGGAGGCAAACCCTGTTGCCCAGCTGGCGAAATCCGGTATCAGCAATGTCCGTTGCCACCGTTATGGCGTGATCCGACGCCACCTCACCTTCCTGCAGAATCTGTAGGGCCTCCGCCCTCTTGTTGACCGGTAGGAAGTCTAGCAGGGGAGCTATCTTGAACCAAAGCTCCCTGTCGTAACGGGCCACAACCGCTAAGGCATTGGCCGCCTTAATCGTCGTTGCCGCCGACGAGATGACTCGTCGTCCCATGGAGTCCAACTTCTTGCCCTCACTGTCTGGCGGGGAAGTGGAAGTTGAAGCCGCCGCACCCGCCCCTTTCTTCTTGGCCGCTGCCGAGACGACCGAGTCCGGCGTGGGGTGGGCCCTGAGGCACAAGGGGGCGGCATCAGGGACCCGGTACTTCTTCTCATACCTGTCCCTTTTGGCGGGTGTCGTGGAAGGGTTCTTCAGGATAGCCAGCCCCTCGTCCCAGATGTCATCGAGCAACGGTACCGCGAGGACCGTCTTTCTCTTGGCCTCTCGTCGTTGGTAAAGAAAACCTTCCTTTTTCTGTTCCTCAGGGCAGAGCTGGAAGAGCTCGGATGCCCTGGCTATCAGGGCGTGGAAAGAGCCAATTTCGTCAGGCGGAGAGGCCCGAGGGCGGGGGGTGATGACAGAATGTCCATTGTATCATCGCTGCCGTCGTCGTCTGTCCCCATCGCTGTATCCGTCACCGTATCATCCCGAGGGTCCGGCGAGGGGGATGAGGAGTCCACAGGCCTCGTGGGCACGAAGGGCGGTGCGGGGTGGACTCTCCTCCGCTTGTTCGGAGGGCTTCCCGACGGTCCTGGTTCAGGATCCGCTGTCGGGGTCCGTGGTAACCTCGTCCTTATCTCAGTACATAAGGATTGGATCGCCAACAAAATGGCCGCCGAGCTATCCTGGGGCTCGGGCAATGGCTGCGACGGGCAGGATGGCTGCTCCACTGGGCCCTCGTCGTCGCCATCGTCGCTATCTTCGATCACATCAGCAGGAACCTTCCCCTGGGATCGAACCTTCTCGAACCGCTCGTTGAGGCCTTCGAACCTCTCGTTGAGGCCTTTCACGGTTCACACCGGATCCTCCTCGGAGGCTGAATCCGAGTCCGTAATGGCCACCGGCCCCCCCCTCTTTTTCTGCTGGGGTCTTCACGGGAGTCTTAACGATGGTCTGGAAAGAGGATTCCCTCGAGGGTGGCAGGGAAACTCTGGGCCCCGAGGCCGCCTCCACTGGCGTAGCCTCTGCCTGCTTCGCCAGGGCCGCTGCGACAACCTCGATAGAGGCCTTTGCCGGGTGGATCAAGGCCCTCACCACCTTAGGTGCATCTGGGCCATCGCTTTGGGGGGAGGGTCATCGCCTCGCTCCCCCTCGGCTCCCTTCGAGATCGACCGGGGCCTCTCCAGAAGCTTACCCAGGTTCTCGGACTTCCTCTTCCCCGAACCAGAGTGCTGGCTCGTGGTTGATCGTGCCGGGGAAGTTGCGCCCTGCCTGGCAGCCGAAGAGCCCGACCTTTCGGCGCTCCCGGTGCCCGCGGACTCGCGGTGCTTGGCCTTCTGTTGGGCCCCCGTTGCCGGGGCGCCCTCACAGGACTTAGAAGACCGCTCAGACTTTTTGTGCCACGAGTGGGAACTACGCCAGGACCAGGTGGATCGGCTCTTTCAACGATGGGGCAAACCCCAGATCGACCTGTTCGCGACGGCGACGAACTCCAAGTGCCAGAGGTTCGCCAGCAGGTTCACACAGCCGAGGAGCATGGGTGATGCTTTCTCGTTCCCTTGGGACGGCCTGTTCCTTTACGCATTCCCTCTGTTGCCGCTCCGTCTCATCAACCAGCTCAAGAGGTCCAGGTGCAGGATGATCCTCATTGCACCGGCGTGGCCGAGACAGATCTGGTTCCCGGACCTTCTGGACTTGTCAACGTCCCCACCTATCAAGCTGGCGACAGACGCGGATCTTCTCTCCAGAGTAGGAGGCGCCATTCTTAATCATGACCCGGAGTCGCTGAACTTGCAGGCTTGGCTCCTGCAGCACTAGAGTTTGGAGGATACGATATCCCAGCTGACTGCAGAGAGGTTCTTGCAAAAGCCAGGGCGTCCTCAACCCTCAAGTGCTATGGACATAAGTGGAAGAGGTTCTCTGTCTGGTGCCGTGCAGAGAAGTTTAACCCTCTGCGGATTACGTCCATCAAGTATTGCCGTACCTACTGTCGCTGGCCAAAGCTGGAGAATAAATGAAGATACATCTGGCTGCCATCTCCTGATACACCAGAACTACAGGACGGGCGTCCTTGTGGTCTCATCGGCTGGTGAAGGAATTTATGAAGGGACTATTCTGATCGTTCCCGCCAGTGAAGGCCCCTTCCCTGGCGTGGGAGCTCAACGTGGTGCTGACCAGGCTATTGGGGGCCCAATTCGAGCCTATGCATTCCGCACCATTGAAGTTCCTATCGTGGAAGACAGCATTTCTCGTGGCCATCACCTCCGCACGACGAGTGGGAGAGATCCAGGCCCTATCTTGCAAGCCTCCATACTTGACTTTTCACGACACGAGGGTGGTGCTGAGGCACACCCCTCCTTTATGCCCAAGGTGCCGTCGGACTTTCACCTCAACGAGCCCTTGGTGTTGCCAGTTTTCTTCCCGTCGCCTTCATCACAGCTGTTTGTGAACTTTGGACCTATGAATCAAGGGAAGGCTCTCTCAAAGGCTTCCATTTCCAGATGGCTCTCCGGCTGACACATGCACTGTGACCGGTTGGCAAACCGATCGCTGCCCGGCCGTACGAGAGCCCATTCGACCAGAGCAATCGCTGCTACCACGGCGTTCCTGTCTGGTGTGCCCCTGCTGGACATCTGCAGGGCTGCTACGTGGAGTTCGACGCATACCTTCACAAGATTCTACTGCGTCGATCGAGACTCCATCGAGGAGTCCAGGGTCGGCCAAGCAGTGCTGCGCAACCTGTTCGCTTGAAGGTGAGCCTGGTGAGGAGGTAAGAGATGCTTAATGTTGAGTTGTTGTATTGCTTAATGTTGAGCCTGTTGCCACCTCCCGTGGTTGTGCATGTTTATACTGCTATGTATTCTTATATTCGTGAGCATGTGAATCCATGCCAGACCCCATGCTGGAGAAGGAACAAGTTACTTACCTGTAACTGTTGTTCTCCAGCATGGGTCTGGCATGGATTCACATGCGAACCCTCCCTCCTTCCCCTCTGCGGCTCTTCACTTGGTCATACTGCCACTTCACGTGCTACCAAATCTGAAGATGGCTGCCAGGGGAGGGGCTTAGGGAGAGGGCAGTCATTGGCTGGGGGCAGTATGACCCAGAGATCAGTGATTGGTTACTACTAAGAAAGACAGATCAGAAACGAAACTGATACTGATTTTTTTCTTTACCGAGGATTCCCAACCTGACGACGGGGAATATTCATGAGCATGAGAATCCATGCCAGACCCATGCTGGAGAACAACAGTTACAGGTAAGTAACTTGTTCCTTGTTTGATATACGTGATGCACTTGTCATATTTCAAAATAAAGGTTTTTAAAAAAAAGAAAGAGGCTTTTACAGTAGTCCAACCTAGAGAGAACCAGAGCTTGGGAGACAGTGGGCTTCTGAGGGATGGAGAGGAAAGGCAAAGTCCCTCTAAAGAGGTGCAGTAAGAAGATTGACTTTTTAGAGACGTCAGAGATGTGTGCGGAGAAGTAAAGTGTGGAGTCAAAGATTACCCTGGGATTTTTAGCCTTGCAGGTGGCGGTAGGAGGAGGGCCAAGGGAGGGCGGCCAGAGAGTGAGGGGAAAGGATGAAGAAGGTGTACCGATGAGGAGGATCTCAGTCTTGTTGGCATTTAGACAAAGATCGTTGGCGGCACACCAATTTGTAACGGCGCTTAAGCAATCCTAGATGGCGGAAGGATAAATTTTGACTTGCGTCATGGAGATAGCCGACATTTTCCAAACAAAAAGTTTGTCACGGGACCCGCTAGCCCCCGACTGGAAATTATGGGAAAGATTCATTAAAAAAATGAAAAGGTTGGGGCCGTGGTCGGCAGCGCTGTAGATGTGGATGCTTTGCTGATGGCCTCCGCATACAGCCCATGATATTAGTGTAATCCTGGCACTTCTCGCATTTTGCTTTTACCCTCTCGGCCAGGACATAGTGGGGAAAGGTCTGAGGGACAGCTGCTGCAACGCAAAAACCGGGACCTATAAGTGGAAGTAGGCTGGAGCAGCGACGGGAGCCGGCCCATCATGGGTGGCACCCAAAAAGGCGCTGATGTGCATTGAATAGCCGTAGCGTCCCGTCTTCTAACTGCTAACATCCACATTGGACTACAGTTGAGGATCCGCTTCACGGGCGGCTCGGCTCGGATCCCGGTGAGCGGAGAGCCTGCGCCTCATCCCTTCCGCTCCTCTCGCTCCTCCCCCCAGGGACGCGGAGGCACGGCGGACGCATCAGGAGGTAAGCTTGCCGTCCAGGAGCCCAGATTACCTTTTGTAAGCACTCGCTCCCCTTCCACCCACCCAACCATCATAAAGAACATTGAGAGCACACAGTAGCAGCTCAAAGCTGTACTGCACACAATCCCACTTTACTGCACACAATCCCACTTTACAGCTGATGACAGGGTCTGCCAGAGGGAGAACTCTACAGTCTGATGATTGTAATGGGGACCTCTTTGCCCCACACCATTGATAGCAGGTTCTGCTCCCTGTGCCCCAGGGAGGCTCTGTGAGGGCATTATTGCCACAAGCACGTTTTCCTACTAAAAACACACATTTAGCCTCCAGCATAGCGACTTGGGATCCTGCAACTAATTAGACCATAGACATTTCTGTGGCAAAAACTTGCTGGCTGGATTTTTTGGGGGGCAGCACACACCGATCAGATTTGACATCAGCCGGGCATGAGTGTCCCTCTAACGGGAGATAACATGTCCAAGCAATCAAAATCCCCCAAAAACGCAGATATATCCACGATGCTAGTGCTATCAGACAAAGGGAAGAAAACAGACCTGGTGAAATCTCCACCCCAGATCCACAAGCGCCTTACTGGCCAGTTGAAGATATTCAAGCCTTCATGCAATGTCAAATCCGAGTTCCGGAACTGCATGTCCGAGATATCCACTAAATTGGAGAGGTTAGTTCAGAGAGTTGTGGAGGTGGAGCAAAGCGTGGGCGAAGCAGAGGACCACGTCCTGGAGCATTCGACCACACTGACGGACATGCAGCAAAAGATTTGAATTTTGGAAAGAAAGAGTGATCTGCTAGAACACAAGCAGAAAGACATGGAGAACCGGACCCGAAGGAACAACTTGCGCATCCGAAGAGTGCCCACGTTGGTCCCAGGCCAGGCTCTGGGTGAATTTGTAGGTGACTTTTTTATACTCTCTTGCCACACCTTGACAAATCGATGCTCCTACTTAACCTCACCCATAGATTGCGCACTCGCAGAGGCTCAATTTCAGATTCCTTTCCCAATGTCATCACCCGGATCCATTTCTGTACTACCAAGGAAGACATTTTGGCAGTGGGTCATACCTAGGAAGAACGTACGGTCCAGGGCTATCCTCTAGAGATATTTCAAGACCTAGCAACTGTTACAATCCATAAATGAAGAACTCTGCGACCACTGTCTCTATTCTTGTGGAACCAGGATGTCAAATACTGTTGGTTATTTCCCACCGCTTCACAGTTTACATTCAAGGCAACTCTTTGCATCATATCTAGCCTGGATGGAATTTTGAGCTCCTCTTTGCCAAACATATAGGAGGGCTGCTTGCTTGAAGCCACGGAAGAAGGTGAGAGTAATAAGCCAAAAATGCAGCGGGCCACCTGGTCGAGGGTCCACAAAGGTCGTAATACAGGAAAACGCGGTCTACAGACCTGAACCATGGCTTTGTTCCACGAGAGCTTCCCGGCATGAGAGGTAATTTAGTAACAAATACTGAAGAAGCGTCAAGTAATTTTGAATTTAAATTGGGCAACATGCGGCACATGCGCAACCTCAAATGACAGTTCACCTGAGGGTCGTTGGGGCGATTTGCCCTTTATTTTTTAGTTCCCTTTATTGTGGTTCGATGTTTGATTCAGTTGGTTCATTCAGTTAAAATACCGGTTGGTATCTTAAAGTTGCAAGCCCTTTAAGATACGATAGCTATACCCTTGAGAAGGATGGGGATGCAGAAATTATTCAAACATCAATAATTTAAACGACTCAGGTAGTTGGTAAAAGGATAACTGTGTTAATATCAATTATCTAAAATGGGGAGTACAACGGACATCAGCAGACGTCTCAGCGTAAGAACTCTCAATGCATCTTAAAAAAGCATTCTCTTATTGCAAAAAATCGTCATAGGTGACGTTTACCCACGTATCACTAACGTCATCCTACATGGGAAAGTACAAAAACCTATTAAAGAAAGTGATTGGGTCTAAGGGAATATCAAGTATACAATCCATACTCGTCCAGGGCAGTGGAATAATGTGATAGGCTTCTTAACATCATGTGGGGCAACTAAGCCCTTCCCCAAAATGTGTCACTATAAACGTCACTACATACACTACGTTTTATTGGCTACACAACTATAGGACCCTTGATCATTCGGTCCCCTATCATTGGTTGGCTTCTAACCTCTGTCAGTACCTTCCCGCCTACGTATAGTAGCACGCAGGCTGAGCGTCCAGGTGCTGGTGAGCTCGTCTTAACCCCAACTTCCCACCAGTTAGCATATTCATCCATCATCACTTCAGTGGTCTGCCATCAATTAGGGCTTTGAACTCGACCTTGGAAATGTTCCTTGCTCTTGAGAATTCAGGGGAGTAAAGGCACGCTTGTGCATAGTTGTGACCATCATGCTCATCCAACAACTTCTCCCCACGTGACTGAAGACCACAAAATGTAGCTTCTAGTGTATTAAAATACTATTTTCTAAAAGACATCTGACGACTTCTTGTTTTCTGTCCATGCCTCCTGAACAGGAGCGTCATTCTTTCACACGATTTGTATCCAATGACAGCTTACTCCAGCATGATATGGCCTTGGCTTCTTGGCTTATTCAACCTCGCCTGTCGGAGTTTCGCCTGTAATTCACTTGTTTTCCAACTGTGACTCACTGGAAAAGCAGCCTTTCTTCTTTTGCTCAGATCGGCTATTGTACGTAGTGGAACCATTCATCCTTAACTGACTCCAATATATATATGTAAATATTGGTGCATTCCGCAATCTATTCACTTTAAAGCTAGCCTCAGGATTATTTCGTCTGCTTGCGTTTCTTTGAATATTTATATATATATATATATATACATATACATGAAAAAACAGCTTGATAATCTTCATCTATCTCGTTAGCATAGGCTTCTTCATCTTGATTCCAAAATGATTCTTCTCTTCAATATTTTCTTGATACTTTATAGAATATCTGCAATCTTTAGTCTCTACATCTCTCCTATGAAAGTCAGCTCTGCTTTGTATGACGTCACCATTCATCTTCGCCATTCATTTGTCCTGTTTCTTCTGACCATTGTATTATCTCGTATTCCGGTATGGTTTCCCCAACGGGAACCTTGCTTCCCAGATTCTCCTAGTTATCAGTATTTTCACTGGTACTGCATGTGTCTCATACTCTGGCATCCATCATAGAGGCGCTATGGGAGGGGTACTTGGCTCCATCTCTTCACTCCCCTCTCAGGGCGATTTATCGACCACTTTCCCATCCTTCACATCTAAACTTCCTTTGTTGAACAAGTGCTTCTTTGGGATTCAGATCTTTTTGACTCCTTTCAAGCATCCAGCTGATTTTACATGCTCATCCTTGTTCCAAGTCATGAGCATGCACTGTCCACTTGGACTGCAATAGATCCAGCTTCCCACATATCTTTTATGGTCCTTTGGGTACAGGAACTTCGTTCCCTCAGTTTCATGGATACTGGCCTTCACAAAGTCTCTGATCTCTTCATCTGTCAGATCTTTGGCCTTCCAGCCTGATTCAACATTGATCATGACTTTCTTTGCTGTCTTCTTGCACTGTGTGATTATTATCTTGATCACACAGAATCCCAGCAACACTAACACGATCAGGGCTCCAAGGAACTTGAACATATCAGACATCCATTGTGGAACCCAAGAAAAAAGTGATCCAAATCAGCTGTCATCAGCAATGTCTTCTACTTCGTCTATCATCTGGACGTGTAGCTTTGTCAGCATTTCTATGGCCTCTGTCAACGTGCCAGTCTCGTCATCGTGAGAACATATGAATGTGCAACATGATTCTCCTATTTTTGCACAAACACCTCCATCCATAGCTGTGATCATGTCTAGGACATATCTATTTTGAAGAGTCAGCAGGCGTATGGCTCGCACCTCTTCTCTGATAGCATTGAATCCCTTTATGGTTGTGTTGATCATCTGCAGCAATTCCCATCTGGTAATGTGCAGCCATTTAGTATTTGCTCCAACCTAGATTCTTGGCAAGAAGATCAATGGAAAGACTGATTAAGTCTGGCTGAACAGTCTGTGTTGATACGAAATAGTCAATAGCTTCTATTGACTTGGCAGAGAAATAGTTCTCCCTCTTTTTTCGATGAATCAGCTCCACAGATCTCTTCTTCCTCAGGTGAGCATCTGCTTTCGGGAAACTGTCAATGTTGAAGTCGCTTTTAGGAATCACCAATGCTGGAACATGAACATTTACCAGTGAACATCGTCCTCCCCAATCTTTGGCCAACTTCATATATCCTTTGGATCGAAATGCCTATTAATGATCCATGATTACTGCAGTCCCAAGTTTAATTCCTGGTACATCAAAGATTCTGCCACAGTTCTGATCTGGCTCGTAGAAACCAATGAGCACACAGGCTCTGCAAATAACCACTCCTCCTTCCCAGCCATCTGTTGATAACACCGATCCCCATATTTGCATCTGACCTCTGTTCTTCCATCTATGAATCTCTTCTGCAGATTTTCCTGGACTCACATTTTTTATTCACCTCTCGTCTTCGTGTTCTCATCAGTTTTGCCTTGAGGAAGTCCAAAGGTGGTCGAAACACGTGTTGGCACAGAATAAATCGAAACTGTGAATTACACACAGAGTTTATATTTTGAACTTTGTTTGTTTTCTTAAAATCAACTCGAGTGACAGCGCATCTCCTTGGAGCAATAAGATTGTTTTGTCTCTTTCAGAGTAGGTTGGGGTAACCTACTGTTCCATAGGATTGCAGCAGTCGTTTTGTTCTGCATTTTCATAATCAGGCTGCTTTTTGATTTATATACCCAGGCGCTCATTCGCCTGGTGCCCCAGTTTGTTATGTTGTGGGGTTTAAAGAACCCCCTCTCTGCGTCCCCAAGTCTTTCTTATCTTGAGGCACTTCCCTTTAAGTCCCTATCAACTAAGTTCTAAACATTTTATCACAATAATTAAACACGCTGATCATCATCCTACTTTTATTCACATCAAACATATGAAAATAACATAATCACTTCTATACATGTAACATGTTTCACCTTTTAATTTCCATATAAAATAAAACCTCCCCTTTTAGTGTGGAGTACACACTTTAACTACTGTGATGGCTACTGGGATCTGTAGTGCTTCAATGAGCCTGTCCAATAAGACTGCGCGTTTGCACCAGAGTGCCGTCCGTTCGGAGCTGGCCCCTCGTTTTTCAACATACTGGCCCTGCGTGTACCATCATGTCATGTAGGCGGAGTTACTATACACCGTTACTTCCTGATCTGTATATTTCTTAAGTGCGACTATCAGTGCCACTAATTCTAGAGCTTTGTATAAAAAGTGTGACGGTAGTTGTACACCTTACATTACTTTAAACTCTCCATTGGTCGTATGCTTCATCCCAACAGCCTCTGCACATCTTTGTCCACTATTTTGATTGATTCTAGACGAATCGTCAATCAAAGAAAGTCTCCTCAGCTGCCACTGATTTTTCTTCACCCATAGGAGCTCAACATAGAACTCTTTTCAGTTCAAACGATCATGTACGTGCACACACTCTGTCAATAGTCTCAATACAAACATGACAGGATTCACTATTCTGCATTCGACTATTTTAATCGCCGGATTCGATATGGCCACCTTATAGGCAGAAGCCTTCTGAAATGTCAACGTGTTTTTAGATTCTATCAAAAAATGGCAAATACCATATGTTCAACAAATATCACCATAAAACATCCCATCAATTATACTTGCAGCCCTTCTTAATGGCAAACTCGTCTGTTGTCAGAACTGTTCATAAAAACATAACCCCTTACTACTGGGTTAAAAATCTTACTTTAATATAGAAAGAGGTTATACCTCACCATAAAAAGCTTTTAACTCTGTTATTTCTCATACAACCCTCCCTCCTATAAATACCATAATACATTAATTCTTTATTTAAACTATACATTCTTAATAATAATCACTCTACACTGTGCTTTTATTAATAAACAAAATCATCACACTCAATTTGGTCTTCAACTCTTGACCCTTTAACTCTGGATTTGGTTATCAACTGTTTTGTGAGAGGTAGGCGATTTTGGCCATTTTTGCCAATTGGAAATGCATGGACGGAATGGAAGAAAAGGGTAGGACAGCCGAATTGGATGACAGAAAGGCATACATTTCTGAAAAGTAGACAAAATTCCAAGTTTAGGAAGGGGTGATTTGTGCAGGTCGGGCCACAACTAGGTAGGGGAAAATGCCATAGTTTGGGGAAAAAACAGGAAAATGACTGAAAAAAAGCTATGTGGTGGACATGGTTGGCTTGGTATGGCAATGGCTTCTATTAATTTTAAGAAAAACAATGCTCCATTGCATTCACCCGACTCTTGCAGTTAGGAAAGCACACATTTTTGTAGTGTTTCACAAAACATGCAATACCACAAGCCAAACACTGAGCCATTGTACACAGGAGTTTTATGCTTACGGCCTGAACAGACGTATTTAGCATGTGTACATCGGGAAAAACAATGTGGTGAGGAACGGCAAGCATACATTTTTTGAAAGGGCACAGGCAGACCTTTTCAAGGATAGGTGACTTGTGCAGGTTACAAAAGTGTATGGTGCCTAAAGCAGTGACTAAATGTAGGGCACATTTGGGAAATGAAAGAGTTGTGTGACAAAGGGCACCAGCAAATGGGTTGAAACTTTATGAAAACCACACAAACACATCAAATCTCATACCTTCCCGCTTTCCCACAGGTGTCCCGATGAAAACGGTACCTCACATGTGTGGGTGCACCTACCTGGGCGTGCCAAGGGGAAAGCCTAAAACATTGGTAGCCCCAAGTCTTTCGGCACAGCATCATTTAAGGAATTCTGCTCATGCAACATCCTACAGGTTTGGGCCTAGGGTGTCCAAGCCACCAAGGAAAACAGGGAACCCCATGCATTTCTGAAAATGGGATACCCGTGTGAATCCTCAGAAGTCTGAGTTGCGCAAATCAGCCCAGAATTTATTACCCAGAAACCCTGGCAAAGTCCGAAATGTGGCGAAAACCCCCACATTTCCACACATTTCACTCGTCTCACCCACCGAAACACGCTGCCAACAAAACGTGGCCTACCGTCCCGCCTTCCCACAGGTGTCCCTAGGTAAAAGGTACCTCACATGTGTGGGTTTACCTACCTGGGCGCCAAGAGGAAATCCTAAAACACTGGTAACCCCAACTCTTTTCGCACAGCAGGATTGCAGGATTTTGACTAATGTGCACACCATACAGATTTGGGCCTAGGGTGTCCAAGCCACTAAGGAAAACTCGGAACACCATGCATTTCTGAAAAGAGGACACCCGTGGGAATGCACAGAGGTCTGACTTGCGCGAAGCGGCCTAGTATTTATTACCCACAATCCCAGACAAAGTGTGATATTTGGTGGGGAAAAAACACAATTTTCACTTTGTTGGGGATTCTGGGTAATAAATTCTGGCCCGCTTTGCGTATGTCAGACGTCTGTGTATTCCCACGGATGTCCTCTTTTCAGAAATGCATGGGGTTCCCTGTTTTCCTTGGTGGCTTGGACACCCTAGGCCCATATCTCTATGGTGTGCCCATCTGGAAAAATTGTGAAATTCAGCTGTCGGAAAAGACTTGGGGTTAGGGGTCTTTTAGGCTATCCCCTTGGCGCCAAGGTAGGTGCACCCACACATGTGAGGTACCCTTTTCATCTGGACACATGTGGGAAGGCGGGACGGTAGGCCATGTGTTGTTGGAAGCGTGTTTCGGTGGCTGAGCCGATTGAAATGTGTTGAAATTGGGGTTTTTTTTGCCACATTTCAGGGTTTGCCGGGGTTTCTGGGTAATACATTCTGGGCCGACTTGCGCAAGTCGGACCTCTGCGGATTGCCAAGGATGTCCTCTTTTCGGAAATGCATGGGGTTCCCCGTTTTCCTTGGTGGCTTGGACACCCTAGGCCCAAATCTGTAGGTTGTCTCCCCAAACCTTTTGGGAGTTACAAGTGGTGTAGCCTTTTTCCTTTTGTGCCCCGGTAGGTGCACCCACACATATGAGGTACCTTTTTTGTCGGGACATCTGTGGGAATGCGGGAAGGTATGACATCTGTTGTCGGCTGCGTGTTTCGGTGGGTGAGCAGAGTGAAATGTCTTAAAATTGTGTTTTTTACCCCCAAATTTGGACTTTGCCGGGGGTTCTGGGTAGTAGATTCTGGGCCAATTTGCGCAAGTCAGACCTCTGTGGATTCCCACGGGTGTCCTATTTTCAGAAATGCATGGGGTTCAATGTTTTCCTTGCTGGCTTCGACACCCTAGGGCCCAGATCTGCAGGTTGCCCACATGAACAAAATGTGCTGTGCCGAAAGGCTTGGGGTTACCAGTGGGTTACCCTTTTCCTTTCGCACCCAAGGTAAGTACACCCACACATGTGCCGTACCGTTTTCATCGGGACACGTGTCGGGATGCGGGAAGATAGGCCATGTGTTGTTGGCGGGGTGTTTCGGTGGGTGGCCAGAGCAAAATGTCTGAGAATTGTCTTTTATCTCCAGGCAATTTCAGAGACATTTCCCTAGGTCCACTCACCGAAACATGTCGCCAACAACAGATGTCATACCTTCCCGCATTCCCACAGGTGTCCTGACGAAAAGGGTACCCCACATGGGAGACGGGTGCCCAAGGCCAGGGATATTACCGCCAACTTTGCTGGAGCCCTGGCTGCTGTGCGTTACAGCTTCTCCCCGCCGGGGAGTTCCGGCACTGTGCCAATACCTCCCTGAAGGGAAAAGCTGTAATGCAGACAAGCCGCAACTCCAGGACGGTTAGAAGTGATGTCCCTAGCCTTGGACATCCATGTACCATGAGGGTGTACCGTCCCTTAAGAAGAGAAGCAGCTCCAGGGAGCCCTGGCAGGATCCCCATTCCTCCCTAGAGGTGACATCTGTAACGTAGCACAGCCAGAGGTGGAGCCTGGGCTTGCAAACGGACAACCCACATGGGAGGGATCCGCTCCCAGAGAAACACCAATGTTCTGCTGGCATGGGGTGCAATTTATGACCTGCCCCTCCAGTTGTGTCCAAGCCCACCAAAAATTGTGGGACAGGCCCCCCAGTGGGTGGGGCAGTAAGGTTTGGGCACCCTGGGGGCAGATTGCACACCAATGTGCCCATCTGCACCAAGGGAAGTTTGGTAAGCAAAGAAACAAATTGAAAATGGCAGGCTGCACTTTAGGGTGGCTGAGGGGCACCCTACACCGCCGGGGAATTTTGTAATGTAAAGGGGGGTGCACCTCTCCACCCCCACCCCAATTGGAGGGGCGGCGCATCTCATGTAACCCTCGCTGGGGGCAGATATTGGGGGGCTGTCCTGCACTCCTCCCTGGGCTCAGGTGTTAGGAAAGATTTCATATTTGTATGCAATTTTCCCTCCATGTGTCAACCCCCAAACATTTTTGCTGCTGTTTAAACCCCATTGACTGACTTTACCAGAGACGCACGGCCTTCAGCTGCACTCCTCTGGGCTTTCGCTCACTTTTTATGGGGAAACTGACATGCCCTTAAGACAGTCAGTACTGGAGACTTTGTTTCCCTTAGTCATTTCCTCATGTTGCAACATTTGTGCAACATGTTACAAGTGTGCAATGTATCTTACCATACAGCACACTTGGGTCTATACTCATTTCCAAAGGCCCTAGATACTCTCGCTGTACTTTTTATGAACTTTGCAGATGTGTCAGGGACAGGACTGGTGGCAGCTATCGTTTCGCATTATTTTTAACCCTTTTCTGCCATGTTAACCGCATATGGCACAAATAGGTGGCCTGGCTCCAAATTGGCCATGCCACAAGATTCTTTATCCTGTCCTTTGGCCATCTTGCCCCTTCACCTTCCCCAGGTCGAGTCGACCCGGGCCAGTCCTTATTTGGTCATGCACTTTCCCGCGAATCCCAATGCTTTTGCGGGCTTCTGCATACCTTGTGTGTGTGCACCTCCAGGATGTGGGCTGGGATGTCTGGTATAAACATCCTGGGTGCCAGAGAGTCTGGAGTGTCCTGAATGCCTGAGACCACAGTGGTCTGTGATTGGTCCACGTATGGAGTGTGTGTTTGTGAGTACATCTCCCATTGGGTCCTCTCCATTTTGGCACGAAGAGAACTTTGGATAAGAGCAGGCTGGAAACACCACTACCACATCGATCTCCTGAGTTCTCACTGAACAAAGGATAGGATCCAAGTATCCTGCAACTACGAAGCTGAGTCGAGGAACTGCTGGTGACCTGCTGGAAGGTTTGGCACCCTGAGCCCACTGTCGTCCTGTGGGTCCCCTCTGCATCTGGTCGTCCTAGAAGGTCTGCAAAGACGCTTCGACCCATTGGAATAGTGGGACCAACTATTCTCGGCACCTTCACCAAAACCTGCAAGTAAGCTTTCTCGGAAGTGTCCCTGGGCCAACCAGTGGGCTGACCAGCTTACGCAGGACCTTTGCTCTGTCTCGGCCGTCGTTTCGAGGAGGTCCTCAAAACTTGGTATACTGCTAGCTCTGTGTCCACGGTACCCTCACACTGTATTTCGTACACTTGGCATTCCCAGGTCTGAAGTGAGACGAGTGCGTCCGTGTTAGGGAGAATTCTCTCTTTAGGCTGAATTTCCTAACCTAGTGAGTCCCCCAGCAGCTTTGCTGGATTTCTGGAGTTTGTTTTTTCTTTTCTCCTGCCAAGAGTGAGACTCTCTTTCTCCCACTCTTGGACATGATTTATGGTGTTCCTTTGACTGTTAATGTGTTTTATGGGCTATGGGGTCCTTTACTCCATAGGGTCTCATGTGTTTTTACTATGTGTGTTACACAGCACCCTCCGTGCAGTAACACAGGGGTGTCTTAGTGACACCCCACCATAGACTCCATGCCCTGGGACTGACTACTGTCTCCCAGGGCATGTAAAGTCACCATTGGCTTTACTAGTCCCAAATTAACAGAAACCAGTACAAACCATCATATTGTGGACGTACTGGTCGGGGCAATTCGATTGCCCTGGGGTCTGTTAGTCGAGGGGGCACGTCTCCGTCCCCCCTGATCGAGTTTTGGCTGGTGGCAGTGGATACTACTTTTTATATTCGACCGCGAATATATCCCTATGGGATTTTCCCATTGTTCGAGGCTACCAACTTTAATTATTTCATTCTCATAGCCTCGAACATACCGCCGGTTTATTTATTTAATATTAATTCGCCGGTTGGTATTTTTTGCCAGGACTCTATTCTAAAATGGCGTTTGTGTTCTCTTCTGTGACTCCAACCCAAGTCGTGCCCTTTGTTCCACTTTTTGACGGGCTTCTCCACAGAAGCCTCCAAAAGTGGTGCCACTCTGTCTGGGTACCACAGGGGTGTGGGAGGGGGTTTAGGCACCCTGGACTGAGTTACCTTGGTAACTCAAGTCGCACTCTTGTGTGATTGGCCCAAGTGGTGAGCCGGCCGGCTCACCACTTAGCATGTTTGATTGACAGCTAGGCTGAGTGAATAGGGGTGTGCTGCATAAAAGCAGGGCTTTGGGGACTGGAACTTCAGAAGTCGCCACAGGACCTGAGAATCCGACGAGGGAGAAGCTGAGCCGACTTACCACGACGACACTACCGGTGGCACCCTGCTGAACCGACTCACCACTTCCCGATGACAGAGAAGATCTCCTGGCTGGAGAGGCTTCTTCCCCTGACTGGTGGGCACAACCAGTTTACCTTCTTCTCTTCGCATCCCAGGCCGTCTTGTGGTCGAATTGTCCGTGCCAAGCACCCCGGCAACCGGATAGCCACTTACCACTGGACCGCGAATAAAAGGATCGCTCCTTTTACCTGAGAACTCTGTGGCTGGTTTCGTCCCTGGCAGTGCAACGGACTCCTGTCTTCCTCCCCGACAGATCCTCCCTTCCCCCGGACGAAGCACCGACTTGCATCCGCTGCCAGGACCAACTGCCCCTGCTGGAATATTCTCACCACTTTAAGGTACCGTGTCCGCCAGGCCTCCCTTTCTAAAGATTGCTATAAGGTAATAATAACCCCTTAACCTTCTGGACTGGGCTGGCCGCCTTGACCCTCTAACTGCTCCCTTTCTTTTGGTCCAACTCTTTTTGAACCTTTGCAAGACTCTTGTGCACTGCAACCGTGTGACCTTGGACACATTTCGTTTTGATCCTCTTAAAGTGGATCCGGCCTACTGAACTCTAAACTCACGGTTTTACTTTGCCTTCCTCTCTTGTTGTGTTCTTAAAAAAAGTGTTGGGATCTGTTTCAATTTATACTCTGCTTTTCTCTCCCTTTTAAAACGAATTATTAGAGTGCCATCTGCGTTAAGCTCTCACCGCTTTCTGAAAATAAGTGGAGCTTTACTTAAGACTTGTCTAATATTCTTTTAAGGGAGTGTATATCTTTTAGTGACCATGTTTTTGAATTGCTTACTATTAGTGCCTGTGTGTTTTTCTAGATGTGGTTTTAAATAAATAATTATCTCTTTTACACCAAGCCCTGGTCAGTGTTTACTTGTTCTACTGTGTTCCTTTGACCTATTGTGAATACTCTGTTTCTCCAGCATGGGGTCTGGCATGGATTCACACTCTCATGAATATTCCCCCGTCGTCAGGCCGGGAATCCTCGGTATATAAAAAAACAGTATCAGTTTCGTTTCTAATCTGTCTTTCTTAGTTGTAACCAGGGTCATACTGCCCCCAGCCAATGACTGCCCTCTCCCTAAGCCCCGCCTCTGGCAGCCATCCTCAGATTTTTACCGCACGTTCAAGTGTTGGGAGTCCGCGTGCTGTAGCTCTCGAGCTTTTGCTGTGTTTTCGCGCTTTTTCAGGAGATTTTTCTCATTTTTCGGTTAAATAGAGCCTCAAGCTCCACCGTTTCTACATCCGATCAACGGGATCCGTTTCGGAGTTTTCTCCACCCCTCAAGGGTGAAGTTTTCGTCAAGTTACGCTTTTGGAGGATTCCAGAAGTTCGGAGGCCTACCCCGGACATGGCCCAGGAGAAAGGAAGCTCGTAGCCCGGGAAGCTGTTCAGGACCTGCCCTGGATGCCAGCTTCAGAATGTTTTCAAGGAGGACGAGCATTCGTTATGCCTCTCCTGTCTCCATGAGGACAAGACGCACACGGAGAAGGACTGTGCGTTTTGTGGGAACATTTCGGAGCGGACCATGAAGGATCACCACCTCCGTCTCGCCAACTGGCTGGAAGGGAAGAGCCCGTCAGGCGAGAAGAAGAAAAAGAAGTCTGAGCGGTCTTCTAAGTCTTGTGAGGGCGCCCCGGTGACGGGGGCCCAACAAAAGGCTAAGCACTGCGAGTCCGCGGGCACCGGGAGCGCTGAAGGATCGGGCTCCTTGGCTGCCAGGCAGGGCGCACCCTCCCCGGTGCCATCAACCACAAGCCAACGCTCTGGCTCGGGTAAGAGGAAGTCAGAGAACCCGGCGAAGCTTCTGGAGAGGCCCCGGTTGATCTCGAAGATTCCAGCAGAGGGGGAGTGAGGCTCGGACCCTCCCCCAAGGTGAAGGCCCCAGGCATCCAGAAGGTGGCGATGGCCTTAATTCACCCTGCTAAGACCTTGATTGAGGATGTTGCCGCAGCCCTGGCTCAGCCTGTGGAGGCTACACCAGTGGAGGCGCCCTCAGGACCCAGAGTCTCCCTGCCACCGCGGAGGGAGTCATCTTTCAGGCCCATTGAGAAGACCCCCACGAAATCCTTGTTGGAAAAGGTGGGGGAGGGGCTGGTGGCCATCGTGGATCCGGACACGACCTCTGAAGAAGAGCTCATCGAAGTCGTGGAAGAGGCCCAGCCCATCGGGAGGGATCCCGACGAGGGCGACAACGAGAGTGACGGTGTCGCCAACAAGGCTCCTCAAGAGCCCTCGCACCCGTCATTTCCGGCGCCGCAGGACACTTTGGCGGCCATTTTGTCAGCAATTCAGTCCTTATGCTTGGAGATAAGGACAAGGTTGCCCCTTCCCCCGACGGAGGTACCTGAGCCATACCCGACGGGGGAATTGGAGCCAGGACCTTCGGAGAGTCCACCGCATAAGAGGAGGACGACGCATCCTACGCCACCTCTCCCACCTCTCCCACCTCTGCGGCCTGCTCTGCCTTCCCCCCGGTCTACTACCCACGGGGATGATACAGGCACGGACACGGCTACGACAGGTACATATGACGACGGAGGCGACGACGGGACGTGTCCCCCATCGCCCCCTGCTCGGGCGTCCCCGCCCGACGAGACTGGATCCTTTCATGCCATGATTTCCAGGGCATCCAAGCTTTTGCAGCTCTGCCCAGAAGAAAAGAAGAAAGAAGGTTTCCTTTACCAACGGCGCGAGGCTAAAAGGAAGACGGTCCTCGCCGTACCACTTCTTGATGACATCTGGGATGAGGGGCTCGCCCTCCTCAAGAACCCTGCCACGGCGCCGGCAAAGAGGGACCGGTACGAGAAGAAGTACCGGGTCCCCGACTCTGACCCCTTGTGCCTTCGGGCACAACCTACCCTGGATTCGGTCGTCTCGGCGGCGGCAAAGAAGAAAGCTGGGGGGGCATCGGCCTCGACATCAACTTCCCCGCCGGACGGCGAGGGCAGGAAGTTGGACACGATGGGACGACGGATCATCTCATCCGCAGCGACGACTATCAAGGCGGCCAACGCCCTGGCTATCGTAGCCCGCTACGACAGGGAGTTGTGGTTCAAAATCGCCCCTCTGTTAGACTTCCATCCGGACGCCAAAAGGGCTGAGGCCCTTGAAATCCTACAGGAGAGGGAGATTGCTTCGGACCACGCCATCACGGTGGCAACGGACATCGCGGACACCGGTTTCCATCAGTTGGGCAACGGCGTTAGCTTGAGATGACGAGGATGGCTCAAGGCCACGGATTTCCGCCAGGACGTACAAACCAAGGTTTTGGACATGCCCTTCGACGGGAACAACCTGTTTGGGAAGGCGGTTGATGAGTCCCTTCAGGCCATCAAGACGGACACAGAGACTGCCCGGGTACTGGGAGTGCTCCAACAACGACGGCCGTCCTTTTGGAGCTCCGGAGGCAGACAAGGTGCCTCCAAGGGATCCGGCAGTGGCTCCTCCACTTACCGCCAAGCGGCAAGATCCTCGTCCCAGGAAGCCTACAGATGACGCGGCAAGTCAGGTGGTGCCCGTCGTCGTCGACAGGGAGGTGAAGGAGGCAAGGCGGCCTCCAAACAAGATTGAACCGACCGTGGGGTCGGACCCCCGCCAAAGCACCCCGGTGGGAGGCCGGCTGGCGAGGTTCGTCAGCGTGTGGGTGTCCATCTCCACCGACCGCTGGGTGCTGGACGCCCTGGCCCAAGGGCACGCCCTCGAGTTTCAGAAGAAGTGCCCTTGCGTTCCACCCGTGGCCAGGACGGAAAATCACGTCCCTCCACTACTGTTGGAAGTAAGGGCGATGCTCAAGAAGGGTGCCATCGAGCTCGTCCCAAAGAGGCTTCGGGGCTCCGGAGTTTACTCAAGGTACTTCCTCGTAAAAAAGAAGACAGGAGGATGGCGCCCCATCCTGGACCTACGACGACTGAACAAGTACATCAAGGTGCAGAAGTTCCGTATGGTCACCCTCCAGCACGTGCTGGGACAGCTGGAGGAGGGCGATTTCCTGTCGTTGTTGGACTTGGCGGATGCGTACTTCCACATACCCATTCTAAAAAGATACCGAAGGTTCCTCAGGTTCGTGGTCCAAGGGCGGCACTACCAGTTCAAGGCCCTCCCGTTCGGATTGAAGTCGGCACCCAAGGTGTTCACCAAGTGCCTCGCACCGTTGGCAGCGCGGCTGCGCCTACAGGGGATCCACGTCTACCCCTACCTGGACGACTGGCTCATCTGGGCAAGGACGAGGGAACTCGCCGTGGAGCACACTGCGAAGACCGTCCAGCTGCTCACGGACCTGGGATTCTCCATCAACTTTCCAAAATCCCACCTGGTTCCGTAGCAAGTCGCCCTGTTTCTGGGAGCCAAGCTCGACGCAGTGGCGCGGCTGGCCTCGCCGTCGGAGGAAAGGACCAGGACCATTCTGGGCAAGGTGCAGCGTCTGCTGGCCACGGACATGGCCAGGGTAAGATCTATCAAGTCCCTCCTCGGGATGATGTCCTCCTGCATTTATCTGGTGCGCCTTTGCAGGCTTCGGATGCGCCCCTTACAAGAGTTCCTCGACGCCCGCTGGGTCCAGTCGATGGGCAGCTTCGAGGACAGGATCCCTCTCAACGAGACGTTCCGTCAGGCGATCCGGTGGTGGGGTACCCGCTCCCATCTGGCGGCAGGCACGGACTTTCAGATCCCAGCTCACCAGGTGACGGTGATGACGGACGCCTCCCTGGAAGGTTGGGGAGCGCACTCCGGAGATCTTCACGCGAGAGGCCTTTGGCTCCCGGAGGAGAAGTCACTCCACATCAACATTTTAGAGCTCCGCGCGGTGTTCTTGGCCCTCAGGTCCTTTCTTCCGTCCCTCAGGGGCAAGGTGGTGAGGATCTTCACCGACAACACCACCACGATGTTCTACATCCGGAAAGCAGGGCTGGACCAGGTCCCCGGCCCTATCCAAGGAAGCCCAGGATCTGTGGCATTGGGCCGTCGCCCAACGGATGTTTCTGGTGCCTCTTCATCTGGCAGGGATAAAAAACACGATTGCCGACTCACTCAGCAGGGAGCTGCGCTCGTGCCACGAGTGGGATCAAGTGTATCGACTCTTCCGACGATGGGGCGAACCCCAAATCGATCTCTTCGCGACGGCGACGAATTCCAAGTGCCGGAGGTTCGCCAGCAGGTTCCCCCATGCCGAGGAGCATGGGCGATGCTTTCTCGTTCCCCTGGGACGGCCTATTTCTTTATGCATTCTCTCCGCTGCCGTTGCTGCTCCGGCTCATCAACCAGCTCAAGAGGTCCCAGTGCAAGATGATCCTCGTCGCACCGGCGTGGCCGAGACAGATCTGGTTTCCGGGCCTTCTGGACTTGTCAACGTCGACACCAGTCAAGCTGCCGACGGACGCAGACCTTCTTTCCCGAGAAGGGGGTGCCATTCTTCACCACAGCCCGGAGTCGCTGAACTTGCAGGCCTGGCTCCTGCAGCACTAGAGTTTGGAGGGTACGACATCCCGGCCGACTGCAGAGAGGTTCTTGCAAAGGCCAGGGCGTCCTCAACTCTCAAGTGCTACGGACATAAATGGAAGAGGTTCTCTGTCTGGTGCCGTGCACAGAAGATTAACCCTCAGCGGATTACGGCCCCTCAGGTACTGCCGTACCTACTGTCGCTGGCCAAAGCTGGACTGGCTCACGCCTCCATCAAAATACATCGGCGGCAATCTCCCGATATACCAGGACTACGGGACGGGCGTCCTTGTGGTCTCATCGCCTGGTGAAAGAATTCATGAAGGGACTATTCCGATCATTACCGCCGGTGAAGGCTCCTGCCCCGGCGTGGGAGCTTAATGTGGTGCTGACCAGGCTCATGGGGGCCCCATTCGAGCCTATGCATTCAGCTCCTCTGAAGTTTCTGTCATGGAAGACCGCTTTCCTCGTGGCCATCACCTCCGCATGACGAGTGGGAGAGATCCAGGCCCTATCTTGCAAGCCTCCATACTTGACTTTTCATGACACGAGGGTGGTGCTGAGGACGCACCCCTCCTTTATGCCCAAGGTGCCGTCGGACTTCCACCTCAACGAGCCCTTGGTGTTGCCAGTTTTCTTCCCGTCGCCTTCGTCGCGGGCCGAGAGGACTTTGCTCTCGCTGGATGTAGCTAGAGCGCTGAAGTTCTACGTGGACCGTACAAAGAGTTTTGGAAGACGTCACATCTGTTTGTGAACTTTAGGACTGTGAATCAAGGGAAGGCCCTCTCGAAGACTTCCATTTCCAGATGGCTCTCCGGCTGCATCATGCACTGTCACCGGTTGGCAAACCGACCGCTGCCCGGCCGTCCGAGAGCCCACTTGACCAGAGCGATCGCTGCTACCACGGCGTTCCTGTCTGGTGTGCCCCTGCTAGACATCTGCAGGGCTGCGACATGGAGGTCGACGCGCACCTTCACAAGATTCTACTGCATCGATCGGGACTCCAGGGAGGAGTCCAGGGTCGGCCAAGCAGTGCTGCGCAACCTGTTTGCCTAAGGTGAGCCGGGTGAGGAGGTAAGAGATGCTTAATGTTGAGTTGTATTGCTTAATGTTGAGCCTTGCCACCTCCTGTGGTTGTGCATGTATTCTCTTATTCATGAGCATGTGAATCCATGCCAGACCCCATGCTGGAGAAGGGACAAGTTACTTACCTGTAACTGTTGTTCTCCAGCATGGGTCTGACATGGATTCACATGCGAACCCTCCCGCCAACCCTTCTGCGGCTCTTCACTTGGTCCTACTTCCACTTTACGTGCTACCAAATCTGAGGATGGCTGCCAGAGGCGGGGCTTAGGGAGAGGGCAGTCATTGGCTGGGGGCAGTATTACCCAGAGACCAGTGATTGGTTACTACTAAGAAAGACAGATCAGAAATGAAACTGATACTGTTTTTTTTTTCTATACCGAGGATTCCCGGCCTGACGACGGGGAATATTCATGAGCATGTGAATCCATGCCAGAGCCATGCTCGAGAACAACAGTTACAGGTAAGTAACTTGTTCCATACTTCCTAACTCTTCTTGAGGGAAGTCTGACTGCTCAGCCACAGCTACCAAGTGAATCTGTGTGGTACAGACTGCTACCAAGTGGGTTTACTGCCAAACACCTGTAGTCTTATATCTTTTGCAGTGGTCCCAGAGGGAACTGCACAGGTTACTGCCTAACAGTCCGGACCGGAGTAAACGCGGTTACCATGTTGCCCTGCTGTGGCAACGTCCTTTGCAAGTCTGCTGCATTTGTGACCCTCTTGCCCCTGAAGCCTGCTGCTGTGAAACTGGGGCGATTCATCCAGCCGTAGCGGAGAAATCGCTACTGTCCCGTTTGGGTATCATTGCTGGATCTCAGGAACTAAAAGGTGCTGAGACGTCCTTTTTGCCGCATTCGAACCTGCAACCGAGTTGGACTGACCTGCTGAAGTTTGGGTCTCCTTGCATCAGGGACTGGTGAGTAATCAATACCCCAAACGGTGCCCCTAGCGCAAGAGCCCATTTTTATGCACGAGTGGCCCCTTGCGGCCCCTCTCCTGTCCACCGCTATTGCGCAATAGCAACTCCATCCCAAACTCTCGAACTGCCTCTGCCTTCAAGTGGAGGTCCTCTTGAATAGTGGGAACTTATTCTTCGTCTCATCCACCTTCCCGAGCCGCTGGAGACCCCTGAAGAGACCCTGTTTTGCCCATTGAAACAACCGCATGTGTTTGCATTACATGTACTATTGAGCACAAGGCTCCCCTCTTATTAGGGCTTGGACTGCCTCTTAGGTGAATAACTGATGTTGAGCTCACCCTAAAGATTAACTACACTGCCTGTTTCCTTCCCATCTAGGTTGTCACCCTTTTAGACTCCCCTGGTCTTGTATATATATTGGATTGAGTGTGATGTATTGGTTTACTTAGTGTTACTGTGATTCTATGCTATGGTCTATGTTACAAAGGCCTTGTAATGTGTCTATATTTTTAATATAACACCTGTCTGGAGTAATTTGTAAGTGTCCTTGCTCTGTGTGCTCATTGAGGTCCTTCAGTCACCCTCACCCCTCCTGAGACTTAGTCTTGACCGCCTGCCATAGCTACCCTGATTTGTCTGGCTTGTCCAGAGGTTACCCTGTTCCAAGAAAATCTTTCTTAACAGGTGTCCCTTCCTAGGAGCAGATATCTGCCCCCAAGGAGGGCTGCATGACATGGCCCCACTCCATTGTGGGTGAGGGCTAGGGGGACACCACCCCTTACCATTAGAATATTCCCTGTCGGTTTGGGGTGCTCCCCAGCCCATCCTAAAATGCGGTCTACCATTTTCACTTTTTTCCTTTGGTAACCCAACTCCCCTTGGTGCAGATGGGCCCAAAAGTGTGCCAATCTGGCCCCAGGGTGCCCAAACCTTACTGCCCCACCCACGGGGGGCCTGTCTCACAATTATTGGTGGCCCTCTCCCACCCTAACCCCAAATGGGTGGCGGGGGCACCTCATGCAGGCCTCCCTGGGCCTCCTACAAACGGCTGCGTGAGGTACACCCTCCTCCCTTTGGGGTGGGGGGGAGGGACACCAAAAATTGTGGGTCAGGAATTTTGTAATTTGAAGGGGGTGCACCTCTCCACCCCCACCCCAATTGGAGGGGCAGCGCATCTCATGTATCCCTCCCTGGGGGCAGATATGGAGGGGGGGCTGTTCTGCACTCCTCCCTGGGCTCAGGTGTCCCTTCCTAGGAGCAGATATCTGGGCCCAGGGAGGGCTGCATGACATGCACCCCACTCCATTGCGGGTGGGGGGGAGGGAGTCACCGCCCCGCCCATTACAAAATTCCCTGACTCTTTGGGGTGCCCCACAGCCCCCCCCTAAAATGCATTCCACCATTTTCACTTGTTTACTTTGGTAACCCAACTCCCCTTGGCACAGAGGGGCACATTGGTGTGCCAATCCATTTGGGGTGGGGGGGAGAGGGCCACCATAAATTGGGGGACAGGCCCCCCAGTGGGTGGGGCAGTAAGGTTTGGGCACCCTGGGGCCAGATTGGCACACCAATGTGCCCCTCTGCGCCAAGGCAAGTTTGGTAAACAAAGAAAAAAATTCAAAATGGTAGGCTGCCCTTTAGGGGGGGCTGAGGGGCACCCTACACCGCCAGCTAATTGTCTAATGTACTGGGAGGTGACCCTCTCCCCCCACACCAAATGTAGGAGGGGGCATCTCATGCATCCCTCCCTGGGGTTTCATGCCCCTTCCTAAGAACAGATAACTGCCCCCAGGAAGGGCTGCATGACATGTCCCCAAGTCCATTTTGGGTCGGGGGGGAGGGTAACCCCTTTCCATAAAAATAAATTCCCTTATGGTCCAGTGCGGGGGCACTCCCCCCAACACCAGCCTTGATTTATATATTTCTGAGGCTTGTGGAATCTGCTTGGATCACATGCTGTGCATAGGCTGACATCTAGTGGAAGCTGCGGAGTATTACAATTTGTTTTTCGAAACTCGAAAATGGGCGTCGACACAGGGTGTGTCAGTAATACTATCCCTAGTGTGACGTCCACTGTACCGATGATCCCTCACACGTGTAGGACCCTCAGATTGTTTTTTTCCACCATACTTGTCGGAAGCATTGCGCGGAGTTCCCTGGCTTTCAGCCATATTTTGCAAAATATCGTATCATTTCCCTGTTCTTCCACTCCCACGTCGAGACATCGAAGTTCGAAGATCGACGCCGGTCCGGAGAACAAACAACCGTCGAGAGCTGCACGACAGACTTTGGGCCTCAGAAGGCCTCTGGCCTCGGCCCGGGCCTTGGAAGGCCTCTGGCCTCGGCCCTGCAAGTAGGGAAAGTGGGGGGTGGAAATATACTCTACACTTTTATTTTTCCTACACACACAAGCCCGCTGCCACAGGGTGCGTATGGAGGGTACCCCTTTTAAATTTTGCCCCAAGTGCAACCGCAAGTATCCTTGGGTTGGCAGACACGCCACCTGTAACCTCTGCTTGCCGAGGGATCACCCTGAGGCGAACTGCAGAGCGTGTAGCCGGTTCAAGGCTAAAACACTAAAGGACCACGCGACCAGACGTTGGGCCCACCACGCCAGGCAACTCGAGGCCATGGAAGCGGAGGGCGCCTTCAGTGATGGCAGCGACGCCGTACTTTCGGACAGCGAGGGCAAGGAAGGGTCGAAAGACGCCCAAGCGCAAGTCCCCGACCTCAGAAGCTTGTCCGGCAGGGCAGTTATGGGGAGCACACCCGGCGACACGAACGCTACCCACACCACTTCTACACCTAAACACTCAAAGTCCAACCGAGACTCAACCTGCGTGTCGAGTTCTCGGAAAGAGGCACGCAGAGAGCGGTCTATCGAATCGGTGTCCTCTGGGCGTTCTCGGTCAAGATCGCCACACGACACCAGGCAACCGTCCACAGTTGCCAAAGGTGCCTCACTCACCAAAGTCATGGAGGTACGCTCGTCAGAAGACGAAACCAACCGCCAGCCACAGGCCGCACACCAGGAGTCGGCTCCGGCAGATCGTTCGGCGGCTGCTTCTGAGTCCCGACGTCCTCTCTCAAAGGAAAGGGACACTACCCCCGAATCTCGACGCCAGGCCTCGAAAAGCACTGAGAAGGTGAAAACATCAGGAAAACACTCTTCTACTCATGGGGAAGGGGGTAAACAGCAGAAGAAACCATCTCAACGTTCTTCTGCACCACAGTTACATAAAGACAGTTCTAAGACTTCAGATAAGCATCCATCCAAGAACCCTGTAAAGGCCCATTGGTACAGACAAGGAATAGAAGGGGAACCCTGTCAACAAATGGTCATTCCCAGCTCCAAAAAATGGACCAGTGAGGATATAGACAGGGTTATGACTAGAATATCCTCCCTAGCAGACTTCTACTCCAAGAACCCAGAACACTTCCTCACCTATACCCCTGACGGTGCTACTCCTTCAGGATCTAGGGACCCGCAGCCCCCTGGTAAAAAAACATCGGTTTGATACTCCAACGCAAGGTCTGACTTCAGACCCTTTTTACATCCAGCCTTACACCCAGTATAGTGAGGATCCACAACAGGATGAGGATCCAGACTTGGTAACGTTGGACGACCAAACTGGGGTGGACTATTATGGGGACGATGAGGACCAAGATGGGGAGGAAGATGACCCAGAAGTCTACAGAATAGACTCCCCTGTCGGCAAAGAACCTCAAGTTACCAACTCTCCAGTCGACAACCAGCCCCTCCTAAATGAGGTCTTGACTAGAGCGGCAGAGCACTTCCGCATAGACACTCAGGGGGCACAGGTGGAGAGGGACTTTGCTGAGGAACTAGTGGGAGAAAAGAAACCCATTGCCCAAGCCATTCCAATTCTCAAGTCCATCCAACAGAGAATTGATCCTTCCCTTCTCACTCCTAACCTCACCAGGGCAGTAAACCCCAGAATCGAGACATTTTTCAGGGCAGCCCAATCAGACCCGCTTTACATAAGGGGGTTAACTGAAGCCTGACTCCTTGGTAGTTACTAACACCCGGAAGAGGGCAGGGACACCTCTATCATCATCTGAGGCCCCCCCCAGACAACGAGAGCAGGAAAATGTACGGGTTGGGAAGGAAGGTAGCCTCCACTTCCGCTTACCAGGCAAGGATTGCCAACTCCACCACTCTGCTGGCAAGTTACAATTGCCACCAGTGGGAGCAGGTAGCTGCCCTCATTGACTCCGCACCGGAACCATTAAAGGGCCAGTTGGCCAAGGTCGCATCGGAGGGGAGAGCTGTGTCCGGTTGCATCCTTAAGGCAACCTTTGATGCCGCAGATATCACGGGCAGGCTAATAGCAGAGAGCACTGTCATTAAAAGGCATGCTTGGTTAAGACAGTCAGGGTTTAAACCCGAGACACAAGCATCCTTAATCGACATGCGGGTGGAACCTAATCTACTGTTTGGCAAAGCGGTAGAGGACGCATTAAAAACTGCCAAAGACGAGTATGATACTCTGAAATCCCTGGGACAGTTGACCACCAAGCCCCCTAATCAAAGAGGCAATGGTAATTTTCGTCGCCCATGCCGCCAAAATTCACAAAGGGGCTCCAATTATATACAGGGGCAGAGTACATCATGGGGTAACAACCAGCAGACTACCCAAAGTTAAGGCAGAGGAAACGAGAGGAGCTGTGGTAGAGGCAGCCCCAGCAGAGGCGGCACGCCTCCCGCAAAACAGTGACGCTGCTCTCAGGGTCCCTTCTCACGCATCCCCAGTAGGGGGACGCATTTCCAACTTCACCCAAGCTTGGGAAGGGATCACATCAGACAGATGGGTGCTGTCCACAGTGTCTGCAGGATAGTGCATAGAACTGCTCGAGCGTCCCCAAAACCACCCTCCACGTCAAAAGATACATTCCTTGGACCACCAAAAGATTCTCCTCGAGGAGATCGTCAATCTTCTAGCAAAGGACGTGATAGAACTCGTCCCGGGCAACCAGGTAAACACGGGTATTTATTCAACTTACTTCCTTGTGCCAAAGAAAGATTTGACAATGCTCCCAGTATTAGACTTATGCCCTGCAAACAAGTATGTCAAGCCCCAAAAGTTTTGCATGACTACTCTCCAAGAGGTAATCCCCCTCCTAAAAAAGGGGGATTACATGGCAACATTGGATATGAAAGATGCCTATTTTCATATTTCCATGTTCCCAGCGCACAGAAGATTCTTGCGCTTCAAGGTGGACAGTCAGCACTACCAGTTCAAGGTGCTGCCCTTCGGTATAGCCTCGGCTCCAAGGGTATTCACCAAGGTACTGGCGGTGGTGGCAGCACACCTACGCAGGGAGGCAATCCCAGTGTACCCTTACCTGGACGACTGGCTCATCACAGGGGAGACCCCAGTAATTTGCAGATCAAACATTCAAAGAACAATTGACCTCCTCTTCGAATTGGGTTTCTCCGTAAACGAGAAAAAATCAAATGTGGTGCCAAGCACCTCCAAACAGTTCCTAGGAGCTGTCTTAAACACTCAAGAGGGGTTGGCCTTTCCATCAGAGGAAAGAATTCGGAATCTATTACTGCAAATTCCTCTATACCAGCCCGGTCGTCGGATAAGGGTGCGCAAAGCGATGCGTTTGCTAGGCATGATGGAGTCATGTATTTACCTGGTCCCCCACGCGCGCCTGTGCATGCGACCCATGCAAGAATGGTTGGTGAAACAGTGGTCTCAGGCAAGTGGTCAGTGGGACGATCTAGTGGTCGTTTCGCCAACACTTGTACAAAGTCACTGGTAGACAAGAGAGAACCTGTCAAAGAGGAAACCCTTTTACGATCCAGAGATACAGGCTGTAGTCACAACAGACGCATCCCTGTCCAAGTGGGGAGCACACCTCCTTCACCACACAGCTCAGGGTCTCTGGTCTCACACAGTGGCCAAGAATCATATCAATCTGCTAGAGCTTCTGGCAGTATTCAGAGTGCTTCGATCGTTCGAGACCCACCTGTTGAACCTGTCAGTACAGATCCTGACGGACAGCACAACAGCAATGTTTTACCTAAACAAACAGGGAGGGACTCATTCGCCAAATCTGTCCAAGCTTGCCCAGAAAACTTGGATATGGGCACTCAGACGGAACATTTACCTGTCATCTCAACATGTTCCAGGGGATCTCAATTCGCTAGCGGACGCTTTGAGCAGAGATCCCCTCCCAGAAGAACACAAATGGTGTCTACTTAGAAAAGTCGTAGAAGACATCTTCTCACAGTGGGGTTTCCCCACTACAGATCTATTCGCCACAAGCGAAAATAGGCAATGGCCAGAATTTGCATCCAGGTTCCCTCAGCCAGACTCCAAGGGGAACGCCCTGTGGATGAACTGGTCAGGAATGTTTGCCTACGCTTTTCCACCAACCCCTCTTATGAGGAAGGTGGTCAACAAGATGCATGTTAGGCAGAATCCTTTGCCGTTCCCTTGGGGAACACTGCAAAAAGATTAAGACTACAGGAGTAAGCAGTAAACCCAATTGGTAGCCGTCCGCACCACCCAGATTTACCTGGTAGCTGTGGCTGAGCAGTCAGACTTCTCTCAAGTATACTCTATATACTGCCCTATATATAGGGCAGTATATAGAGTATACACAATAGGGCTAAAACACAGTAGGGCAAATAAACACGGACCAGAGCTTTGTATAAAAAGGTATAAAATTATTTATTTAAAACACACTTTAGGCAATATACTAGCACTCTAAATCAAAAGCAAGTTAAAACACAGGTAAAGTATACACACCTCCTTTGATAACTATTAGACAAGTCAGAGTTTAAACACCACGAGTTGTTAAACAGATGTGAGCGCGTAACCCAATGGCACTCCAATAGTTCAGTTAAAGGGAGAGAAAAAGGCAGAGCATAGAAATAAAACAGGTCCCAACACTGTTAGGAGATCTCAGCAAGGGAAAAAAAGGGAGTATATACTGTAGAGCCAAAGTTCATAGGTCAGGCCCACTTTAAATGGAGCAAAGCGAAATGTGCCCAGGATCACACGGTTTAAAATGCACTAAAGGTCTTTGCAGAATGTTCAAAAGAGGTTGGGGCGATTCAGAAGGTAAAGTTAGAAGGTCTGGGGCCAACCCAGTTGGAAAGACAAGGTTTTAAGGGGTCACCTTGGGCAAACCGAAGAAAGGGAGGCCAGGCAGGACACAGTACCTTAAAGGGAGAGGAAGCTCCAGCGGTGGCAGTTGTTCCTGGCAGTTTGTTGTTTTGACCAGGGGAAGAGGGGAACTCGTCGAGGAGGAAACGTGGCGTCGTTGCACTGCACAGGGATGAAACCAGCTGCAGAGTTTGTCGATAAAAGGTGCGTTCCTTTTATTCGCGGTCAAAGTGGTGAAGCTTGGCTATCTGGCCACCGGGGTGCTTGGCACAGGCGATTCGGCCAAGAGATGTCTTGGAAGGCGAAAGGGGGGAACTGGTTGGTCCCACCAGCTCAGAGGAAGAAGACTCATCCAGCAGAAGATCTTCTCTTGGCGTCGGGAAAGTGGTGAGGTAGTTGCAGCAGGGCTTCACCGGTGGTGTCGTCATTGCAGATGGCTTAGCTTCTTCCCTCTTCGGATTCTTAGGTCCTGTGGCGACTTCTGAAGTTCCAGTCACAAAGGCCCTGCTTTTATGCAGAAAAGCCCCCCATTCAACAGCCTAGCTGTCACTGAAACATGCTAAGTGGTGAGCCGGGCGGCTCACCAGTGGCCCAATCAGAACAGAGTGCCACTTGAGTTGCTAAGGCAACGCATTCCAGGCTGCCAATTCCCCTCCCCACCCATCCTGTGGAACCCAGACAGAGTGGCACCATTTGGAGGGCTTCTGTGGAGAAGCCCGCCAAAATGTGGAGCAAAGGGCTCGACCTTGGTCAGAGTTACAGAGACGGACACGAAAAGAGTTCTGTCAAAAAGACCCAACCGTTAATTTAATATTAAATAAATAAACCGTCGGTATCTTTAACATTGCACCAAAAAGTGGTGCGTTTAAAATCAATGGGAAAATCCCATAGAGAATATTCCGGTGGAATATTTCGCGTGGTAACCACTGCCACCAGCCAGAAACTCAACAAGGGGGGACTGGACAGTGCCCCCTTGAAAACAGACCCAGGGGTAATATAATTAACTCCTTCCAGTACTTCCACAATATGATGGTTTGTACTGGTTCTGTTCACAATTTAGGACTAGTAAAGTCAATGGTGACTTTACATGCCCTGGGAGACAGTAGTCAGTCCCATGGTATGGAGTCTATGTTTGGGGGTCACTATGACACCCCTGTGTTACTGCACTGAGGGTGCTGTGTAACACACACACACACAAATAGATGATACCATATGGAGTAAAAAGAAAACTCTATAGCCCATAAGCACACAAAGAGTCAAAGACATACCTCAAATCATGCCTAAGAGTGGGAGGAAAAGAGTCTCACTCTTAGCAGGAGAAAAAAGACAAACCCCAAAAATCCAGCAAAGCTGCTGGGGGACTCACTAGGTTTGGGAAATTAGCCTTATAAGAGAATTCTCCCTAACAATGCACAGGGAATCGATGACGCTCATCCTAGTTGCTCCCATGTGGGTGAGGCAACCGTGGTTCCCACACCTACGCAGACTAGCGGTGTGCAAACCCATCAGACTCCCATGCTGGTACAACCTACTGTCCCAGCACCAAGGTCAAACAGTGCATCCTCAACCCAGCTCAATGAACCTGGCAGCATGGCTCCTGAAGTCATAGAGTTTGGACATCGCAATTTACCACAGAGATGTATGGACATCCTAAAGGAATCTAGGAAACCTAACACGAGGCACTGTTACTTTGATAAATGGAAAAGATTTGTTATCAGGTGCCAGAATAAGCAAATCAACCCGGTTGATTGCACTCCTTCCAATATTGTCACATACTTGCTCCACCTGCTGGATGCAGGGTTGGTATTTAACTCACTCAAGGTACACCTGGCAGCGCTGTCAACCTACACCACCTCCCACAACAAGGTTTCGTGGTGGAAGGTGCCAGTGGTTAAACCCTTCAGGGAAGGGGTAAAGTGACTCCACCCTCCAATTTCAAACCCACCACCTGGATGGGACCGTAATGTGGTGCTTGCTAAGCTCATGGGCCCACCCTTTGAACCCATGCATAAAGCCAGTCTCAAACACCTGACCTATAAAACTGCCTTCTTAGTAGCCATTACATCCATAAGAAGGGTCAGTGAAATTCAGGCTCTGTCAGTGCAGGATCCTTTCTTTACTGTTCTTAAGGATAACCTGGTTCTACGAACACACCATAGGTTCTCAACTAAGTTAATTTCTAAATTCCACGTTAACCAGTCCATTGAGCTTCCGGCCTTCTTCCAAGAACCCAAAGCTCCGCTGAGGTGAAACTACACACTCTAGATTTGCGAAGAGCGGTCCTCTACTATGTAGACAAGACCAGGCCGCTAAGAAAAACAGACCAACTGTTCGTCTCCGTAGCTACAGGCAGAAATGGAGATCGCGTCTCTAAAGGTGCCATCTCCAAGTGGATAGTTAATTGTATCCAGCTATTTTACTCCCTTTCTGAAAAGACTCTGCCTGTTATGCCAAGAGCCCACTCTACAAGAGGCATTGGGGCCACCCTGGCTTTCATTGTAAATGTTCTCCTTGACACCATTTGCAAAGCAGCTACATGGAGCTCTATTCACACTTTTACTCAGCACTACTGCATTGACACTCATTCCAAGACAGATACTCAAGCGGGACAAGCAGTTCTAAGACATTTATTTGCTCATACCCTTCTCACATTCCACCTCCTTCTAACACTGCTCGCTAATCTATGCACAGCATGTGATCTAAGCAGATTCCACAAGCCTCAGAAGGGATACATTACTCACTGTAATTGTATTTCTGATGCTTGTATCTGCTTTGATTCACATGCGCCCGCCCTTCCTCCCCTCTGAGAGAAGGCATGGATGCTTGTAGTCTTATCTTTCTATCTATCTGCTTGGATCTTCTGTACTCACGCTACTCCTCATGCTGCCTCATGTCAGAAAAAATACTGAGGGTCCTACACGCGTGAGGGATCATGGGTACAGTGGACGTCACACTAGGGATAGTATTACTGGCACGCCCTGTGTCTACGCCCATTTTCGAGTTTCGAAAAACAAACTGTAATACTCTGCAGCTTCCACTAGATGTCGGCCTCTGCACAGTATGTGAATCTAAGCAGATACAAGCATCAGAAATACGATTACTGTGAGTAATGTATCCCATATATTTTTTTGCCCCCCACCCCTGGTCATCCATCCGCCCCCAGGGGTCTCCATACATGTCCCCATGCTTTGGGGCCACGGGGAGAGGGGGCCGCTTACCTAGTAAGCAGCCCCCCTCCCCTGCACTGGAGGTAGCCATGGTGCTATTAGCAGCATGGCTGCCTCCAAACCCGGGTCCGGTCTGGCGGAATGGGGACTTACCGGGTCATTCCGACCTTGGAGGACCCGGTAAATCCCCATTCAGTAGACCATTACCCATTCCCATTTGACCCCCCCCATACGGCTCAATGGGAATGGGGAAGGTGCTAATAACGGGCCCGCAAATAGCGGGACCGTTATTAGCACCCTTGTCCCTTAGCGGGACCACACGTCCTTTGTGGGTCCCGCTAAGAGACCGCAGAATTGGGCGGTAAGGGTTTACCAGCACCGACATCCTTACCGGTGCCCGTTAACCCTTCCCGCCCAACTCGGAATGAGGGCCCTTGTGTTTTCACTGCAGCAGCCGAAAATGGCTGCTGCAGTGAAAATACTTTCACTTTAATGTCAGCGTGCATAATGCACGCCGACGTGAAACTGAAGGTAATCCAGCCCCCTGGCAGTGAGGGGGGACTTCCCCTTCACATAGCCCGGGGGTTGGATTACAGTTTTGAGCGATCCCTGCTTTGCACATAGCTATCTAGTCTTTGGCACTACGGAGGTAATGTCAAGGACGAGATAGCTCGCCCTTGGCACTTAAGGGGTTAAATACACTAATAACAGTCCAGACATGTCTCTTTCTCCTATAAAGACTAACCGTATGTTAATATAAAAACTCTGCCTAAAACTCCTGTGAGCCCTTAAACACACATAACATTCTCCACACATATCAAAAATGTTTCCTCTCTCATACATGGGCGTGCTACATCCGTGTCTTCTAAACACACACAAATGTGTTTCTTACATTAACGTCAACCCTTGGTTCCCTCATGAGGATTTTTTAAACGCTTATCAATAACTTTAAACATATTCACATTTTCTCAACACGCTATCTTATTGTGACTATATTCTTATCCCTTCATCTGTAAAGAGGATTCCCTCTATAAGTAATGACTGAGTCATTCCCCATCCCATGTTTGTTCATTGCTGTATCTACATAGGCGATTACTGTTCTTTAAAGCTTTGCTGCACTCTCAGCGCTTATCTGTTACATTGTTTGATGCTGAGCAAACCCATCTCCATTCTACTGCGAATATGCAGGTGGGTTTGAGGTGACCCCTCTTGAGAATTCTGCCCATTCTGTGCGACTCTCTGAATTTTACACGTGTATAAGGTGATCTATCTTACCTCGTGTCTACCATATAGGTGGAGGTCTTTTCATTTGCCCCTCCTGTATATCTTGATTATTGTCCTGTATGTTTTGAAACCCACTTTTATTGTTTTATAAGTTTTCCTGATTCTTCTGGAAGCCCCTATCTCTAAAGCTTCCCCTTCCCTGTCGTACAAGTCTACTGTTATTTTGATTGAATAACCATTGGCTCTTCGCCTTTCCTCACATCTTTTTCTTTCGATTCTTTTCTTGTAAAACCCTATTATGTTGCGCAATGGTCAGCTGACACTCTGACCACAGTTTTGCTTCCATGCCCACCAATTTCTTTAAGCTGCTTCTACACTGGCTCTGACAGGCCTTGGCATCATTATAGCTGTTATAACTAGTATATCCAAATAAATTACTCTAAGCGCTTTCCAACATGTCATCTTCTAGTATTAAAAAAACAGCGCTCCACTACGAGCTGTGTTTACTGAGGTGACACCAGAATATCCTGCGCACGACCGTATGTCATCAGCTCTCACCCCAAGGATAGCAATCAGGAACCCTTTAATGTCTCTTATAGCTGGTATGTTTCTTTTCTCTAACATATATATCTATTTCCCAGTGTCAAGATTTTAGACTCCAAGGTCTGCATTTCAAATTATTTATCTTTAGTTGCGGCCATGGTATATATTGTGAGCTGACCCCTATCTTCTCCAATAATGAGAACTGTAAAACCCCAAACACTCATTCATGACCCATCGTTTGTCATTTCATAACGGAGTCAATGGTTCTGCACTGCCTTCTACCTCGAAGTGACCCTAGCCTGCTCACCTATGATGTTGCAGCCCCCCTCCCCCGTCTAACCATAGGACTACTTTTAAGGTCGATTTAGCTGCGTGAATAATTTTGATACCCGAGATATAGGGAGGTCTAAATCCGACCATCCTACCTTTTGTATCCATTGAAAGGCACCCTTTAGGGCCACATGTATTGCCTTGATCTCTTCATGAATAGGTTCTCTATTCTTGTTGGACATATCCTGTCCCTAACTTATGTGACTTCTGTTCTTTATCATCTCTATTCAAAGTCAGCCTTATTTAAAGACAACTCCTTGGGTTCAAAACTACACAAGGCTCCCTCTTTTTCGTACAGCTCCATACTCTTGAGTCGATTGTTTTTACCCTTCCCTTGCAATACCTTCTCTGTCTCGTTCCTCATAATAGTCTTTATCAAATGTGTCCTCAACACTTCTAGAGTCATTCATCTCCAAGTTTGCTCTGGACGGACCTGCTATTGGCTCATGTGTTGGAAAGAATTCTTCTAAATCTTCTCATGCCCCTACTGGATCAGGATCCATTTAATCCTTTTCCATGTGACCAAAATCGTGTGCTCTTTTCCCTGTTATCTTTACATTTTTGTTCTCCTTGGTTTACCCTTTGCCTCACATCCTCAATGCCTTTACCATCGAGTTTGAGCAAAGTCTGACCATCCATTAGTTCTGTACAAGTGCTAACTCATCAGTCTTATCTTTTTCTCCTTTCCTTCTCTTTATTTCTTGTCCTATATCTAGAGATGTACTTGGTCGTTCACTTTTCTCCTTATCGTGTCTCTGCTTGTACCTCGGGACCTTAGAGACTACAGCTGTCTCAGTATTTTTCTCTGGAACTTCGTAACTGCTTTGTGCAGGTGACTCATATGCTGGGCTACTATACCTTGTTGCTGCCTTGAGCTCCCTTGATGGGCATAGCCCGTCATCCTTCTCGCTATCGCTGTCTGCTTCAGGCGCGGTGGGTCGAGCGGAAGGCTCTTCACCCCCCTCTGTCCATACATTAGGTATTCAATCTATAGGAGGCACATCTTCTCTCTCCTCCTGGTACATCTTCCAGAGCTCTAAGCTCGCTAGATGTTTGTCTAACTTTTTCTCTGTATATGCAGCATGCAAATATGTCGTCATATGCCGCAAACCTGCCTTGGATAGCGATCACTGGGATAGCTTTGTTCGTCATGCCCCTAACCCATTCTGCACTATACTGCCTCAGCTTGGGTGCATGCTTCAGAAATATATACGCAGAGTAATAACCTCCATTTTGACACGTCACTCTTTGACGGTCTATACTCGCTGTTTATTCTCTGCAAATTTTAAAAATCCTTTTTTTCAATGAAAACATAATATGAGAGTGCACCAATCGTTGCAGGCTCAAAACCTTTTATTATGTTTTTTAATTTAATCCGCTAAAAACAGTCACTTCAAGTTGTTAAATACATGCTTAGTTCTTTAACTCTGGCATTTCTCCTTTTTGCATTTATCAATCTCGTCTATTCATCATCTTTACACAACCACATAAAACAGACAGACAGACAAACACACTCGGCCGGCCACATATATCTTAGCCTTTCTCCTCAAGATGTTTCCTGCCTCTAAAAACACTCCTACAGAGTTTGAATCAACCTCTTTGAATTAGTCTTTAAACAATATTTGTCTCCTACGTCACCCTTAAAGGGCTCTAGGTGCGATTCCTTCTGACTGTTCTTTAAAACGCAGGTATCTAGTCGTACTCTTTATCGTGGACTCTCCTCACGATACTTTTTAATTGCTTGGCCTCTCCTCAAGTCAATTTACCCAATATTTTAACACTCATTATTTTTAAGTTATGTTATCCCCGCCTCCCTCTGTTGCTTACTTTTTTCCTTAATATTCCCTTCACCCCCTGCCCATTCACTCCTTTGCCATCTCACTCAGTTTTACTCACCATTCGTGTTTTTCAACTTCCGACTCTCGGGATCGTACGCCTCCTCAGTGGCCTCTCCAACCTTCCTTCCATTCGTTCAGCTTCCTGTAGAGGCTGGGAGGGGTTTCTGCCTGAAAACAAGGGGACCCGCCTAACCTAGCTTGTACAAGACTTGCTTTACACTAAACCGCTATCTAAAGGGAGCTTCACGTCCTTTAATCCGAAAGGCAGAGGTTGTCCGATATTTCCGGGACCCCAAAGCTTACTTATCTCGATGGATATCTAACCATCCTCTCAGCTACCATGTGAACTGGAATTCCCAGCCCTTTAAGATAAGGTAGCTATACCCTTGATTGATGGGGATGCAGAAATTATTCAAACATCAATAATTTAAACGACTCCGATAGTTGGCAGAAGGATAACTGTTTTAATATCAATTATCTAAAACGGGGAGTACAACGGACATCAGATGTCTCAGAGTAAGAACTCTCAATGCATCTTTAAAAAAAGCATTCTTTTATAGCAAAAAAATGTCATAGGTGACGTTAACCCATGTATTACTAACGTCATTCTACGTGGCAAACTACAAAAACCTATTAAAAAAAGTGATTGGGTCTACGGGAATATCAAAGTATACGATCCATACTCGTCCAGGGTAGTAGAATAATGTGATAGGCTTCTTAACATCATGTGGGGCAACTAAGCCCTTCCCCAAAATATGTCACTATGAACATCACTAAATACACAACGTTCTATTGGCTGCACAACTATAGGACCCTTGATCATTCAGTCCTCTATCATTGGTTGGCTTCTAACCTCTGTCAGTACCTTTCCACCTACGTATAATAGCATGCAGGCTGAGCATCCAGGTGCTGGTGAGCTCGTCTTAACCCTAGCCTCCCGCCAATTAGCATAGTCATCCATCACCTCAGTAGTCTGCCGTCAGTTAGGGCTTTGAACTTGGCCTTGGAAATGTTCCTTGCTCTTGAGAATTCAGGGAAGTAAAGGCATGCTCTGCCCTCGTGCGTAGGTGTGACTATCATGCTCATCCAACTTCTTCTCCCCACATGACCACAAAATTGAGCTTCTAGTGTATTAAAATACTATTTTCTAATAGACATCTAACGTCTTCTTGTTTTCTGTCCTTGCATCCGGAACAGGAGCTTCATTCTTTCACACGATTTGTATCCAATGTCCGCTTACTTCAGCCTGATATGGCCTTGGCTTCTTGGCTCATTCAACCTGACCTTTCTGAGTGTTGCCTATAATTCACTTGTTTTCCAACTGCGACACACTGGAAAAGTGGCCTTTCTTCTTTTGCTCAGCTCTGCTATTGTACGTAGTGGAACCATTCATCCTTTACTGACCTCAATATATATATATGTACATGTTGGCTCATGCCGCAATCTATTCACTATAAAGCTAGCCTCAGGAATATTTTGTCTGTTGTGTTTCTTTGCATATATATATGTGTAAAAACAGCTTGATACCTTCATCTATCTCGTTAGCCTAGGCTTCTTCATCTTGATCCCAAAATGACTCTTATCTTCAATATTTTCTTGATACTTTATAGAATATCTGCAATCTTTAGTCTCTACATCTCTTCTATGAATGTCAGCTCTGCTTTGTATGGTGTCACCATTCATCTTCGCCATTCATTTGTCCTGTGTCTCGTATGCAGGTATGGTTTCCTCAACGGGAACCTTGCTTCCCAGATTCTCCTAGGTATCGGTATTTTCACTGGTACCGCACGTGTCTCACACTCTGGCATCTAACATATAGGCGCTATGGGCGAAGTGGTTGAGGTGGGGGTGCTTGGCTCCTTCTCTACATCTCGGATAATCTTTAACATAGAATGTTGACTGAATGCCATCTGACTCCTACTCCCTCAGCCGCTACGGAAGATGACATTCCGAGAGACTCTTCATTATCTCATCAGAACTTGGGCTTTGTCATTGAATGTGAAAGGTTTGAACTCCCCAGTAAAACTAAATCTGTCTTGTGTCAACTGAAAGACCTGGAAGGGTCAGTGAAATTTTTGGAAGAGACTCCTCTTCTTCCTCTGGACTATATTCGCGGACCGCATTACAGATAAACCACATAACCCCTCATCTAAAGACTTCAAGATCGCTTTAAGTATTCTCAATTTTTTCATATCTTTGGGGGTGGTGGACTCTTGGAGAGTGCTGCACACAGAATAGCGAGACTTCACCTTTTTTCTCTCATGTCCACCGCTCCTCTTCACGTATAGATCTAATTTTCGATTCCCCCCAGTTTATGCCATTTATTGACAGGGTCTCTATTGCCCCCAGGATTCTCTCTGATCACACCCCGGTCCTCCTGGGGGTCAGCATTTGGCACCCAGCCCCCCTCCCAGACCTCAGTGGTGATTGTATGACCCAATTTAAAATGATCTGGCCTTAAGGCACAGGGTAGTGCAAGCAATACAGGATTATTTCCAGGAAAACCCTACTAAACTCACATCCCCGGCTATGACATGGGATGCCATGAAGGCATTAATTAGGAGAGTCATAATAGCCCATACAGCGGCCTATCATAAGTGGAAAAAGCAGACCAAATCCAATTAGAACAAGACATCTGATATTGAGGGAAAATATAAGAAAGGCTGGCCCCCTAAACTTCACTTAGCCCTTCATATTGCTTGTAACAAACTAGTGGTGCTTTACGTTGAGGAGATGGCTCATTCTTTACTAATGACGAAACAAGGTTATTATGCCAAAAATAATAAGGCCAACCAATTCTTGGTGAGGAAATTAGCCCAGTCTAAAAAACGGAACACTATCATAGGCCTTAGGGAACAGCAAGGGGTAACGCAATATGGGCAACAAGCTAAACTCCAGCTAGTTAAGGCGTATTTGCTCGAAACAATGACGGCACTGGCCTGGTCACCTCCGGTCCAAAAAAGATATATTGAAGGAGCCGCTCTGCCACACCTTCCCCGGGTGGACATGGAAGCCTTACAATAACTGATTCAACCGGAAGAGGTGGAGGCAGTTATGAAGCCCTTGAAGGCGATCAACCCGGGTCCCGATGGGTTTTCAACTAAATTCTATAAACTCTTTAGAGGTCAGCTGTTGTCTCCTCTGATGGCCCTGTTTAACTCTTTTAGAGAATCCGGCAGCATAACTCCTTCTATGCAAACCTCCACCACTGTCCTGCTATTGAAGCCCGGGAAAGATCCTAAGGATTGTGCTTCATAAAGGCCAATCTCGCTGTTAAATATCGATGCAAATATCTATTCAAAAATATTGGCTAATCTGTTGGCCCCACTTCTGGCAGTGATCGATGCAGATAAAACCGGGTTTGTTCTGGGGAGGAAAACTGGGGATAACCGTAGGCAAACACTGAACTTAATAGAGACAACAACTATGAATCAGGGGAATTTGGCCTTTTTGGCACTAGACGCCACTAAGGTGGATTGGACCTTCATGCAATTGACTTTGGAGGCTTTCCATTTTGGGCCCTATTTCCGAAAAATGATTTCAGCCAACTACATTTCCCTGAATACGTTAATCCAGGTAAACCAGGATCACACATCCCCAGTTCCTCTCAATTGTGGGACGCGACAAGGATGCCCCTGTTCCCCTCTCTTATTTGCTCTGATTATGGAGCCTTTGGCTCAACGTATATGCAGTAATCTAGCGATTCAAGGGGTCACGATTTGGGGCTCTCAACATAAGGTTTCCCTCTACGATGATATGTTGCTCTCGATAACTAATATTCGGCCCTCCCTTCAAGAGGCCCTTCAGGAGCACTGATCTTTTGGCCAAGCAGCAGGATTTGAAATAAATTATAAGAAATCAGTGGCATTGGGAGTGGGACTATCCTTACAGGATATTAGTTCCTTTCAATCCCTCTGTCTGATCTGGTGGAATACCAAATCCATTGAATACCTGGTGATACAGATCACGGCCTCTCCTAAAGACCTATTTGCGGCTAATTCACCCCACCCCCGTGTTCTTTAAGATGCTGGAATTGGATTTGGAAAAAGGGGTGAATCAGGAGATTTCCTTGATGGGGCTGAATTACGGCAGTTAAAATGAATTTACTCCCCTGTCTTCTTTGTTTGTTCCTCCCTTCCGGTGGAAATCCCAAAAAAGGTATTAGACCGTCTCGAGGGTAAGATCTTGGTATTTATTTGGCGGGGAAAGACGTCTAGAATCCCTAGGAAGGTGATGATGGGAGGCGCCCGGTTGGGGGTCCCAAATCTACATAAATATTTGGAAGCCGCCCACATTTCACACCTCCTGATGTGGGATGTCCCTTTCCCCTCTACCGAAATGGGTGGAGATTGAACAGGCCAAACTCCCTCTCCCCCTTTGCTTCCTGCCCTTCGTCTCCCACACATTACGAAAATGCTGGCAGAATTTGCTAACCCCTTCAAAAATTACCTTGAAGTCATGGGATGGGGCTTTGAAACGGAAAAAGATTCAGAGAGGCATGGGCCCACTCTCTCCAATTTTCCACAACCTTGGCTTCACCCTCGCTTGCATCCAGGTGCATTTAGAAATTGGAGGCAGGGTGGTCTTCAAACATTAGTTCAGCTATTCGAAGAGGATCATCCACGTTAGTTTGAAGACTGTAAAGTGACTTTCCAACTCTGAGTCAGATAGATTTTCATATGCTCAGCATCGGCATTGGATCACACACCCAGAGACAAGACAGAATGCAACACTTGCCTTAAGCCCAATGGAGCTAACCGTCCTGGAGGGGACTCTAAACTCTATAAACTCCTGAGGGACGATATGTTAGCTGAGCACCCATCTTACATGAGCCGCTGGGAGACGGACCTAGGCCACCCACTGGAGGACCAAGCGTGGTAAGATATCTGGACTAGAATCACTCTTCTTCCAGATGTGCGACCAACAACGAATGTGCTGTTAAACTTCTTTTTCGTTGGTATTACTCCCCTGTACAACTGCACCACTTACAGTCTTCAATGGCTCCCCCTTACTTGCAAAAATACGGGGCCCAAGGTTCATATTTCCATATGTGGTGGAACTTTCCGCTTATTTACGCCTTCTTAGAAACCATTGTCACTGTTATTGAATCTATCACTAGCACCAAGCTTCCGATGTGTCCTGAAACTTTACTCTTGGGGGCTCCGAGTGAAGAGGTGTATCCTAAATCTGGGGAGCGGATGCAACTAATTACTCAATTATTGCTAGACGCACGTATCATGATTGCCCGCTGCTCGAAATCCCCAGAGGGACCAGAACTCTTGCTATGATGGTTTAAAGTGTGGGACGTGCTGCTGGCGGAAGGTTATGGCAGCAGAGGAAGGCAAACTTCACAAATTTATGAACATGTGGGCTCCCCTCCTGTACTATATGACCAGAGCTACCAGGCTTTAAAATTCAAACCCAGTTTGGCTAGAATTTGTCTGCAGTCTTGGGTCACCTGATAGTATTTGTCGCTCGTGTCAGGGCGATTTGTGCGGGATATATGGGGGAAGTTTCCTTGTCCATCCTAAATTGTACAAATTGGATTATATATGCTGAATAATTTACCTATATCGGCTTTGATTGTAATTTTCCATGATCCAACCATTTAATAAAAACAGTTTAAAAAAATTATATAGGTATTATGAAAGCAAAAAAAACAATGTTTTTAGCTCGCTCCCGTTCATTTTCCCATAGAAAAAAAATCCAAACTTTATCAAGTCAAAGCGCAAATAACACTGGGGGGAATTGGACCAAATAAGAAACAATTTGGGCACCAAGCACTGACTTAATTTCTGAGACCGTTTTGGGGTCATTCCGTCCAGTATTTTAAAAAAAAAAATTGACGGGGATGGAGGTGTCCCCTTCTGCCAAAAATATAGCTATATCTCCCATGGTGCTTTGCAGCAGAGAGGCCTTTCAGAAATTAAAAGGTGCCATTTCTTTTTGTTTGTTTTTTTGCTCGATGTGAGCGGTTAACGCAGTAATACCAGGGGAATGCGAAAACAAAAAGTGCAAACAAACTATTTGGAGAAGGGAAAAGGATGACATTTCATCAGGCTAGAGGTGGGGAAGGGGAAAGAGGACATCATGTGAAGTTGGGGAGTTAGGGGTGGTCAGGAGAGCCAGTTAGTTGTGACGTTTTCACATTATCGAGGGAATCTAGCGAGATTAACACAGTAACAATAAAAAACGGGCTCAGAAACGAAAATGTCTCGCACGAAGCAAGGAGAGAAAGGGTGTAATGGGTCGGGATGCCTGGGAGATGGAAATCAAATGTGGTGGGTGGGGAGACCAAAGGAATAGGAAGGTGACATAAGGGGGAGCGCCTGTGAGGACCGTCAGATTACTGCAGTAATTATTGGGGGATTATCGGTGGAATGGAAATTGAGGAGAAGAAAATGGGGGTTTGTATCTGTTATGATCACATCTACTAGGCAGGGGTAAATGGGTCTTTGTGCCAGTTGCCCTGGCCAGTAGGCCGCAAAGGAACCTATTGATGCAACATGTGCAGCGACCACGGCCGAGGGCCATGACAAGTGGGCTTGAAAGCAACCTAGTGTATTAAAATGTTGTCACAACTACCCAATGGCTGTTGTGGCATCACTAGAGACACAGGATTGGGATTGCCATGACGCATCTGCCTAAATGGCAGCAGCGGTCTAGTCGTTTACAACATGGCGCCTGCTGTGTCTGGCTTTCCTTTTCAGTACCTTTGTGATGCTGGACCGCCGCGTCGTAACCCTCCTGTGCCAGTTCCTGCATGAGGCAACGCTGCAATTATTTTTCTTCTTTCCATGCCATGTCCTTCCTTGTTTGCCTTCTGCTGTTTTCCTTTCATCTGTGTTCTTTTGGTTGTTGCCTGTCCCTCCTTATGCAGTCCCTGCCTGTTTGTCTTTGTCTGTTGGATTCCCCCTATTCATTCTTATTAACCCTGGTCTGTGGATACTCCAACTGTTGCTTCCTTGATTGCTGGATTATTTCACTCATCCAGAGAGAGGTTTTTTCATGCTGCTGGCTTTTTACCTGATTGTGGGTTTCCTTCGGGACTCCACCTTGCTTTGCCCTTATATCCACACAATGGACTAGCAAGGTGGCGGCCGGAAAGGATCGGCCATACCTATTGTGATTAATCTTATTGTGTCATCACTCCTTTCCCGGCGGTGACCTCTCCCCATGTGGCCTGGGGACGGAAGCCACAGCCTGATACTGACCCTGCAGTCGGCTATATGTGGGAGGATCACATGGGGGGAGACAGCCTCTGGGCGAATATCATGGCACCATCGGATGACAGATGGTATCCCCCTTCTTTTGAGGATACCCCATCCATGACCAATGCCTTAATGGCCTATTGTTATACCTCCCCTCATCCACCTCAGAAGGGTACTGAAGGTGCAGATCAAAGAAGGCCAAGAGCACAAGCTGCACTCTGTGTTGTGAGTGCATACCTGTGGGACGGAAATTTAAACGGGCAAAGCAGCTGCACATCTTCTTCGTCACAATATTGTTGTAGTTATGGAAGTCCATTCTTGACAATCTACATGTAAAGCCTGGGTAACTGTTCTCCGAGATCTTTAAGGGCAAGTCAGCTCTGGATGACTTGTATGTAGAGTCCGAGAAGGTGTTTTCATGAGTCTTAATAGGCAAGTCAGCTGACTGAGGAGCGCTGCTGGCGGGAGAAAGCTGACCGAGAGACCATGGGCTTGGAGAGAGTTCCGTGGGCCCGACCCCGACTCGAGGAAAGGGGAAATTGGCTGCAAGAGAGAGCACGCTGCCGGAATGCCAGAAGCTGACGAGGGCTTCTGGTTGTTTGCAGGTGTTGGAAGGCCACCTCCCTCTTACAGAAGCCAGAAAGGATGAAGAAGAGTCCAGCAGGAACCATGAGAGGCAGAGAAGCAGAGGAACAGAGGCATTGAGAAGGAAGGAAATGCTGAATGACGGCCATCGGATTGCAGCGGGAGAAATAGAGTACGCCAGCCAGAGCCAGTAAGTCTGCCCAAGGAAAGCAGGTACACCAGGTGTATTAGCTGCCATACCAAACCTAAATAATTGTTTTTTTTTTTTAAAATGTATTTTTTATTGCATTTCAACAACATTCGGACCAAACATGTCAGTGACAGTCCCTATTCCCTACCCTCCACCCCACCCCACCTGGAAGGTCTCTGTGTGCTTGGCGTCTTGGTGTCCGCGTCGTTTGCCTTTTATGTGAACATGTCCAGAATTCTGATTTTATGTGGGCACCACTATTCCATGTAGTCGCCCTGTAGATGGTCAAGGGCAACTCCCCAGTCCGTTCTAAATTTCTGGCGATCACCTTGGATGTCATGTTATACGTTCCATCGCTATATATGTCCATATCCTTTGTAGTCATTCGATCGATGTTGGTGGGGTTCATTGCTTCCACTTTTGGGCGATGACCAGCCATTCCGCTATTAGGAGGCCCATGAAGTTCCACTTCTGTATCTTTGTCATGGTTTTGTCTCTAGGGTTCCAGAGGCCACATAGCCACACCGCGTCCCCTAGGTCCCCTTCTCCGGCAAACATTGATTTCATTTGCGTTTTGACATCTGTCCCGAATTCGCTGGATAGCCGCTGCAGTCCCACC